>NC_136424.1:28435000-29035000 GCF_052625555.1 Lactuca saligna
ATAAGCGAATTAGGAAAGTAGCATTTATCGGGTCAATCCCGAAGAACCCGTCAGGGAAGATACTGAGGAAAGATCTTATACAACTTGCAACCTCTAAACTGTAATAATAAAAAAGTAAAGATCTAGTGAAGATAATCTTGAATTTGAGAAGATTTTTTTGTGTTGTTTTGAATTTATAGTATAATTTAGAAAGGAAAAATGTTATGTGATACCGTTTTTTAGTATATGTATATTGTGTTTTTCTTAAAACAATTGATCATTCGGTTGAAATTTATGAGAATTGAATTTGGGTCGGTTTTTGTTTGTAGTGTTTCATACCAAATGATGGCTAATAGGCCACAATGATGATGATGATGGTATATGTATATAATGTTAGTTTAGACTCATGGCATATAATTTATTTATTATTATTATTATTATAGATTATAGATAATCAATTTTGATCAATATGATCACTACCATTTTTATGTTATTACGTAGTTTGTGTAATACAACCTTTCGGTGTAACAATTGACACCAATGAGAAAAGTTCGAAGTGGTAAATTATCTAGCCAGAAAGAACTAGACCTTTTTGTAGTGGTATATTCGAGGAATTGCACAACTTTTTTTAGTCCTTCTATAGACGTTTGTAGAAAGCAACTAGCGTTTAATTATTCTTTTGGTATGAACCTTCATGTCCTTATGGTCTTATAGAAGGTCAAAGGGAGTTACAAGTCTTATAAAAGGTTAAGAGGACCATATAGAGGTCTTATGGAAATTTGTAATAGATATTTATGGAGTCGGTTCTAAAAGTCACAAAGTTTTCAAAAAGATCATTATCGTCATCCTTATACATTTTATGGATATCGTGAGTATCCTAATTTCTTATAGTGACAGAGAACATATGCATTAAATTTTAACTTCAAATTCTATGGCAAGATATTAAACTATAGGTTTTTTCGTTTAATTGGACTCTTTTTAATAAAATTTAAGCTTTTCAAAAAAAAAAAAATGCATTAGGTGTTTTTATGCAACATTTACTTTAGAACTAGGTGAATGCCCGCGTGTTGCACGGAAGCATCTACATAGTTGAAAATATTTATAAATATATGTTTTTTTAAATATAATAATAATGTTGTCAAATTTGATATAATAATTCGTATACTAAGTTGATATAATATATTGATTATTTTAAATTATATGATAATATATACATTTATTAAAACTGCATAATCTCAATCTTTTGAATAACTTCTACTCGTGGGTTACTCATCAATAAAATTAAATATAATATATGATTTAATGTTATTTATAGTTGTTGTTATTGTTAACTAATTTTTTAAAACGTATTTGCTTAACGTTTTAATTTCTATCATTGTAATTATTTAAAACATCAAATAATTTTTTTGGTTTTAAAGGTAACAATATAATCATTTATATATAGTTATTTTTAACTATTGTTATTGTAAGTTATTTTAAGCTATTTATTTGAAAACTTTTAACGATTATAAAAATATTTTTAGGGAATCATTTAGTTAAATTCATATTACAATTTCGTTTTTGCATTTAACACTACAATTTATCATTTGAAAACTTTGACGTTGACCCTATAATGTTTTATTTAAATTAAGAATTTAAGTATTTTGTCCAAACTGTTCAAAAATTGTAGCTTTAAACTGATAATGGTTTACATACAACAACATATTAAATCTAATAAATTAAGTATAATAAGTTAAAAGTTAGAGACATAACTTTATAAGTAGAAGTTAAAATATTATTTTAATCTTATTAACCAACTTATAATCATTATTAGAAAGACACTAATTTATCACTTTTAACTATTTACAAAATATTTTTTAGGTTGTTTAAGTTGAATTAAAATTTATACTTAAGTTGATCTTGTAAGGTTATATTTAAATTAATAATTTAAATATTTTATGCAAATTGTTCAAATGTTGTAGCTTTAAAATGATAATGGTTTACATACAACAATATATTATACCTAATAAATTAAGTATAATATGTTAAAAGTTAAAAACATAACTTTATAAGTAGAAGAAAATATATTCTTTTTAATGCTGAAATTTAGTTTATATATGATTACACTTTAGGTTTTATGTTTATTTAACCTTATTAACCAACTTATAATCATTATTAGAAAGAAATTGAAAAGTCATGGAAGTTTCAAATGAATATGGTGAAAGGAAAAATGAATGGGAGTTTCAAATGAATGTGGTGAAAGGAAAAATGCTTCCTCTATAAGTATATAATAATGATAATGAAGTTGCTTGATAATCAAAGGAAACTATATATTAGAAGATTGCATGTGAAAATTGAGTAAAAACACATAGTAACCTCTCCATGACATCTTATGATAGTGACATTATATCATGATTTATCCATTGATTAGTTGTAGTCTGGTATATGCAAACCATATACAAATAACTAACCAACATTCAGATTCAACAATATATACAAATAAAATAACCAAAACTATATTGAATAATATAAGCAAATAAAACCAAAATACAAATAAACTAACCAATATATACCACCAAAATTTTGCTTTAGGCACAAACAAAGATGACGTGGTTGCTATAACACTTCAAAATTTTCAAAACCTTTTCAATGTATGGTTCTAAAACATTTGGGTGTTAACCCACATTTAAAAAAACTGATACCACAAAAACATTTACAAATTTAAAACATTGGGTGTTACCATCAACCATCAATAGAACCATAGTAAACAAATAAGAATTACATCAATACAATTAATAAGGAACTTAACAAGTACCACTCCATTATCTATACCTTAACTTCTAACTTTCATCTATCATCTTTCTCCTTGAATATAACCTAAGATACATGACATTAAAAAGAGATACGTAAGACAATAATGTCTTATGAGTTACGAGAGTTTGTGACCTAAACATTTTAAGCATTTGTATGAAAAATCATTTCATTCATAAAATAACATAGTTTTAGACCATAAAAAATTTTCAAACATTTTCAAGGTAAACTCTTTCATACACATCAAAATATCGTTTAATATCTTATCATTTCATGTCTTATCATATAATATCATTTAATCCATTTCCATTTCCATTTTCCATTTCCAAGACCAACGTGGAAAGAACAAATCAATCCACCAAGACATCATGGTTTCAAAGGCCAATGTGAAAAGAACAAAATCAATTCACTAGGGTATCATTCTGTAACGTCCCAAAAATTTCATTTTTAAATTAATAAAACCAGTATTCCAGAAACATCATTATAAGAATCCAGATAAAACAAATGAGTCAATCATCACATCATATTAGAGTAAGTTAAGAAATACAGAACGAGGTGGTGTATGCTATGCAATCATCCCGAGCTCTTACCTATGAAAACAAAACTACCTGAAACATAAACTGAAAACTATAAGCACGAAGCTTAATAAGTTTCCCAAAATACCACGCAAATCACAACACAAATAAACATATATGGGTTATCAGCAACCCTAGGGACTACCAGCAGTCCCAGTGGGCTAACAACATGCCCGGAGGGTTATCAGCAACCCTGGAGACTATCAGCAAACCCTGTCATATATAAGCAACATAATATAATAATAACAGCTAGACCCAGCTGGTCATTACAGATACAACTATTCTACTATACAAGCACATACAAACATGCAAGAGGCACAAAGACAACTAGCATCCTACATACATAATTTAGTGAGTCGGCATTGGTGCCTTCGATTCACGATCACCGGAAGAAGACTCACCTCGAACTGCTGACCCACACAAATAAATCCCCGGCTGCCAGTCCAAAAAATCCTCGAGCTAACAACATCAAATAACATCCAATTAATACTTGAATTCCAATCCATAACTATCATCCCATAATTATGGTAAAAAGATTATTTTACCCCTTATCTAGTTTGGTCCAAGGCTAAGGCCCAAACCTACTATCCAAAAGGTCCAAAAACCAATTAATCATACAAGGCCCAATCATGGCCCGATTTTCCAAATTTGGCCCAAATCCCTTCCATGGCCTTAACCCATGGCCTAATAGTGCTCCCAGACTAAAACACTTGAAATCAGTTGACCCAACAAGCCTAAACATCTAGGCCCATAAGAACGGCCCAAACTGAAGCACAACAATCTGAGGCCCACTCTGCTGAGTACTCGGGGCGTACTCAGCTCGTACGCTCAACGTACTTGTCTCAATGCTTGTACACTAAGCGTACCTGCTTGTATGCCCATTATACCCTCGCATACAGCCACTCTTCCATTTTAAGCTCTTAACCCATAAAGACTTTACACAACAACCTAGATCTGACTTCCTTAGACTGATTTATCACGTAAAGTTACTAACTTTATGTTCATGCATGTCTAAATGAATCTACTAAGCTTAAAAAGGAGTTAATATGTGACTTAATGAATGCATAAGACCCATTACCCCATAAAGTTGGCACCTTTATGCATAAGGAACTCTCAGTAAGCTCAGATCTAAAAAGGATTAGTCTTTCAAACGTGTTTACTCGACAACTAACCCAAAAACGGACTCAAAACATAAAAAATAAGCCATAAAGAGACCTAACATCTACAAGCCAATATATGAACTTGATACCTCCAAAGTCTTACAAAAGGGTGATGATTCTAGATCCATGAACTCCTCAACAACCAAGGCACCCTCAAACTTCATCACTTCCTTCACAAAGGCAAAAACAACCACCAAATCCTTCTCAAAAGCTCAAGAACACCAATAAGAAGGCTAAGGGTCTATTTAGGGTTTTAGGAGGTTTGGGGGCTAGTAAAAAGGCCAGCCTTAAAGGCTTAAGATGCTTAAATAGGGTACACACACTTAAAATTAAGGTTTCTTGCATCCCTCGTAAGCCTAGCGTACTCCTCGTATGCCCAACATACGAGGTCGAGGCTTCGCGATCCTTCCCACTTGATACGCTAAGTATACACCATTGTACACCTAGCGTACTACACCTCGCACCAGTATGCCCCGCGTACTCCTTATGTACACCCCGTGTAATAGGATTTTCCCTTAAACCTTAAAATACTCCGAATGCCATAACTTCTTTATTATAAATCTGATTCCAATGATCCTTATATCCATGAAAAGGTAACAAGAAGCTCTACTCTTTTATCAACCCATACCTACCATAAAATTTCCCAAATAAAATCTAATTCCTATAAAATCTCGAGCTGATATATTACCAACATACCATTTGGCTCTAAAATACAAACCAAACACCCGAATCATCTTAATTACATCATCCACCTCAAAATGAGTCCATATCTCAATTCCTCAAGGGTCCTAAGTCTGCTAATACCCAAATCCTTGATCACTACCCCGAAATGGGAAACAATTCGGACAGGGCGTTACAACTCTCCCTTACTTAAATTAGATTTCACCTCGAAATCATTCCTTACCCTCCTCAGAAAGCTAGATAACTTGAGCAACATGACCACCACCTCGAACACAGCTCAGCCTTCCTGAGGCAACCAAAACCAACCCTAGCAGGGCTCTCCAACCCAAAGATGAAAGAATCCTTTCTCAACCTAAAATAATCTCATGAAAAACAACCATGTCTACTCATCCTGAAATCCAAAGTTTCGGGATGCTCTGACTTCCTGACAGACCACCAATACTAAACCATTGCTAATTCCATTATACTTATCCCCCAACCAACTACTCAACTTCTTATAACTGGAGGTTCTTACTAGAAAACAGGTTCACAGACCAACCATTACTACCGAAAACCTTTCACTTGACCAAAGGGACCGATATTCCTTAGAAGGAAGGCTAGTCCTGATGATAACCTTTACATGAACACAATGAACATCGCGAGATGAAATGGCAGATAAACCTTCTAGTAACTGCTGAACCAAAACACTAACCAAAGCAACATCATAAGAGCCTGATCTACCATCAAAACGGAGGCCAACCTTTAACCCTGAACCCTTCAACTGATACCCTTGGCATACATATTCCTTTATTCGATTCTTACTAAAATAAAGCTCCTGCACATAAACACTCATGATTCATAACACAAGCTCCTATCAAGAACCAGCTCAGTACCCAACTCATATCCATAGATCTAAGGATCTGCACTTGCACTTCATTGAAAATCTTCTTAATCACGACAACCTCTCACTAGAACGGAATATAAAGATTCCTAAACCAGCGCTGAAACTACCAGTCTCACTCCTGATCCATATATCAGGCTCCTAAGAGTCCCAATGACCAGACTACCCAACCAAAACACCTATTTGCACTATTTGTTGATCGCATACTCAATCCTGTAACCTAAGATCCAAAACCTTGACCCAACGGTCTCTACCAGGTCCCCTTGCATTGCTATAAACACACGAGCCTCACCCACGGGTCCCACCCAAACTAGAGCCACACATACCTAACTCCAAATCATACTACAATGGTCCTCAACCTGAAATAGAAAAATGATCCTTAAAAATCATGTCCGTCGTGCCCAAGGCACAGACTAATCCTCCTCTAAACTCGTGACCACCTCAACGATAGGCTACCTCAACTAGTGAATGTTATGATCCCATAAAATATTACAACACTTCTAACCAACAATGATTACTGATATGTGCATATTTAGTTTGTATTAAGTATAGATTTTTATTCATTTATTAGCTAAATTATTGCATTTCATGGACAAAAGGTACTTAAAAGTGTATAAATTGCATTTTCAGTCCAAAAATGAAGCTCGGAAGCAAAAGGAAGCAGGAGAAGCGGTTAGGAGCTCGAGAATGGAATAAAGAAGAAAAACACTAAAAATGGCATCTACTCGGCGAGTCAGATAGACTACTCGGCGAGTCCAATCGAAGAATCAAGAAGATAATGACTCGGGATCCCAGAGAGTTATCGCAATACGGGGAATGTGAGAGGGACTCGACGAGTCACCACTTGACTCGACGAGTCGATTCGTATATTTAAAGATAATTCCACAGATCGATTGAGGGGAGTTCTGGGATGATTTAGAAGTACTTTGCTACGATTGAGAAGCCAGAAAAACCCTAGAAGACGACGACGGAAGCTAGAATTCAATTCCGGAGAGTAATTAAGGCAAAATTTCATCATTCCACTTATTCTTTTGTTTTATCATTATGATTAAGCAACTTGACTTTGTTTGTTTGCTGTTATTTACTTTAATTATGAACTAAAACCTTTAGACTTCTGTTTGGGGATACAAAGTTGACAATATGGTTTGATTGATTGGTAGGATTAATTCCAAGTTGGTGAATTTTTGTTATTTTAGCTTGCTAAAGAACCTTGTGTGTGAATAATAATTAATTTTCTGTTAATTGGAAGATAATTGATTAGCATGAACATCTATTGATTATTGACCTCATATGCTATGTGATCACTATACTATATGTCTAGGATTAATGAATATGAAACTAGAATTAATAAGAAAATTGAGTAAATTCATGTGCAAGCTTGTAAGATGACCATCAAACAAGAAGTTAATTAAAAGAATAAATTAGTTAACTATTGCAAGTCTAACTTAACCCGAATAATTAATCTACTGAGTATAATTAAATTAGACAATTGGCCACTGTTTAAGTTAGTTTATTTGCTAAGGATTAGGGTAGTGAACACAAATCTAATCACTTGAATCGGTAACCAACGAAAGAATTAATCCATTGCACTATTACCTTGAAATCAACCATAGAGTTAACCAAGTTGAACTAAACAGAAGTTCCTTTCCAATTATTGAATCTAGTTAAGTCGTTATTTTCTAGTCTCAAATTAGTAATAGTTAGTAAGTTTTTAGTCTTGTAAAACTAGAGAAAAACCCCTACTTCTTAATTAACTTAGATAAAATTAGTTTTTAATTTAATTTGTCGTTCCCTGTGTTCGATACCCTGCTTATTTAGCTATACCACAATTGATAGGTTCACTGCCTTTTGTGTGTTATTTGATAATTAAAAGTAGGTTTAAAACTAAGTGGGTTTGCACACATCAAGTTTTTGGCACCGTTGCCGGGGAACGGTTCTAAAATTAGCATTAAAAATCTAATTCAATCGATCCTTTGTGTGAGATTTATCTTACACAAAGTTAATTTCTGTTAAGTTATTAGGTAGTATAAAAAAAAAAAAAAAAAAAAAAAAAAAAAAAAAAAAAAACCTGATTTTACCTTGGACTCGCCGAGTGCATTCGCCCAGACTCGGCAAGTACGACGCTAAATCAGCTTTAATTTTATTATATTTTTTTGTTCTTTTTACACGTTTTCTATTTTGATTGCAGTTGTTTCATGACCCGAGGATCTGATACACCTCTGGTTCCCCCTCTTGAAGATCCGGAAACCGCACTAAGAAGGAGCAAAGGCAAAACCATTGGAGAATCCGCTTCTTCAAAGAACTCACCGCTCAAAAACCTCAAGTTCGTTTTCAGCAAGAAAAGGAGCAATAAATCAGGAGCATCCAGTGCCTCGTTGACAATCGAAGACCCAATTCAAAAAGACACCGAGTACGAGACCGAGGAAGAAGACGAACCCACATACGAGCACACATCCGAGTTTGAAGACGATTTAGCCACCGCTATGGCTAATATAGACGAAATCCCCATAGGGGAATGGAAGAAGAGGATGCGTGATGACACCGGCTCGGGACTTGTGCAACCCGCAATTCCCGCAACCGCTACTTTCGAGCTATAGGGCCATATTCTTGCTTAACTCAAGGAGATTCCTTTTTACGGGAAAGATCACGAAGACGCCTATAAGAACTTGGATGAAGTAAATGATGTGGCTGATTACTTCAATGTACCAAATGTGCCTCGCGAGATACAGCTTCTTCGCATGCTTCCTGTCACATTTAAAGGAGCTGCAAAAGATTGGTTAAAGTCACTTCCTCCCGGATCGGTCACCACATGGGCTAAGATGAAAGAAGAGTTCATAGACCATTTTTGCCCACCTTCCAAGATAGCCAAGCTAAAGAAAGCCATTGCCAACTTCGAGCAACAACCCGGAGAATCTCTTTATGAAGCTTGGGAAAGGTACAAGAGCCTACTTAGAAATTGCCCACACCATGACCTTAATAGCCAACAAGAGGTCTCCATTTTTTATGATGAAGTTAATGTCACCACAAGGCAGCTGCTCGATTCACAAGGCTCGCTCACCAGAATGCTGCCTCTGGAAATCAAGGAGTTAATTGAAGAATTCTCTAAGCATTCTAGAGAATACCACAATCCGAGGAATGAAGTAAGTCGGGGAGCAGTGAACTCGGTGAATGATAGCATGGCGGCGGTAATAGCTAAGCTCGATAGCCTAGATCGAAGAATGAAAAAAATGGATCAAACAATCCATGCTATTAGGGTAGGATGCGAAAATTGTGGCGAGTCCCACCTCACCAAGGATTGTGATCGAGACGAAAACGGAAATAAAAAGGCTCAAGTATTTTACTCTAGTGGCGATAGATACGACGAAGATCGGAGGAAACCGAGGAAGGAATGGCTCCCATACGAAGAATATAAAAAGGCTAAGGAGGAGAAATACAAGCAGAAGGAGAGGGGATTCTATCAAAAGGAAGAGCCGGTGATGGAAAAGAAGACCAATTTAGAAGATATGCTCACAAGATTCATAACCGCGTCCGAGAAAAGACACAATGATCACAATGTAGCAATGCAAGAAACCAGAAATATGTTGAGGAATCAGTAAGCATCCATTCTCAACATTGAGAAACAGCTGGGACAGCTTGCACATCAAGTGAATGAAAGAAGACCGGGCCAACTTCCGAGCAACACCGAACCCAATCTAAGAATGGAGAATGTAAGTGTAATAACCTCCAGCAGTGAAGGAACATTTACAGAAGCACTGAGAATCTCCAAGAAGAAGGCAAAAAAGGTAGAAGAATCGGACCCAGCAAAACCCGACTCGACTCGCCGAGTCACTCCATTGGACTCGACGAGTCCATGTGCAAATGATAAACCTGTTAGTTCTTTGAAGCCTTATAATCCTCCGCTGCCATACCCAATCAAAGCCATGCCTGCAGAAAAAGTAGAAGCATACAGAACCTTCATGAAACATGTTAACGCTCTACAAGTTAATGTGCCATTTGTGGAAACAATACTCCAAACACCTAAATACTTCAACTTGCTTAAAGGCCTTTTTGCTGCTAGGAAAGATTTGGCTGAAGTCGCGGAAGTATTGATGAGTGAGCTACCTGAAAAGAAGGGTGATCCAGGAAATATTATGATTCCATGCCAATTTGGTAATGAAGTTTTCACCCGAGCATTAGCTAATTCGGGGGCAAGCATCAATATGATGCCTTTTTCATTCTTTAAGAAGTTGAATTTACCAGAACCAAGGCTGGTGAATATGAAGATCCATTTGGCGGACAAGACGATAATTCATCCACAAGGCGTTTGTGAGGATCTCCTTATAAAAATTGACAAGTTTATTTTTCCAATAGACTTTGTGGTAGTTGATATGGAAGAAGACCCCGAAATTCCAATTATTTTGGGAAGATCCTTCTTGAACACCACGTGTGCTTTAATTGATATATGTGAGTCTACATTGACATTAAGGGTGGGTGATGAGTCTGTAATGTTTAAAGCTATTCCAGAAGTCAAGCAAGAAGCGGAAAAGAATGAAGAAGTCTCAATGATCCAATTGGATGATGAGATATTAGAAAAAGAGCTTGCACGTTTGCTAAAAGAAGATGCAAGCAAGTTTTCGATACACTCTGAAGAAGATGGAGATGTTAACAAGGACTTGGAGGAGTTAGAGAAGCTACTAGAAGGAGCCCACTCAGAAAACACCCAAGAATTGATGGATCCCGTTCAGACTCGACGAGTCCAGTCGACTTGGGCAAAGACTTGGCCGACTTAGATCTGTTTGTTACTAGTTCTTCACATACCTTGGATTTCGATAATATACATGATTCTTTAGAAGAAAAAACAGCAGAAGGAGGAATGGGAATGAAAGTTCAATACGCCAATGTAGCATGTCTTGATACGATTTTGTTTGAAGAAGGGTTGAGCACAGGCAGGGATGAAGAGATAAAGAAAAGGAGGGTGGAAGCTGATCAACCATTCACTACTAAACCTAAAGCAAGAACCGTCACAAAATATGAAGTAATTAAATTTAAAGAGAAGGAGGTGCATGAGAAGGCGAAAAGAATGGGGTAACAAAGAAAAAGAGGAAAAGGGAAGCCCAAGCAGCTGAGGATGATGCTGTGAAAAAGAAAAGAGAGGAATTAAAAAGGGCTTACAAGAAAAAGATTCACACTTACAAGACCAAGTACAAATCACAAAAAGTTAGGCGTGCGTTCCCGATGCTCGGAGATGACGAAACGTAGATGGGAAGGAGTCTAGCTAATGACTCCTTAAAAAGAAGCGCTTGGCGGGAGGCAACCCGTTATATAGAGTTTGCTTTCTTTTACTTTTTAATTTTTTTTTTTAATTTTTCCTTCGTTTTTAGAATTTTAATCTTCCAAATCATCGGACATGTCTGCTTGAGAGTGTGCATAGGTTAAGTGTGGGGTGAACTGATTTTTAATAAATAACAAAATTTTGAAAATTATGAATTTTTTTTTCAAGAGACTCGCCGAGTCTAACCACGACTCGATAAGTCCATATGGATTTTAGAAAAAGTTTGACTTCGCGACCAGACTCGCCGAGTCTGACCACGACTTGATGAGTCGGTATTATTTACAGAAAAAATAATAATTTCGAAATTACTTTTACAACCGGTAACTAGGGTTTTAACCCTAAGAATCAGTTTTTCACATACACACTCGCCGGGTGCTTTCCTCTAAACTTTCTCTCAAGCATTTATCTTTGATCTTCAAGTTTTCTTCAAATTTCTCAAGTTCAATCTCAAAAGGTAACAAATTTCTTCTTGTTTTCTGTTAACAACGTGATTATAAGGCCATCTATGGTAGCAATTGCATGAAAAACCCGTTTTTGAAAAGTAGTAAATTTCTAGGCTTTTGATTTTTCATGAATTATGTTGTTTTGACTGCTTATTCTGGCCTTAATATCTTAATAGTAAGTTCTTAGACAAAACCCTTGACGAAATTTCCAGGTTTCATGGTCTAGTTTTCATCGACCCGCCGACTGACTCGTGCAGTTCGCGCGACTCGCCGAGTCGAGTCGGGAAACATATGGGAGATATTTGTTTTTTAATTGTATTCTGTGTTTTCTGGGTTTTGTGTATTTGTTTTGCAGAAATCATGTTCAGAAGGGGGCAAAGTTCCAGTGGCAACCAAGGGTATTTTCCATGGCTAAACTTCCCACAAATCGAGTCCGCTTCGACATTGCGGAAATGGAAGAAGAAGCTGGATGATATCAAGAAGAAAGAGGTCTATGTGCCCAACCGAATAGATTGGGATTGGCTGCAGAATGTTCGCTATGAGGAGGAGTTAGCTCCTTATCTTTTGAAGGAGTTTCACCATGAAGGCGAAACAATGGTTTGTGCCGGGTGGAGCCGGGTCTTCCGTATTCAAGAGCCGGTTTATTTGGAGCTTTGTTTGGAGTTTTTCTCCATGGTATCTTTCACCGGGGGAGTGTATGCTTATCACCCGTCCAACTTCAGTTTTTGTCTTGGGGGAGAGTTTCATCAATGCTCTATGGTGGATCTTGCCTGTCGATTAGGGGTTTATGATCAGCCCTTGGTCTCAACACCCATCTTTCGGGCCTTTTTGGCACAAACCCATATGGTGTTTCCCGAAGGAGTTATGAGTACGGGCTGGTGGAATACTATTGGTAACAAAGTCTATATTCCAAAGTCGGCACAGTAAGGGAGCATTCGATCCCCAACACACCGCCTCATACACCGCCTCATTTCATCCACCATCAATCAACGAAAGGATGATGACAAGGTTTCCAACCTCGACGTCTTCTATTTATGGAGCATCATTACACCCGGCGTTTTTTGCAACATTCTTTGGTGTCTAGCTTCATATCTCTCGGAGGGTGCGGTCAAGGATCGCAAAACTTCCCGAATTAATGGTGGGATGTTTGTCACCCGGTTGGCCAACTCATTCGGGTTGATGAACCGCGGTGCGTGGAACTTCATGACGTTGATCCCTACACCTCCGTTCAATCCAATTATTTTCCGGAGAGCGAGGATTATTGAAGATTATGGTGGTGGCCATTATGCCATCCCGAATGATGATCCGGTTGTTGGTCCCGAAGCACCAGGGAGGAGGGTTCGTTCGAGGAGAGAGCTGGATATTGAGGAGGAGCCGCCGGTGATTCCGGTTGAGAATGACGAAGTACCAATGGATTGGTACAATGTGGAGATGAGGCGACTACAGGATCAAATGGCACGGGGTTTGAATTTTAGCAACCAATCTCATATCCGACTTTTTGACCACTTTAACATTCCACACATCGATGGTGGTAACTTTCCATATATTCCATCATGGGAAGAAGTGATAAGTGCAAGAAGAAGTGGGGCTGGAGGAAGTGGAGTAGGGCTTGATGATGATGAGGAGGAGGATTGATTTTTTTTATGCATTTTTATTTTTGTGGTTGTTTGTTTCATTTGGTTTGTTTGATGTTTTTAAAACTTGCTTTTGATGTTTAATTGATGCTTTGACGATTTTTCAGAATTGAATTAGGAGTGCTAGCTTCAAAAGGGTTTAGAGTTATAGAATCAAAGTGAGAAAGAGAGTCACGAAGAAGGAGCGTTAGAGTTAAAGTATTGCGTCCGGTCTTTAGAGATGTTGGCAAGGGATTCTAGAAGCGAATAGAAAGTATAGAGAGTTTATTGGAAGCTGGATCAGATGAAGAATTCTATAATTTTCATTCAGTGACCAACTCGTCGAGTGCACCACACTAACTCGACGAGTCGCCCTTAATTCTCAAAAATCCGAATATTTCACGAAGTAACTCGACGAGTCTTGTATGTACTCGCCGAGTCGTTTGGTTTCATGTCGAAGGGGCTGCTGATTTGATGCTAATTAGAGTACCACTTGACTATTTATTCTTTCCATATTAATTCCTGAAGATCTTACACTGGTTTCCGCGTATTTGGAGCGACCCACACAAGACGAGACACCCAAGGCATGGATGAGATGTTACCATGTCTAAAATCAATTGAAGTTGGAGCTAAAATGAAATTGATCAACCTATCCACTGCTATCCCAGGGGAGTTTGTTCCAATTCCCTCTTTAGTTTCTTTTTATGTTTTTCTTATGCATAATATGCAATGAGGGCATTGCATCAAATAAGTGTGGGGTAGGGGGATGGTTACATAATAGACAATTTAGAGTCTTAATTTAGGTTAATTTAAAATTTTGCATACCAAAAGTATTACTTAGGACTTATTTAGAAAATTTTGGACTCTATGTTAGAGTTGTGTTGATAATTGCATGATAACCCAAATGTTTAGTTGACCCGATATACGTTATAGTGTATTTGTGGCTTCCTTATTCCAGTGAAATCATGGGACAAAAACACGACCTTGCTCAGTCTGAGGGATGCAATACGTTTAGCAGCCTAAACCTGAAATGTATCCAGGAAAATTTTTATCGTTAGCCAATAAAGGTTGAGATTGAGCGCCCCTGCTTAAGCATGTAGGGATTTGAGTGAAAAAAGTGAGGAATACATGTAAAAAAAAAAGAGAGAATTACTAGAAAAGTTGTAAGAATTTTGGAGCAAATAAAGTGAAGATCTAAAGATCAAAATTCCAAGAAATCCAAAAAGTTGAAGATACCAAAACTTAATCAATACAAGGTGGTGAATTCAAAGAGATCAAAGAACAAATTATCAAGGAAGTGAAGAATTCAAAGAGCTCCATAGTGGTATCGAAAAGTTGTAATTCTAGATTATGTATGCTTGGGTTGCTCAATTAAAAATACCTTGAGGGTAAGAGGTTTTCTGAGGATGGATTCGGAGGGTTGCATAAAATGAGCATAGTTCGGGTGAGTGGGCGAATGTTTATGAGGATTGTGAGTATTTGGAGTATGGGGGGGTTTTAGGAAAACTTTTAGACACAAATGCATGTATTGCAGTCTTGGCATAATGGCTGGGTTAGATTGGAGTTGTCATACATAATTCTAATGTCTTAAAATTCAGTTTTGCTTGGGGGCAAGCAAAAGTCAAGTGTGGGGTATTTTGATATGTGCATATTTAGTTTGTATTAAGTATAGATTTTTATTCATTTATTAGCTAAATTATTGCATTTCATGGACAAAAGGTACTTAAAAGTGTTTAAATTACATTTTCAGTCCAAAAATGAAGCTCGGAAGCAAAAGGAAGCAGGAGAAGCGGTTAGGAGCTCGAGAATGGAATAAAGAAGAAAAACACTAAAAATGGCACCTACTCGGCGAGTCAGATAGACTACTCGACGAGTCCAATCGAAGAATCGAGAAGATAATGACTCGGGATCCCAGAGAGTTATCGCAATACGGGGAATGTGAGAGGGACTCGACGAGTCACCACTTGACTCGACGAGTCGATTCGTATATTTAAAGATAATCCCATAGATCGATTGAGGGGAGTTCTGGGACGATTCAGAAGTACTTTGCTACGATTGAGAAGCCAAAAAAAACCCTAGAAGACGACGAAGGAAGCTAGAATTCAATTCCGGAGAGTAATTAAGGCAAAATTTCATCATTCCACTTATTCTTTTGTTTTATCATTATGATTAAGCAACTTGACTTTGTTTGTTTGCTGTTATTTACTTTAATTATGAACTAAAACCTTTAGACTTCTGATTGGGGATACAAAGTTGACAATATGGTTTGATTGATTGGTAGGATTAATTCCAAGTTGGTGAATTTTTGTTATTTTAGCTTGCTAAAGAACCTTGTGTGTGAATAATAATTAATTTTCTGTTAATAGGAAGATAATCGATTAGCATGAACATCTATTGATTATTGACCTCATATGCTATGTGATCACTATACTATATGTCTAGGATTAATGAATATGAAACTAGAATTAATAAGAAAATTGAGTAAATTCATGTGCAAGCTTGTAAGATGACCATCAAACAAGAAGTTAATTAAAAGAATAAATTAGTTAACTATTGCAAGTCTAACTTAACCCGAATAATTAATCTAGTGAATATAATTAAATTAGACAATTGGCCACTGTTTAAGTTAGTTTATTTGCTAAGGATTAGGGTAGTGAACACAAATCTAATCACTTGAATCGGTAACCAACGAAAGAATTAATCCATTGCACTATTACCTTGAAATCAACCATAGAGTTAACCAAGTTGAACTAAACAGAAGTTCCTTTCCAATTATTGAATCTAGTTAAGTCGTTATTTTCTAGTCTCAAATTAGTAATAGTTATTAAGTTTCTAGTCTTGTAAAACTAGAGAAAAACCCCTACTTCTTCATTAACTTAGATAAAATTAGTTTTTAATTTAATTTTCCGTTCCCTGTGTTCGATACCCTGCTTATTTAGCTATACCACAATTGATAGGTTCACTGCCTTTTGTGTGTTATTTGATAATTAAAAGTAGGTTTAAAACTAAGTGAGTTTGCACACATCAATTACCATCCTTGGTTTCACCACACCCAAACCATCCTGACTCTAATTATCCTGAGTCGAACCCTCATTCGACTAAAATCAATCATGTGTTCAGGTCATGCTTTGAAACCCAAAGCCTTCACCTGACAAGAACAAGAAGCAAGGCACTAACAAAACTTTTGACTTGGATCCATCCACAAGCCTGATATACATAAGAAAGAAGATGCCAACCAGTTATTGGAAGTTTCCTGAACTCCCACATACACATCCTCAATCCAAACGACCACTTGGGTCATCTCTCCTCCAAACCAGGATGTGAAACTTTCCCTAGTTCCACGCCTAATCCAGCTCCCAGAAATTCTAATCGATTCTCCCCACTTAAATTTAACGAAGCTCTCTCATCCCATAAATCTAATGGATTCCCAACCCATCAAACTCCATATAGCAGGAATCGTTTATGACATGTGCTTACCAACAATAACGTTCCATTACTAGCCAAATTCAATGATCGCCTAACTCCTGAACTTCAGATAGATACTTCCAGTGATCCTAACATCACAGTAACCCCAAATGATTTCCACAATACCATACCAAATCCTTAAGTTCTTATGCTAGAAACTAAAAAAACCATAACCCTTACTCTGAACTGGTGAATCTTCACCCCAACTTCCATCCTTAAAGAATTACTTAATTCTAACCATCTACCACCCAAGTGAAATATAAAATCCCCCTGGCATCTGTAATGACCAAATAACTCCCACAACTATTACCACCATCCTATAATTACCACTCCTTCCCTAGTAACGGTAGTGTTTGAACCCAAAAGTTCTTCCATAGACAACTGCCTATCCCACCAGATTAAAAGATAAAACAACTGAGCCTTGACTTCATTGAAGAACTAATTTTTTAACCCTGACCATAGATCCTCTTAACAATACCCGTGAATTGACTCCATCAAGAACCGAAATAGAAACTAAACACACCGAAACCCACTCAACAAGATACGACCAACTGATGATTCATTAGAGACTCTCAACATGTAGAATGGAATATAAAAATCCTTGATAATATAATCCAGACGATAGCATTGAACCAAACCGAAATATTGCTTTCCCAAACCCAAATAAAATTTTTAGAGCAATAGAAATTTCCGATAATAACCCAGAAGAAAACGGAAGATAACATAACCGCAAAAGCATTTGAAGGAATCTTGGCCTCCTCCTCTTGAGTTACCCTGACCATCCTATTAACCGTCTGAATAGCCGAGGTCTGACCCTCAAACTTGGCGACCAATCTATCAATGACGCGCCCAATGATGTCAAGTAACTCCTCAGAAACCCAATCATGGAGTCGACCCTCCTAAGGATATAGTGCAAAACTCACCTTCGATCCCAAATGACAAGAACTAACCATAGGATCCTCCTTCCTAAAGGATCCTAGGGATCCACAAGCTTTGGGCTCCAGATGAGCCCCTAACTGCCCCGCTACAATCTCGGTCCAAAAGACCCCAAGAAGACCATCAAAGAGCTCCAAAATCCCTTCCTTGATTGAACTAAAGATCATAGGATTCCATTCCAAATTATTACGAGTAATCTCCAATGTGATAAACTCCCACATGCGCTCATCGACCAACTCAGTACCTGCACCTGAGCCTAAACCTGAACCTCCTCCCCAAGAGCTCATCAACATACAAAAAACAAAATGCAAAGATAATCGGAGCATACCTAAAAATCCTTATCCCACTGGCTCCCTAGATTCTTCGAAACTTTCCCCGATTCGAGTATGGATCCTGTGCTTTCAGTACTACAGGTCCAACACTAACTTCCACACCTATCCATAATTTCCTCAAGAATCCTCTCAAATCTTCTAAGTCACCTTCTTAATCCATGCACCAAACACACACTAACCAGCACAACAAAACCCACTGAAGCAATCTCTAGGATTTCCTAAGTTCCCGACCTCACCCTGCCATCAGTTGCTGAAGAACTCCTCAAAATGTTACTTAGCTTCCTCACGAACACAATCACATGCATTAAAGCTTAGATAATACTTCGAGTAACAAACTTATCCCTACAACGGTTAGACTAAAACGAGAGCTGTACAATAGGGTTAAATTCATCACTACAATATTATCCAACATTTTCCGCATGTGACTTGACATATTCACTTAATAGCTAACCCATATTACATATGAGTTCCACAAAGCACAAAGCAAGCAGAAATCATGCAGTAACATTCCAATCCATAGAATTATCATGAGCATCCAACCCCAAATACTACAACTCATACTAGGATCTCTCACTCCCGCTACTGATTGCCTTACGCCTACACATTATACCAAATCTATCATCCCATGCTTCCTAGGATACAAGGCATCATATATAAGGCTAATCTATCCCTGACTAATCAGCACTACCATGTAAGTCTACCAACTCATACAATAGGCATACAAAGGCATCTCTCATAGCATTCTACAGTGCAAAAACTGAGTAGATATGTGAAAAATCATTTCATTCATAATATAACAAGGCATCACATACGTAGGTTTGTGAAACCTATTATCTCTAAATTAACTAGCCCAGATCTATGGGCGTTACAAATTTTGTCCACAATTGGTCCCTAACGTCTTTGGTTTTTTAATTACACAAACAGGGTTGTTATAACCATTTAAAGAAGGATAATAAGGTTTAAATGTGTCAACATTGGGTCTCTATTTTTAATATGTTTATCATTTCATCTAACTCTTTTACGATTTATATTAGTATCTAGTTAGATGACTTCATCATTTCATCTTCTCGTTTTATTCGCTCATTCACCACAACCACGGTTTCAATCAAAAGGTTTCGTAAGCCAGTGGCGGAGCTAGGTCAAAGTAAAAGATTATCCCCGAAAAGTAACGGGATATCCCCGATAAGTAATGGCTCCGCCAATTGGGTATCCCCGATAGGCAATTACTTATCAGGGATACCTCATTACTTGTCGGGAATACTCTTTTACTTTGACTCTTGCTCTGCCTCTGGCTTATAAGCTATCCGAAATTTATATAATGACATAAAATGACATTTAAAAAATATGTTCTCTTAATTAATCAAGAGGTATATTTGGAAATTAAAAAAAAACTTTTAAAAAACTAGTCTAAGTAGCTTTTTAAAATGTTAGTTTATAAGCTACTTTTTGGTTTGCACATGACAACTTAAAAAATATCGAAAAATAAACTAGCTTATAAGCTAGCCGTGACACCAAAAATAGTCTTAATCAATAAGACTTCCATTATTATTAGCTTTTGTTTTCATAAAAATGAAAAAAAAAAATGTTATGTAACATTTGGATTGAAATCATTGTTGTGGTAAATTGGCGACTAAAATGAAAAGATGAACTTAAATCATTCTAACTAGATGCTAATATAATTGTAAAAGAGTTAGATAAATGATAAAAATATTAAAAATTAGGACCTAATATGGACACAGTTAAACTTTATTATCTTTTTTTAAACGGTTATAAGAACCATGTTAGTGTAATATGTACAAAAAAAGACCTTAGGAAACTAATATGAAAAAAATTAAAACCCTATTCCCCTTTTTAAATAGTTTATAACAACCATATTGGTGTAATATGTACAAAAAAAACCTTAAGGACCTTATGTGGATAAAATTAAAACTTTATTACCCTCCTAGGTAATTAACCCTTTATATATAAATTTAGTGTTCCTAGGAACAATATTGTATCCCTACTGGTCCTTTTTTTTTTTGATTTAATGTGTCTTCGTTTTCCCACGTTTTTTAAGCATTTCCATTTTCTCCTTTTACTTGAAATGGAGACTATTACATGTTATTTTCCCATTCAATTGGCTTTGTATCTTGCACATGTACCTTATTATGTTTGCTTAACCTCAAACATTTCCACATTCCTCCATCATCTCTCTCTCTCTCTCTCTCTCACACACACACACACACACACATACACATACTCTCTCTTTGTCTCTCTCTCACACACACACCCGAACATGATGTCACTGATACTACCTCTAGCGGGCGGTCTCTCTGTGCTCTATTTATCATCCCCTCTCCGTTGGCGTTAGGGCGCAAGCTTTAGTTCGATAGGTCGGTGCCACTGTCTATCGACTCTCTAAAATAACCCTAATCGTTGTTCTTTGATCCAGACAGTCCAGGTAAATACCTTGAACTCTAATTTCGTTTATTCCCTTCAGACTTATCACTATTTTTGATGTGTTTTTTAGTTGGAGTTTGATTAGTTTGATCGGTTTTGTCTATTGTTGTGATTGTTTGTCGTTTTTTGGGATTTAATGGGTGAAGTTTGATGGCCTACGGAGTTCAAGTTCAAAGGAGAGGGTACCAAAAAAAATTGTACTATATTGTTTCCAATATACTGCAACTAAGCATGTACCTGAATTCTTTTTTTTTTTTTTTTTTTTTTTTTCAAAATAGAATCTTCAAATGGGCTTTTGTTCTTCTTGGTCTTGGTAACTTTTTTGACTTTTCTTTTTATGTTCTTTAGCTCTGTATGTGCAGGGGATATGAGCACTTGCCTCAATCATAACCCAAGAACAAGATTCAATTATACCCCCAACCACTTGATATTCATATGTGAAAGAAAGTCTCACTATGCATTCCAACTGCTTGATGAAATACTTCGACAATATCAGCAACCTAAACAAAAAAAATTGAAGGCAAGAAAACATCAGTTTTTTTCTTCTAGAAACATTACAAATAGGTAATTGTTTATGAGTTTGGGACGTTATTAATTTTGTGTTAACATTTTTTACTTTTTATTGTGATATTGCATGTTTACAACAAAAATTGCTATTACAAGTTATTATTAGGCTCTCACAATACATAACCAGAGACCTGAAGCTCGACAACCTCATGCCCAATCTCCACAAACTCAGCTTAATCCTAAGCTTACACAAACTTGTTGTATAAATCTAGCTTCAACCGAAAAACCCCTACATTCTTCTATTTCGCTCTGCGTATGTTGATACAGATGTATTGATTCATTTCTTCGAATTTATTAATTTTATTTGAATTAATTACATTTCTTCAGCTTCTCAATCTTCCAGAAATTTCAAAATTTTGTTCAAAAAGCAAGTCATAATCCAAATGAGGTTAGATAAGTATGCCATAGAGGGTTATGATTCCATTCATCTTACTCTATCAAAAATGTTTAGTATGACTTAGGTGCTGTTTGTTTTTTCTAAGGCAAAATGTCTGCAGTCTGCGGACCACATCTGTAGACCTCTGCAGTAGAAGAGGTGGACCAAACGTCTGCAGTCTGAAAAAAGAAGATTGTTTGTTTTTTTAACATCTGCGGGCTATTAAAATAAACTGAAATCTAAATAAACTGATTTTTTAAAACTTCAAAGCGAATTTTTTATATATTTTTACGACTTTATTATAAATATATAACGAATCTAGATCAACTTTTATGTATTATTATATAAAAAATAAAAATAAAAATGGTATTAATTCATATACATATTTGATAAAAACCAACAACTTTGATTGCAAAGTTATAACTAAACATTATAATTAGTGATCAAAGAATTTGATACATAAATAGATGGAAATAAACTTCGATTTTTTCAAATAAATCTATTAAAAACGTACGATAAATATTTTCTCGAGAAATTGATGATACTCTATTAAATAAAGTTTTACAAAATTTTGGCAAAAAAATATAAGAATATATTATGATTTTTTTTTTCATATTTATATAAACAACTTCAACGACTATTATTATAATAAATTTTTATTTATAAATTTGTTAAAAATATCATGTTTGTATCGTCAAATGTTTTTTTTTTAAGTTTTGTATTTTTTTTCATATTGTTTATCATTAATAAAGTTGGAAAAAATATAAATTAAAAAAAAAACTTAAAAAAAATAAAGATATATATGTTTTTTTAAGCTAGAAGATGTCTGAAGATGTTAGAAGACTCTGGTCCACATCTGCGCCAAGAAGAGGGCGCGCAGACATTTTTAGGTCTGCAGTCTTCAAAAAAACAAACAGTCTGCGAAGACTAATGTCTGCGCGTGGTCTGCGCGGCGCAGACAGAAGACGTCTCGCAGATCTGCAGACAAAAAACAAACACTACCTTAATTTCTTATATTCCTTGCGTTTGACAAACGTTTTTAGTATTAATCAAATATGTAACTTAAATGCCAAAACAACTAAAAAGAACAATGTTATGATTGAGTAATGTTTCTGAATTACAATGATTGTAATATGCCTCCTTTTTATAAATAAAATGTACTTTCATATAGTTTCTTTACTCTAAATGCAAGAAAAAATAAAGCACTTTCTGTTATTTTCTTATTATTACATTGCATTATCCTCTTTTTGGAGGTTCCTCTGATGTTTTCTTCATCTACATTTTAGTCAGATTAGCGGCCTCAGAAGAGACTACATAGGTTAGGTATATGTGATTTCTATTTTTTTCAATTTTGTTTGTATATACCTTTTCTTATTAGTTGTTTGTATTTAGCTTTGGGTAAATTACACAAATAATCAGAAGTATACATTTGTAAATTAATTGAATTTTAATTGGACTAATTGTGTCATGGGGGTTATTAAAGGATTTGATGGTTCGGTTATCCAATAGGTAATGATCTTGGATTCCTTTTTATTGTTTTTTGTTGTCGGTCGGTTGAATAACATAATGTTCGTAGTAACGGAATTGGGGAATGAATGTAATTGTTCATTCCATAGTTGAATGGATGGATCATTCTTCAAATAATCTAACTCTTTATGTTTTGTTAATTTAATAAAGTGTGTTTCAAAATATTGTCTTTGTAATTAAATTAAATATTTATTTACAAAATGGATGCTCATTTCATTGTGACAAATTTCCAAAGATGGACATTTGATGACTGGCTGTAATTGCGGGACCCGCTTGAACGTCCTAATATTATGGAAATTTAAGTTGTCTACTATTACTTCTTAGCTATCATAGGTTTTTAACATCCAATTTTGTATAGAGATATACAACATCAAAGGGTAGTATATTCCATATTGTCAATTAGTTCTATTCCTACTATTTGATGATCACTGCAATCTTATGTTGTTTTCTTTTTAGATTCTATCTTTATGCACTCCCTTTCTCCAGCCCTGTTGCTTAATCATCCTTCTGAATTGCAAATTTTGGATTTCTTTTGTTAATTTTCCCATTATATTTTACGTAGCGTCAAATGCAATTCGTAGTTTAATTATATGAAATAAACTGATGGATGTCATTTGGAAGGAGACTCATAAATTCATTATGTAATTAAATCATAATTTTATTTGTGAAATATATTAAAAAAAATTAAAAATCATTTTATGTTATAAGAACAAAATTAAATGAAGTATACAAAATAACCAAAACTTGACACATTTTGCATTTGATCCAGCATTATGAATTTTACTTTTGGAATGCAACTTATTAACAAAATCCAATTAAAAAAATAAGTTCACTGATAAAGATCCTCCATTGAAAGTGTACTCAAGAAGGAAAGATCGATTGAAATGAAGAAGGAAGATATAGCAGCTTTGAAGAATAGGGAACGGTCCAGCGGGAGCAAGAACAACGAGGGGGAAAGCAATTGGAAGGGTCGAATGCCATATAAACCCTACAACAAAATTGATTTCCCAACTTTTAGTAGCGGAGACCCACGTGGATGGTTGCTGAAAGCCGAAAAATATTCCAGGTACTATCAGATCCCAGATGAAGAAAAAGTGGAGATAGCTACAATGCACTTGGAAGGAGATGCCTTGGACCTCTATTCATGGTTATCGGATGATCGTCCGATCACTTTCTGGGAAGAATTAGTCCAAGTGTTTACAAGAAATTTTGGCCCTGCTGAATTTCAGAACCCTGATGAGTTCCTATGCAACATTAAACAAACTGGTATAGTGCAAGAGTATCGGCATGAGTTCGCTAAGAGATCCTCTCGGGTCTCAAATTGGCCTGATCATTGTCTCTTAGGGGTTTTCTTGAATGGTCTTAAAGATGAGTTGAAATCCGATGTAAGAATTCACAAGCCCCGTACAGTGTATAGTGCTATGAGTCTGGCTTTGGAATTTGAATCCAAACTCACTTCTAACCGGCCTGGAAAAACTACTTCTTGGACTTCAAGTTTAAGAAATACTCAATCAGATTCCAAACCAAGACCCTTCATCCCAGTTCCAACATCAACCCAACCAAAAAACCTACCCCAGATCTCCGACACAGAAAAAAAAAACAGATTCTTGAAAGGAGAATGCTTCAGATGCAGCGAAAAATATGGACCATGTCATCAATGTAAAGTTGGTACCCTTAAGGTGTTGGAGGCGGAGGAGAATATGGAAGAATCAAATGTAACCTAACTCACTAATCATGATTCTGACCAGGAAGAAATGGCCGAAATCAGTTTGCATGCTATCATAGGGAAACCATATCCTACTACAATGAAGGTCCGAGGTAAGCTACATGCTACCGAAGTTCTGATTTTAATTGATGGGGGGCTCTACACATAATTTCATTTCAGATGTTTTGGTAAGCGAACTCAAACTGACATCTGAACCAGTGGCATCATTTGGTGTCCTAACCGGTAATGGGGAGAGAATTCGGTGTGGCTACATTTGCAAAAATCTCCCTGTACAAGTTGATGAGCTCAAAATCACTCAAGACTTTCACCCCTTTTCTCTGGGTGGGGCTGATTTAGTATTGGGAGTCCAATGGCTAGCCACACTGAAGACAGTCCAAGCTAACTGGAAAGAGATGTTCACGATATTTAAAGTTGACGGGAAACAATACAAGTTACAAGGTATTGCATCCGGGCCTCAAAAATCATCTAGTTTTCAACACCTAGCCATTGATCCAGAAATTATGCCATGTATTCCCACCCCACTTCAGTCTATTGTTACATAATACACGACTGTTTTTGAAGAACCTCAAGACTTACCTCCTGTTAGATCACAAGATTATGCAATCCCGCTCTTGCCAAACTCAACCCCACCCAATATCCGCCCTTACCGCTACCCTCACTCCCAAAAAGCTAAGATAGAAAAACAGGTGGATTGTAACACCATGATTTTCGAGACAAATTTTTTTATTGAAATAATCAATTTAATATTAGTACACTTGTTTAAACCCTCGTTCATAATGGAATTACAAATCGTAGTTTCATTTTCAGTTAAATAGAAAACCAGGATCCTCCAAAACACAACTCTTTCTTCGGTGTGTACAATCGAACCGTTGCCATCCTGCGTTACTGTAAGAACCTGAAACAACATAACATAAACAACGTAAGCACGAAGCTTAGTGAGTTCCCCAATATACACCTTACGCACGTACGCCTTTCCAGGCCCCGACCTTCCGGTCCACTGCACAATGCCTTCCGGCCCATGAGATAATCGCCTTCCGGCCCAATAGATATTTGCCTTCCGGCCCATAAGCTAATTGCCTTCCGGCCCATAAGATAATTGCCTTCCGGCCCATAAGATAATTGCCTTCCGGCCCATAGAATAATTGCCTTCTGGCCCATAGAATAATTGCCTTCCGGCCCATACACATATATAACACATAATACAATTACTCTAACACATAAAGCACATATATCATATATCAACCTGCCTTCCGGCCCGAAACATATTCTAACACATAAAGCACATATATCACATATCATACCTGACCTTTCTGTCACATAATACTTTGCCTTCCGGCCCATATAACATGCATATCACGCGTAACTACTAACTTCCATTTACAGTATGAATACATAACGCATAACATGTTCGACCTTCCGGTCACACAATCAAACCCTTCCGGGTAAAGTATAGTGAGAAGACTCACCTCGCGGACGCTGGGAGATAACAACTCCTGAAGTCCCTTGCACTTGATCCTCCGAGCTACAAGCTCCCTGTAACATCATATATCTCTTATTAACACTTCTATCTTCCACGTTAACTGACCCTAAGAAATCACACCGGTCATCTCTGGTCAACAGTCCATTGTCAGCTCGACTGGACTCGGCGAGTTCCCTGGCGACTCGGCGAGTCTGGTCGTTCTTTAATCCTCTAAAATTCCCCTTCTACTCATCGAGTATCCCCTTTAACTCGACGAGTTACTCCTGGAAGAATCGCGGGGCCACCCCGACTCCACTCGCCGAGTCTGAAGAACAAACTCGGCGAGTCCCAGTGAATCTTCAAGCTACTCGCCGAGTCCGATCATCCGACTCGGCGAGTCCACTCCATGCAGTCGATCGAACTGCTTCCTGAGGTACATATTTTCCCGAATATACAAACATGGATCCTTCTGGACCTCTAAGGGTCCTAATGCAAGGTTATAAACATTGAATAACAACACAACAAACCATCTAGACTCCAAATGGGTTCCATAAACCCTAAATCTATATATACATCAATCACAGGAGAATGTAATTCGAGTTATTACCTGAATGATGTACCTTCCATGTCCCCAATCTTCAGAACTCGAACTCCCTGCAGTTCCTTTAACTAAAACCCTTCTCCTCCTTGCACAACAATTCCTTCAAGGTCACCCATGGCCTTCAATCTTGCTCTAGACGCCTCAGTCGTTTAGGGTTCTCTTCAATCGGCCAAAAGACGAGCAATGACGGCATAAGATCCCTTATATACGTCCCAAACTGAACGGCTAGGGTTTTCCGCTGAACAGCGTCGACTCGCCGAGTCCATACCTGGACTCGTCGAGTCCAGCCGCGAACCCGCGACCACAACTGCGACCCTACTCGGCGAGTCTGGCTCCAACTCGCCAAGTCTCCCCTTTAAAACACCCCCAAAATGCAATAAAACAATACTTAAGATTTTGGGCTGTTACAATTCTCCCCCACTAGAATTAGACTTCGCCCTCGAAGTCTCACTCTGAAAATAGTTCTGGATGCTGCTCCCGCACCACACGTTTCGGCTTCCCTAGACACTTCCGATCTCTTCCGAGGTTGCCACTGAATCAATACCAGAGGTACCTCCTTGTTCCTCAGAAACTTGATCTTCCGATCCCTGATGGCCACTGGCCTCTCGGCGTAACACAGGCTCGCATCCACCTAATCGTTCTCTAGTAGAACCGCTGCTGACTCATCTGCTATACACCTCTTCAATTACGACACCTAAAAGTGTCATGGATCCATCCCAATTCCGTTGGCAGCTCCAACCGGTAGGCCACTTTTCCTACCTTCGCACCTTCACGCAAAACCCCAACATACCGGGCCCCTACTTACCCCTCTTCCTGGATCGAAACACCCCTTCCCAGGGAGAGACCGTCAGGAATACGAAATCGCCGACCTGAAACGCATGCTCGTAACGGCGTCTGTCTGCACAACCTTCCTGTCAACTCTAAACGATCTTTACCCTCTGATTAACCTGTTGCATCTGCTCTGTCGACCAAAACACGATCGCTGTACTGTCCACCACTTCCTGCAACCGAGAATTTCCCAAGACGCGACTCTGCTCTAAATCTCAATGCTCACACGACCCGTAAGGGTTATGAAACTCTGAATCACCGGTTCCCCGATCCCAAGCCCACTTTATCCATATCGGAACAACTGAGGGACCTATTCTCAATTCTCAGGGCAACTCTCACGAGTTCACCTCTTGCAATCGTATACACATGCTGCACTCGCCCCAACATACCTTTCCATTCCCTCACTTAGTGAAATCCGCTTAACAACCTTGCCACTACTCCCTGTATCACACATGCACTGGATCTGCTCGCAAGGACTCTCGGGTCCATGCATTACCTTTCCTCAACGAACGAGATTCCGACATCACCTTCCATGCAACAGCTCAAAGGGCGGCATACTAATGCACTAATGATGGCTGTTAATATGGAACAACTCAACCAATGATAATTACGTACCGCGGCTTCCTCCGACAGCTAATACACATGCCCGAAACATGTCTTCGAACGTCCGCATCGTTCGCCCTCTCTAAAGTGTCCTCAGATGTCATCATGATAAGCTCCTTTCCCATATTCCTCTTCAAGACTAAGTACCAGATCAACTTTTGGCTCCACATCTGAGCCCCCAACGGTCACCCATTTCGCGATCCAAATATTCCGCTGACTTTTCTCCCCGTGACCACTATCCCGACCTAGTGACACGTAAGTCACAAAATCTTCTTTTCCTCGTGAGAGAAAATACAGTCACACCGAGGATCGTCTCAACTCTAATCTCTGGTTTCTGCTGTGCCTCTTCCTTGCGTATCTCCCCGCATCTCCCGACAGAGACGAAGACCCCCGTCTCACCCCCGACTCAACATCCAAGCTCCAAAGACTCAATATCAGGGCTACCCAAACTCGAAGCTCTTCCCCCTCATACGCTGCTCGAAAATATTCCAACCTAAAAATTCTCTTGCCACCCAGTGAGTACTGCAACTCCACGCAGTATCACAACACCCTCTGACTAGTGAGTACTGCGACTCGAACATCCACCACAGTCTATGGAGGCAATCAACATAACGAACGCCCGTCTTGCGAAAATCCACCCTCTCAAATAATCTCCCTGAATGCCCATACCCGAAAACTCCTACTAAATCCGCAGATACCTGATATGCCACATGTCGATTCAGTTCGGGATTCCCGAATAACTCTAAAATAAGGATATCATACCCGAATATCCCGGAATACTACCACCACCAATGATCTCCTGCACCCCATAATTAAATCTATATTTTCCCCGCCTTACAACCTTGGTGCATCTAATTTCTCGATCGGAATGCGAGATAACGTTGACGTACGAAATGCGCTGATAATTCTCCAAATCCCTTTTTCCCGACACTCAAAATCCAAACAAGGATACGCATACTGACTCCGGAAGTTGACTGCTCAATCATTCTCTATCTTCTTGCAACAACACCAATCACCTGTCATGAATACGTTCGTTCTCCTCTTCAAGTACTTCCAGCATTAACTCACTCTGACCCCTTTACTCGATCATCGACACCTCTGGTCTCATGATTTCCTACTGCATCTCTATACTCCACTTATAACTACTCTTGGCAATTCTTTGTTTCCTACGTTCTGCACCCGGTTCTCCCCCACCAGGGTTCGAACCGTCACTAGTTAGCATACCATCAACCCACGACTATCTTTCACCAGCGAAATCGTACCTGCTCCAGGAAAGTGCTATGCAACGCCCAATAGTCCCTCCTCTTATGAAGTCAATCAACCCTCTAAACTCAGAACCTCTGGTTAACTCTCCAATAACTTCTCATCACGGCTGCCTCTAATCGTTCCAAATCCCATACCAATCTAATACTAAGCACCTGCACTGCTCGATAACATCTTTGACTCGTAGACTGCACCGCAAAATCATCGTTCCTCTCATTTCAACTCATCAACCCATATCCAACGCCGGATTTGTCCCAAGGACAGGAACTCACTCTCAACATAGACGAAACTCTCTGCACTGCAAAACTCGACTGAACTCTTCACTGCTACCACTATAACACAACCTGTCATTCTCAATTAGGTGTGGTGTGGTTCTCGACTACCTCAGTCCCAACTGACTGTCTGCTTACAGTAAATCACTGTCTCGCGGCACACCCGCTACCTGATGCTCTGTGGGAAGTCATTATCGAAAACTACCTGCAGGGTGTACTCCCAAACCCAGAACTGAAACACCAGACCCCTCGTGTCTTGCACACGAACATAAATGGCACTACCCACCTAGAAGGTGACCTCTCCTCTATCGACTGATTTCTCGACTTAGACCGAAATTTCCCTCACCCTTTAACTCTCTACCACAATACTCTGATAGGTACTCGCCTTTCCTCCTCTCAAGGAACGCCTCTCCATCCTCAATCGTGGTCCACAGGCCTAAAACCCATAGCGTCCGATCTCTACCCCTTCGATCATAACCGGATAACAAGATAGTCACCAGCATCATCCACTACGAACCATGGTACTCATCCCATGACATGCCTTCTCAATTTGCTCCAGTGTATGGTACCTGAACCATAGCATCACCCTCAATCTGCTCCAACGTATGGCACTTGAACCACAACATCTATTTCAATCTGTTCCGATGTATGGTGCCCGGACCATAACATCACCTCGCAATCTGCTCCGATGTATGGTACTCGAACCATGACATCACCCCTCCTTCCATTCCTTAGGACCTTCAAAATGCTCCCTGTATCCAGTATGGGTCCTCTGCTTTCAGTAGTACGGGCCCATACTACCTGCCACATCTACCCATACTTTCCACACGGACCATCCCAGAGTTCCTAAGTAGCTGATCGAGTTACTCTTTCACCAGTCCCATCGCGCGTGCTCGCTCTCCAGCGAAATCCTCTACTCTACCAGCGCACTCATCTGGCTAGTTTTACTCCCTAGTCCCTTCCGCCGTCCCCCCACTTCTTTGCTATCAGCTGCTGAAGAGTTCCTAATGATGCCAGCCATCTACCTCCTGAGTATCGTCATACTCACTTAGTAGCTGACTCCCATCATCGAGAACTCCACAAAGCACGAAGCAAGCAGCATTCGAGCATCGAAGCATACATAGGACTCCCTATCCTTGATAGCTCCACCTTCTCGGTTCATCCTCGGAAGTACCACTGTACTCTGTAGCTCTACCCCTCATGCGTTCTAACTAGATACCCTCACTCATCACATACACACAAAAGCATAACGCACATATAACAACAAACCCTAGGCTAAGGCATCACAAATCAGGCCACTCTAGTCCTAAGATATGAAATTCCTAGCCTGTCTCTAGCATACAATAATATCTCATAAAGTGCATAATAGATATTTCATAACACAAAAGTAAGGGTATTTTGGGAAATCACCGTTTGGCTCTGGCTGATTGTACACACTGCTCTTTCTTGCTTTCTCTTTGAACTCTTATTCACTTTCAGAAAACTATTTATTTGAAAACTTTTTCTTACTTCCTCAGTTTGAGCCCAGATTCACCCGTAGGCGCGTCCGAATCCCTCAAACCAAGGCTCTGATACCAATTGTAACACCATGATTTTCGAGACAAATTTTTTTATTGAAATAATCAATTTAATATTAGTACACTTGTTTAAAACCTCGTTCATAATGGAATTACAAATCGTAGTTTCATTTTCAGTTAAATAGAAAACCAGGATCCTCCAAAACACAACTCTTTCTTCGGTGTGTACAATCGAACCGTTGCCATCCTGCGTTACTGTAAGAACCTGAAACAACATAACATAAACAACGTAAGCACGAAGCTTAGTGAGTTCCCCAATATACACCTTACGCACGTACGCCTTTCCAGGCCCTGACCTTCCGGTCCACTGCACAATGCCTTCCGGCCCATGAGATAATCACCTTCCGGCCCAATAGATATTTGCCTTCCGGCCCATAAGCTAATTGCCTTCCGGCCCATAAGATAATTGCCTTCCGGCCCATAAGATAATTGCCTTCCGGCCCATAGAATAATTGCCTTCCGGCCCATAGAATAATTGCCTTCCGGCCCATACACATATATAACACATAATACAATTACTCTAACACATAAAGCACATATATCATATATCAACCTACCTTCCGGCCCGAAACATATTCTAACACATAAAGCACATATATCACATATCATACCTGACCTTTCTGTCACATAATACTTTGCCTTCCGGCCCATATAACATGCATATCACGCGTAACTACTAACTTCCATTTACAGTATGAATACATAACGCATAACATGTTCGACCTTCCGGTCACACAATCAAACCCTTCCGGGTAAAGTATAGTGAGAAGACTCACCTCGCGGACGCTGGGAGATAACAACTCCTGAAGTCCCTTGCACTTGATCCTCCGAGCTACAAGCTCCCTGTAACATCATATATCTCTTATTAACACTTCTATCTTCCACGTTAACTGACCCTAAGAAATCACACCGGTCATCTCTGGTCAACAGTCCATTGTCAGCTCGACTGGACTCGGCGAGTTCCCTGGCGACTCGGCGAGTCTGGTCGTTCTTTAATCCTCTAAAATTCCCCTTCTACTCATCGAGTATCCCCTTTAACTCGACGAGTTACTCCTGGAAGAATCGCGGGGCCACCCCGACTCCACTCGCCGAGTCTGAAGAACAAACTCGGCGAGTCCCAGTGAATCTTCAAGCTACTCGCCGAGTCCGATCATCCGACTCGGCGAGTCCACTCCATGCAGTCGATCGAACTGCTTCCTGAGGTACATATTTTCCCGAATATACAAACATGGATCCTTCTGGACCTCTAAGGGTCCTAATGCAAGGTTATAAACGTTGAATAACAACACAACAAACCATCTAGACTCCAAATGGGTTCCATAAACCCTAAATCTATATATACATCAATCACAGGAGAATGTAATTCGAGTTATTACCTGAATGATGTACCTTCCATGTCCCCAAACTTCAGAACTCGAACTCCCTGCAGTTCCTTTAACTAAAACCCTTCTCCTCCTTGCACAACAATTCCTTCAAGGTCACCCATGGCCTTCAATCTTGCTCTAGACGCCTCAGTCGTTTAGGGTTCTCTTCAATCGGCCAAAAGACGAGCAATGACGGCATAAGATCCCTTATATACGTCCCAAACTGAACGGCTAGGGTTTTCCGCTGAACAGCGTCGACTCGCCGAGTCCATACCTGGACTCGTCGAGTCCAGCCGCGAACCCGCGACCACAACTGCGACCCTACTCGGCGAGTCTGGCTCCAACTCGCCGAGTCTCCCCTTTAAAACACCCCCAAAATGCAATAAAACAATACTTAAGATTTTGGGCTGTTACAGATCAATTGATGGCAGCCGGTTTTATACAACCCAGCACAAGTCCTTTCTCAAGCCCGATTTTACTAGTGAAGAAGAAGGATAATACATGGCGAATGTATGTCGATTATCGGGATCTTAACAAGTTAACTATAGCTGATAAATACCCGATACCTAACATTGAAGAGTTACTTGATGAATTATATGGAGCTATGGTGTTCTCAAAACTCGATTTGTGATCGGGTTATTATCAAATCCGAGTGATAGCCTCGGATATTGAAAAGATAACTTTTCGTACACATTCGGGTCATTATGAGTTTAAGGTTATGCCTTTCGGCTTAACTAACACCTCTTCCACATTTCAAGCTGTTATGAATGATTTATTTCGTCCTTATTTACGACGTTTTATACTCGTATTTTTTGATGACATTCTAATTTACAACTCAAGTATGGAGCAACACAAGTCTCACCTAGAACAGGTCTTGAAATTGTTGCATGACAACTGATTTTTTGCTAAATTATCGAAGTGTTGTTTTGGGCAAGAACAAGTTGTGTTTCTGGGACATGTAATCAGCTCGAAGGGTGTAAGTGTGGAGGAAGAAAATATTTCAGCAGTAAAGTCGTGGCCTATTCCATAAACAGTAAGAGAGGTGAGAGGATTCCTTGGGTTAACCGGCTATTATTGGCGTTTTGTCCGAAATTATGGACTTATAGCCCGACCACTTACTTCATTGACCAAGAAGGATGGGTTTCTTTGGTCAGAAGCAACCCTTAAGGCCTTTAATGACCTGAAACATGCATTGTTGACTACACCTGTTTTAAGGTTACCGAATTTCTCTAAACCCTTTGTTATAGAGTGTGATGCATCATCAGATGGGGTCGGGGCAATACTATCACAAGAGGACCATCATATGGCTTATTTCAGTTAAGGATTCTCCCCATCTAACTGCTTTAAATCGGCTTACGACACGGATCTATTGGCATTAGTCGTTGCAGTCCAAAAATGGAGTCATTACTTGATTAGCCGACATTTTCTGATTCACACCGATCACTATACCCTTAATTTCTTATTAGAACAACACATCACCACTATAGAACAACAAAGGATTTTGCTAAAACTCATGCCTTATGATTTTTCAATTGTTCATAAGGTTGGGAAAGAGAATAAGGGGGCAGATGCCCTATCTCGCCGACCCCACTCAGGAGAATTACTAACTCTTATCATCCCTTTTTGTGTTGAACTATCTGATATCAAGGCAGGGTTGCAAACTGATTCATTTACTAGTGATCTGATCACAAAGTTGCAAGCAAATCCTTCATCCGCCCCTGATTTCTCACTGGTGGATCAACTTTTGTTTTACCATGGACGGATGGTGATTCCAAAGATACACAATCTCAAACTCAAGCTGTTACAAGAAGCGCATGACACTCCAATAGGTGGACATGGAGGTTTTTTAAAAACATACATGAGACTCTTTTCTCGTTACTATTGGCCAAAGATGAAACAAGATGTCAGGGAGTTTGTTCAGCAATGTATAATCTGTCAGCAACAAAAGTATCAAACTTTGGCCCCAGCAGGATTACTTAAGCCCCTACCCATTCCCAACCGAATTTGGGAAGATGTTTCCATGGATTTTATCGTTTGATTACTGCCATCTAGTTGTTTTGATACTATTTTAGTTGTAGTGGATCGTTTAAGCAAATACACTCACCTCATTTGCTTATCCCATCCCTATACGGCTAAAGGAGTAGCAACGATTTTTTGTAAGGAAATAGTCAGGTTGCATGGCTTCCCTCGATCAATCATGTATGATAGAGATGTTGTCTTCCTCAGCAGCTTTTAGCAAGAGTTGTTTTGTTTAAGTCAGCCAAAATTAAAGCTAAGCACAAGTTACCACCCTCAAACAGATGGTCAAACTGAAGTGTTGAATCACTGCCTAAAAGCTTACTTACGTTGTTTTGCTAGTGAACAACCAATCAAATGGAGTGCGTACTTGCCTTAGGCCGAATATTCTTATAACATGGGGTACCACACGGCCACCGACACCACTCTATTCTCTGTTGTATATGGTCGAAAACCCCCTTCATTGTTTCCCTATACGGCACGGCAGGCGAAACAAAAAACGCAGAGCTGGAACAACAGTTAGTTGATCGGGATGATATGATAAAGCTTCTTCGCCAAAACCTCCAAAAGGCCCAAGACAGAATGAGAAACCAAGCGAATCAGAAGCAACGGGAACTCACATTTCAGGTTCGTGATTATGTCTTCTTGAAGATTCAACCGTATCACCAAAAGACTTTGGCTAAACGTCGTTATGAGAAGTTATCTCCAAGATTTTTTGGACCATATCGTGTTAAAAGAATACTGGGTCCAGTTGCTTATGAATTTGAATTACCACCTACAGCTAGAATCCACTCGGTATTTCACATTTCGATGCTTAAACCTGCCCATGGTTCTTTTTCTTCAATACCAGTTACCCCGTTACCCATCAACAATGACTGAGAAATTGATTTACAACCTAACTCGGTCATCACTCATTGATAGGTCTATGAAGCTGGCTAACATGTTCTCGAATTGTTGATTTCATGGTCTAATCGACCTATAGAAGAGGCTACATGGGAAATCTATGATCTAGTGGCTGAGCAATTTCCTACATTCCGTCTTGAGGACAAGATGTTTTACCAGGAGGGAAGTAATGATAAAGATCCTCCATTGAAAGTGTACTCAAGAAGGAAAGATCGAGTCACAACTACAAAAATGGGACAACTGTATTCTGTTTTTGGAAACTGGATAAATCCTCTTGGTCAAATCACTGGATGATTTTAGGCAATCAATTTAATTAATGATTATCCAGGAAATTAGGGTGTAGAATCATGCCCTTGATTTCATAATTTCCAGTATAAGTAAATGGCTAGTTTGCCATAATTGTCATTCATAATTATCTTTTGATTTCTTTGTTCTTGTAATTGGAGACTGCGCCCCACTCGAATCGGGCCACTATCTTTTATTTATAATAAAATCCAGCCAATTATCATCTATATCAGTTCTGTACTTATCATTCACTCTTTTGGGATTTCTAGAATGTTGACTACTTTGTTTTAGTTGTCAGTATTTTCATGTTGTCTCTTAGGTTTACTATCTGAACTTCCATGTGTCACCAAAGGAATAAGATCCCAAATATTTTGGTTTTTTCCAAATAGGTTTCACGCAATCTGGTTTAATCTGATAAATAGGATTGGGTTTTAGGGATTAAATGGTAATGTTATTAAGTTTTCATGTTTAAAAGTTGAAGGATGTTGTATTATAAAAGTTAAGTAATTAGGTGGGTCTCGATTATTAAAATAAGTTGCACTTATTAATTTAGCATCACTGTTTCAATTTTTACTAGGTGTAAGACCCATGTATTACATGGATTCATTTAAAAAAAATTATATATAAAATTATAAACATTTGAGAAGTTGAATTTATAAGAAAATTAGAAAAATATTGAATTATTAAAATTAAAGTATTTTTTCTCTTTTAAATTTAAATAAATAATTTAGATAAATAAACAAATAAAACTAATAGACTTTAATTTAGAAAATTAAAAATTAAAAATAAAATCAATTAATGAAATTGAAATGCCTTTATTATTATATTTATTGCAATTAATTAATATATTTAATAAAAATGAAACAACCATAAAATGTTATATAGAAAATTTTTAATTGAAAATAGCCACAAAATAATATGTATTCAAATCAATGAGAATGTAACAAGTGTTAAAAAGTTTTTTATTTATTAGGAAGATGTGGGTGTGATATTATATGAGCTGTTTGGAATCGGTTACTTCTATAGTTTCTTTATACCACCAGTTGTCGTGCTATAGACTTTAATCCTTATGTTTAAATCGACGTGAATAGGTTGGAATTACTGAATCTAAGTTATTGTATTTTTGTTTTTAGGAGTAAAGAATGGTCCTTATGAAATAAGGTTGGACCTAGACCTGATCAGGATCTGCATCTATTTCTATTGGCATGTTATCTCCATTAAATTTCTCTACTTTCCATCGGTAAGTGGACATAAGGTTTCTTTGTAGATAAACTCATTGTTATTGTTATTTTAACATAAAACATCTTTTTATATGGTATATTCAAATAAACTCATTAACTAAAACTACTGAATATCATTGTTTCGTGATAGTTTGCTTTGTTCAGATGTTCTAATATGTATATCTAAATAGTTCCGAGGTTTTAATAAATTGGATTATTTTACAACTTGATTTTTCTTATGGTATTTGCGGTATGTACTACTTTATATCATTTTTTAGCATCATACTTTCAGAGTCAACCAACTATAACGTTCTACTTTCGTGGCCCATCAAACATCAAAATAAATAAATAAATAAATAAATAAAACAAACAAAAATCTGGCACGTGCAACGCACGGCTTCTTCCCTAGTTATTATTATTATTAAATAAATTTGTCAATTTAACCCAACTAGATTAGGTCCTACTTACTTCTTAAAGCTCACATGTTACTTATGTTATAGTATTATACATTAGGCACCTTCCCTAATAAACGAATATATATATATATATATATATATATATATATATATATATATATATATATATATATATATATATATATATATATATATATATATATATATATATATTTTACACTTATCATATTTTCATTTAATTTATCAAATATTATTTTGTGGTTATTTTATATTAATTGTTTTTTGAGTAAATTACACGAATGGTCCCTATGGTTTGGGATAATTTACGAGTTTGGTCCCTAATTTATTTTTTAACTAGGAAGGTCCCTACTATTTGTTTTTGTTACGCGCTTGGTCCCACTGTTTGTTTTTGTTACGCACTTGATCCCTGTCTAACCTAAAAATACCATTATTTAAATAGGAAGAAATTGTGGGGTGCGTAAGGTAAGGTGAGAGGAGTGGGGTTAAGGGTGTGTTTGTTTAAATAAATTAAAAAATCAATGAAAAAATAGTCTTTTTAGGTAAGACAGGGACCAAGTGCGTAACAAAAACAAATAGTAGGGATCTTTCGAGTTAAAAAAATAAGTTAGGGATCAAACGCGCAAATTACCTTAAACCATAGGGACCATTTGCGTAATTTACTCTTGCTTTTTCACATATTATTTTATAAGTTTTTTTTTTTTTTTTTTTTTTTTTTTTTTTTTTTTTTAAAATCTTACATAATATTTTAATTTAATAATTACAATAAATATAATAATAAATAGATATCAATGTAATTAATGAACTTACCTTTTAATTTCAAAATTCTCAAAATTAAAACTCATTAGTTTTTTTGTTTATTTGTTTAAATTAATTGTTTGAATTTAAAAAATAAAAAACATTTCCATTATAATAATTCATTATTTTTCTTATTTTCTTATAAATTCAAAGTTTTTAAATATTTAAATTTTTATATTTAATTTTTTTAAAAGTTAAACCATATAAAACATGTGTATCACAACTAGTTTAAATAAAACTACCTACTACCCATCTATGTATCACACATAGATCTACATATTCGTGATTTCAGACCAGTTTTGGGTCGGTTTCAAAACAATGCAATCTTTTTTCAGGTTGGTCGCGATCGGTCTTTTTCGGTCTGATCTCGCAGTCTTTCTGTGCATCTTTTTTACCTGGTATTTTTCGATTATTTTGTTTTGGTTTCGAGTTTTTTCCTTTAACAAATATGTGATTAACAACAAAATAATAAATTAAGATTTGTTAAAAACGTTAATTTATGTATAATAAAAGAAAAAAAAAGCTAGATAATTTGTGAATAAAAATTATATAATTACCACCAACATGATATATTTATAAAGTTTGGTTACCGGTTTTTTAGATCGGTCTTGTTCGGTCTCGGATTAGTTTTGTGTTGGTCTCGAAACGGTCCGGTCTTTTCTGGGACTGGTCTCAGACCAGTCCAGTCTTTTTCGGACCGATCCCGAAACGGTATTTTTTCGATCCAGTCTTTTTTTAGGATTGGTCTTTTTTCCAGTCCGATATTGTTTTAGACCGGCTCTGTCCGAGACAGGTTTTTTGTGACATAACAATGAAATCTAAATGCATTTCCTATGTATTTTTGTATGTTCATATATTCATGTACATAATTATACAAATAATTAAAATCCTTGAAAACTTAATATGAGTCACTAGTTGGGTGTACAACGCTAGAAATTTTTGGGCATCTGATGGAGTTTCAAAAAGACACGAAGCTAAGGAATTTGAAGTTAGCCTAGACATGGTATTTAGAAAAGGTTTTGACTTGTGGAAGTACTCTACGACACATGATAAAGGTATACTAACTCAACACAACATTTTAAACTATCTATCGAGGACACCCAAAATAGATAAAGAATTCTTGGAAATGTACTATATTCAAATACAATTCAAACAGTAGCGGAGCCAGAGTTAAAATAAAGGTGTATTATAATTTTTTTTCCGGGGTAGCAGCACAATAGCTGAGTATGGGTCGGGTTGGAACGGTTTTTACCTACAACCGACAACTTCAGTTTTGAAACTTTTAAACCGAACAGAACCCAAACCCATCTGTTCGATGTTTCGGTTTTCAGTTTGTAATTGGGTTTCCTGGGTTTGGTTTCGGTTTTAAACCAAAACCTTAATCGAATCTTTCGTTAACCTTAAGTTTTATTATATAAACATGAAATTGAAATATATTTTAAATCAATGGTTGAACTGGTCCAACTGATTGGAAGGTCCAAAAAACAGGATGATATCATATATTATATTTATTTTTAAAAAATACAAATAATAATATAAATACCATAAAAATGCGTTTATGTTAGTTGTTGGGCTGCTAATTAAAAAAAATAAAATAAAATAATGCAATTATCTATGTGAATAAGGACCGAAAGTTAGAGGGCCACTTTGGTATATATGTCCATATATATGTAAAGAAAATGAATGTTTGGGGTTTTGAAATCAACGACATATATTACTTGAGCCACTCACCATCTTCTTCTATCTTATTTCAATTTAGAGTCTTTTTTTCTTTCGTATCAGATACTAATTTCTTAGGTTTCTTAATGTTATTTATATAAGACATAATTTATACTCCGACTACAAGAGATATAACGTTCTTTACGAGAATGTTAGCTCTGATTTGGATTCCGTCTTCTTCTTTTTATCAGTTGTTTGACATCAAGTTTTTATGGCCGATCGAACCTTCTTGGTTAGTTTTGTGGGGATGCTTATATATACACTACATAAAAATGTATTTTTCCTAAAAAAAAAATACATTACTACAAAAAATTTGAGGGGCATCCTGAGCTACCCCAGGATCTACACTGGATCCGCCTCTGAATTCAAATAATAAAAAGGAGGGTGTTTAAAGTGGTAATTGGTGCTCCTCTTTGTTTTATGGAGGTTTCAAAATGATACGGTTTTTTAAAGGAGATAAGATGAAAAAAGAACTTCATTTTTTATTCTACTGTCGATTTTTTTTTTTTAATGATTAGCAATAGATGTAGAAAGTTCTATTTTAACTGGAATTGTTGGACGTAATTTTTTTAAGTACTTTATAGAGTTTTTTTTTTCCTCTCTAGTTCCTTGCGAGAATTTTTTAATATATGGTTGACTGTTTCTAATAAAAAATTGTGTAGTAAACATATATCAGACAAATATAGGAAAACTAAAGTGGAAAGTTTCTAATAAAAATAAGTGCAGTAGACATATATCTTACAAATACGGGAAAACTATAGTGGTAAGTTTGTAACGTGGATTGATGTATTTAGATGGTACCATTTATTTAGGTCTTATTATTAATAGCCAAAATGTCATTAAAGAATGTGAAGTTCTTAGGGTATGTTGTAAATTTTTTTTCAATAAACAAAATAAAGGAAGATCTATAAGTGTTTATAAATTAAAATCTATCGTGCACATTAAGATTGGAAACATCATTCCAGCATATGGTGGCACTATCAACTGCTGAAGTTGATTACTTTGTTTTGACAGACGCAATTAAGGAAGTTATATGGCTTAAATGGTTGGTTGTTGTAAAACACCAAGTATAGCTTGAAATAGAAAAGCACAACAACGTTAAGTTACATTTTATAAAGTATGTGATCTAATCCAAGATATTAAGTTTTGGAGTCTTATTCACCATTTGACCCTATAGCTGCTAGACAAACCAAACATGAGATCCCGTTAGGCAGACCAAACTAGTTTCTTTATCACAGTTTTCACGCCTGACACTATTAGTAGATTTTATGTCTTTTGCTCCATATATATCCACTAAATTTGTGTAACCTCATGTATGTAAGCAATTCATCATTATCAATAAAATCTCTCTCTCTCTCTCTCTCTCTCTCTCTCACATAGTCGACCCTTATGATCGTGTGAATCATGTTTAATTTATTTTCATGTTTTCTGTTTGCATTATTGTTATTTGTGTGTAAAATCATTTGTTGTTTATTGAAGTGCTTAAACACTAACAGAGGATAATTAGCTATTAACTATTGAGGAGAATGGATTGAATTCCTAACTAAGTCATTACAAGAAGCCCGGTTTCTATTTAATTGAAACTTTTTCATGCTAATGAATGATAAAAGATACATTATGTGACATAAACAATAAATATGGAGAGTTTTATATTGATTTGTTTAAGGTTTGTGAATTGCCATGAATTGATCGATAGAATTAAGGGGGTAGGTATTGCTTATTTCAAACAACTTTTACTTAATTTCTTATTAGCTTATCTCGTGTCAAAAAAGAGTTTAAAAAAATCGTTTGATTAACCTATCCTATATCAAAACATAATAAACTCATAAGTTGTTTTTTTAGTGTTTGACAAATTATGTTTATTCATATAAAATGATAAAAAATAACATCTTAGATACATAAACATAGGGGTGGCAAAAACTGACATGATACGAAACCTAACTTGAAATCAACACAAAATAAACGAGTTTGGATAAGATTTTCAACTCGTTTAATTAAACAGGTTGACACGACACAATACGAAAAATAAATGGGTAAGGTTAGGGTTGAAAATTTCAACCCAAATATGATTCGAAAATTACGGTTTATATGTAAGTTTTCTAAATGTTTTAAATAAAATAAAAAGACCAAGAACCAAAACAATACGTAAAAGATAACTTTTGGATTAACTCGTTTTGTAACGTGAAATACATTTAGCCGTCTTAGTCAAGACTTTTATTTTCAGTTTTTTTGTTATCTCCCACAGTCCTCTAAACCATTCCCCTCTTTTCATGATCCTTCTTTCTCCTTCCAACTCATATTCATTTTATTTTGCACTCTAAACTTCTATTGCATTTCCTTTCTGCCTCTCAACTATTACATTTCCTTTCAACCTATCCAAATGATACTTTTTCAACATGTCCAATGTTTCAACCTCACATGCCACGACATAATTTAAGATATACCCCTAATCTGAAACTCGATACGAAAATAAACGAGTTGACATGATAAAATTCGTTAATTAAACGGGTTGGGTTAGAGTCAAACTCTCTCAACCTATATATTGTTTTGACATGACACGAACCTGAAACGATATGACACGTTTATCATGTCTATATATACATACAAGTGTTGAGTTATGATAAGGTTAGTACGGTAATTTAGTTTATATAAGCTATAAGTTGGTTAGTTTATATAAGCTATAAGTTGGTTTAGATAAGTTAGTATCTACTAACTTATGAAAAGCTTTTTATTTAAGAAAATAAGATTATCCCATCGATGGGCCGCTCACCAATTATTTATATAAAAATATAAATAATAAAAAACCTGAGATGATCTGCTCACCACCACAACCTTGCTTGTCCATTTCATGACTCATTTTTCTAATACGTGTCCATCATCAAATGATGGTATCATGGTATTACCTTAATATCTATAACCAAAACTAATTTAATAAATAATCATATTTTATCCTTAATAAAAATATAAAATTAATTATATATAAGTAAATGATTTTTTTCTCAACAAAACATGATCAATATTGATATAATTTTTTTTATTTATTTAGTTTATTAAAAATTGGGTTGGGTTGGATTAAAATGTTAATAGGATGAAAGTTTTGTTTGGATTGGGTTGTGTAGGTGTAAGATAGAAAAATAAATTTTTAATAAAAAATTTAGATTGGATTAGATTGCTAGCGAGGATAACCTAAGCACTTTTGTTTTTGTTCTATCAAAACACTAAAAAGTGTTTTTTAGCAGCACCGAACCGCAATAAGCTAATAAATAGGTTAAATAAGCAATCTCAAACACCACCTAAATACTTATGTATTGTCATCTACTAGTGCATATATTGATATATTGTGATCAATAATTAACATGTAATCAACATGTTCCGTGGGTAGTTGATGTAAAAGCAATTAAGATTAGATCATCTATTGATGGATTTAATCATATTCAATACATTTTTCTAGAAACAACGATTTTATAAAGAAAAAACTCTTCCCAAGAGAGCAAGACATGAAAAAACAACAAAAGAGTTAGGTAAACACACAATCCATCGGTTTTTGAGGGGAACTCCTGATTTTTTTGAAAAGCTTGTTGTTTCTCACCTTTCAAATACACCAAAAATAACCGTAAATAATAGCAAGGAACATCTTTATCATTTTGAGACAACGATCCCAATTTGCTGCAAAATCAGGAACCTCTTTCACCGTGTTAAAATATTGATCCATAATTCCACACCAATTAAAAATCCACGAAAGCACCTCCCTAGCAAAAGGGGCAAGTAATCAGAAATGATTAGTGTAGTCCAAGCCATTGACGCATAAGTGGCAATTTGAGGAAAGAATTCAGACACCCCTTTTGACAAGAGCATAAATATAGGTGTAGATTTATGTGTATTAATTACTGAATAATCTTAGTTATTGTAAATCCCTGAATGTTAGGTAGAATCCCTGATTTACAGGAATTAACATTGATTGTACAGCTAGGATATCCTCTGTAATCAGCCTATAAATAAGCATTTTTCTTCTGTTGAAAAATAAATCAATTCATTCCAAAAGCTTCATGGTATCAGAGCATTAGAAGCCTCTTTTTCACCTTCATCTCTTCCAACAATCTTTGTTCTAGCCTTCTCTTTCTTCAACAGAACTCATGGCTCATGAAAAAAGCAGTCTCACATCAGATGCTTCTTCACATCCTTCTACCATCAATAACCTTAACATCTCTGGTTCATCCTCTCACGGTAATGAAGTCGTATCTCTTGTTACCAGTCACAAGTTTAATGGCCATAACTTTCTTCAATGGTCACAATCTGTGATGATGTATATTGGTGGAAAAGGAAAGGAGGAATATCTTATTGGAGAGATTGAGACTCCAAAATCAGATGATCCAAAGTACAAAACATGGAAGGCTGATAATCACATGATTAAGTCATGGCTGATTAATTCTATGAATAATGATATAGGAGAAAACTTTCTTCTATATCCGACTGCAAAAGAACTTTGGGATGCTGTCAAAGAATCCTACTCCAGTTCTGAAAATACATCAGAACTTTTCGAAATTGAAGCCGCCCTCTATGACCTCCGTCAAGACGACACCTCTGTCACACAATACTTTAACACTCTTACTCGGTGTTGGCAGCAGCTAGATCTATTTGAAACCTATTCCTAGAATTGTACTGATGACACCACTCCCGGTATAGGGTTGTTGACCACTAAAGGTAACCATTCACTAGCCCTTATGGTCAGTAAAAAGCATATTAACCCTTGATTCTTGATTCTGGAGCATCAGATCATATGACAGGAAATCCGAGCATTGTTTCTGAGTTTCATGCAAGTTCAAAACATCACACAGTAAAAATTGCAGATGGAACATCCTCCAAAGTTGCGGGTGTCGGTTCAGTCAAAATAAACCCAAATCTAACCCTCAAATCTGTTCTTTATGTACCCAAACTTGAATATAATTTACTATCTATTCGTAAAATTACACGTGAACTCAATTGTGTGGCTAAGTTTTACCCAGATATTTGTGTGTTTCAGGACCTAGTTTCGGGGAAGATGATTGGCAGTGCTAAGACGTGTTATGGGCTCTATGTCTTACAAGATGACGCTCTTTCTGTCGGGACATCTCAACAATTTAGCTTGTTCTCTTTAAATAACCGGTCTCGTTCCAATAAAGATAGTGATATCATGCTGTGGCACTATCGTCTCGGTCATCCGAATTTTTGGTATTTGTCAAAAATGTTTCCCTCATTGTTTATTAATAAAAGTGCCGACTCTCTTTTCTGTGAAATTTGCCAACTCGCAAAACATACTCGAAACACTTATCATAGTATACCTTACACACCTTCCAAACCATTTTTATTAATTCATAGCGACGTGTGGGGTCCCTCACGAGTTAAGACTATAACCGGACAAAAATGGTTTGTCTCTTTTATCGACGATCACACTAGGTTAACCTGGGTGTATCTCATGAACTCCAAATCAGAAGTGGGTGAAATTTTTAAAAACTTTCATTCTATGATTCAAACTCAATTTCACACCAAGATTCAAATCCTTAAGACGGATAACGGCAAAGAATTCTTCAACTCTATTCTTAGCCCTTATCTCACTCAACACGGCATCCTACACTTAAGCTCCTGTGTAGACACCCCTCAGCAAAATGGAATTGCTGAAAGAAAAAATCGGCATCTCCTTGAAGTTGCTCGATCTCTCATGTTTTCTACTCAAGTTCCTAAAGACTTTTGGGGTGAAGCTGTTCTCACAGCCACCTACCTTATAAACCGAATGCCCTCACGGGTTCTTAACTTGCAAACTCCGTGTCAATCTGTCCTGAAGTTATTTCCTCATACAAAATTCATCAGTCTTCTTGATCCTAAAGTCTTTGGCTGCATTGCATTTGTGCACAACCAATCTCAGAGTTGTAGCAAGTTAGATCCCAAATCTATTAAGTGTATCTTTATTGGGTATTCATCGCATCAAAAGGGTTACAAATGTTATTCTCCTGCAACACGGAAAATATACAACTCTATGGATGTTACCTTCTTTGAAAATCATTCCTACTACAAATCTGAGCTTCAGGGGGAGAATATAAACGAATCTCATCTCTGGGACTCTATTCCTAGTGTCGATACTTTATCTCCAGATACCGATCAAAGTTCCCATACTCAACCCTCTGGTGTTCACGATGAGAGTCCTTTTATTTCAAATCCAGCCATGGAAAACTCTTCCCATCCTCCATTCATGGCTCCATCTCCTTGCCAAGAACCAACTGGAAAAGAAAAAGAAATTCTTGTGTATACACGAAGGAAGCAACCAGACAAAGACATAGAGCACACAACACATCTTGAGGACTACCACGGATCTGAACCAGGTCAATCAGGTAATTCTAAACATGATAATGTTGATCACAACGATGATTTAGATATACCTATTGCTTTGTGAAAAGGGGTTCGTGCATGTACAGAACATCCAATTGGCAACTTTGTGTCCTATAAAACATTGTCACCATCCTATCAAGCCTTCATCTCTGCTGTTGATAGCATACAAATTCCTCACACAATTCAGGAGGCATTGGCTGATTCTCAATGGAAAGAAGCTGTACAAAATGAGATTAATGCTCTGGTGAAAAACAATACATGGACACTTACCAATTTACCACCTGGAAAGAAAACAGTTGGTTGCAAGTGGGTTTTCTCTGTTAAACACAAGGCTGATGGGAGCATTGAGAGATTTAAAGCCCGCCTTGTTGCTAAAGGCTTCACTCAATCCTACGGGATTGACTAGAAGTTTGCTCCTGTTGCTAAGCTTAATACTGTTCGTGTACTGCTATCCCTTGCTGCAAATAAAGATTGGGCCCTACATCAACTCGACATAAAAAACGCATTTTTGAACGGTAACCTTGAAGAAGAAGTTTATATGAATATTCCACCGGGCTTCGAGAACTCCTTGAACAGAGAAAAGGTTTGCAAACTCAAGAAGTCCCTATATGGTCTTAAACAATCCCCACGAGCATGGTTTGGAAGATTTACCAAGTCAATCATTGAAAATGGGTACACTCAATGTCAAGCTGATCACACTTTATTTGTCAGATTTTCATCCGATAAAAGGATATCTATCCTAATTGTTTATGTGGATGACATCATTCTGACCGGTGATTATGTGGAAGAGATAGAAAGATTGAAACACTTCTTATTTAGGGAATTCGAGATCAAAGATCTTGGAAATCTTAGATATTTTCTTGGCATGGAAATTGCTCGATCAAAACTCGGTATCTTTATTTCCCAACGCAAGTATGTCCTAGATTTACTAAAAGAAACAGGGATGCTTGGATGCAAACCAGCCTCAACTCCTATGGACTCCAACAAAAAGGTTGGATCAGTAATTGACAGCCCACCTACAGATAGGGGGAGATACCAACGATTAGTAGGATGCTTGATCTACCTATCACATACACGACCTGACATTGGTTTCGCAGTTAGTGTTGTCAGCCAGTTTATGAACAATCCTACTGAAGAACACATGGAGGCTGTTACGAGAATTCTTAGGTACCTCAAGATGAATCCAGGAAAAGGTCTACTATTCAAGAAAAATAGCACCAAAGAGATTAACATCTATACCGATGCAGATTGGGCTGGAGGTGCAACTCATAGAAGGAGTACTTCAGGATACTGCTCTTATGTTTGGGGTAATCTAGTGACATGGAGAAGCAAGAAACAATCTGTGGTCTCTAGAAGTACAGCAGAATCAGAGTTGAGAGCATTGGCTTTAGGTATTTGTGAAGGAATCTGGCTTAAAAGACTATTGGTGGAATTAGGACTCTTTACAGAAGGTTATATAAAAATGTTTTGTGATAATCAAGCTGCAATTAACATTGCTAAGAATCCTGTCCATCATGACAAGACAAAACATGTTGAGATAGATCGACATTTCATCATTGAGAAGATTGAAAATGCTACAATTCAAACCATTTATACTCCATCAAGACTTCAAATAGCTGATATTCTCACTAAGGCCCTTCCAAGGAATGTCTTTGATAAACTAGTATGCAAGCTGGGAATGTTTGACATACATAACCCAACTTGAGGGGGAGTGTAGATTTATGTGTATTAATTACTAAATAATCTTAGTTATTGTAAATCCCTGAATGTTAGGTAGAATCCGTGATTTACAGTAATTAACATTGATTGTACAGCTAGGATATCCTCTATAATCAGCCTATAAATAGGCATTTTTCTTCTGTTGAAAAATAAATCAATTCATTCCAAAAGCTTCAATAGGGGATGCGGTCTAACCAAGTGCTCCAAACAAAACCAATGACTTTTAAGGGGACCAATTTTAGTCGGACAGTGGGATTATGAACACTACATGTCAATTTGGAGTCAATGATACACCGGAGATCATGAACATAGACTTACCCTCAGCATCTAATTTGGAGGTCCAAGAGTTGACATGATTAGAGATGGAGAACCCATTCAGGAGACAGGTAATATGAGTTAATTCCTTGAGGAGATAATTTGCATCTGGGAGCATAGCTACGTATACAGTCTTGTTGATGAAAATGATAGTTATAGTAGTTCGAGATAAAAATCATTTATGAATAAGAGTGATGTATCACCAAAAGAGCGAATGATTGTTTATATCAATTATTTTCTCCGTACACCTTATATTCTTAATCTACAACAACTCTAATCATCCTAACTTAACTAAATAAACATTTTCACTTTTCTTGTATCCAAAAATCTTATTAAATAATATCAACGTGCTCTTACGCTTCTCAAGGCTCGCGTGCCTTAATTAATTGTTTAAGAGACTTGTTTGATGCGTTTTTAATGTAAGAATTATATTGATACTAGCAAGATGCTAAAAAAACATATTATAAAATAGAGCGCCTAAACTATGATTGTACAACCATTAAATTGCCTTTTATGATCCTATTTACAAATCCAAAAGTATAAGTGAGACAATTAATCAAATATCTCCGCCTTTTTAGGTTTAACCTTTCCAAATAAAATGTTTTTCCAAAAGTTCCAATAAACCCAAAGACTTGTGATAACAACTGCATCAAAGTTTTTCATTTAAACCATTTTAAGCTTAACGTTTCCGACCAAGATGCCAAATCCACAAACGTATTACCCACTACCAAGAAATCATGCTCCGAATTGACTTTGCAACCGGACAACTAATGAGAAAATTGATCAATGATCCCGATAGATGAATCATACATGTGGCAAAGGATTGAGTCAAATTCAATTCATTTATAAACCAAGTTTGTACACATAGGAATCTGATACTATCATTGTTAGTTAGACGCAAACCTTAAAAAATATTATTTTGTAATGAGATTTGTTTGATGTTTTACAATTAACTCATGCTACAATATTCTAAGTTAGATATATTTATAAGTGGTTATAACTTTTTGATCAAACAGCATAATCTGAAGGGTGTAAAATATAATGTTTGGGATCTTTGAAAGACTCCATACTTATAGATAACCATGCACTTAGAAAAATATTTATAAGATATGCATCATAAAAATACCAAAAATTAAACACAAAAGTTGGAATCAAATAAGTGAGCATGCCTAGCATAAGTGATTAGTTAAAAGCATGTTGGTGGAATGGATATTACATATTACATAATCATAATATAATGGTAAAGCATATACAAGTTGTAATATAAACATAAATAAAATATATTTTACGTTATAATATAAAAAAGGATAAAGCAAATTTAAATTGTAAAATAAATAATAATAAATAAAATTCAAGTTGTAATGTAAAGCAAATTCAAAACGATCACAAATGAAGTGATGATCTAAAGTGTTACGATTGCTTAAAAACATTTAAAATATTTAGCCACGTTTAATGATAGTTTTTTCAAGTTTATTTTATTTTATTATTTCTATAAGTTTTTAGAAGACTTTTTATTATTGAAGAACAATATTTTTTTAAAGGTCATTTCAAATACTTACTATTCTTTAACCATTTAATTAAAAAAAACTCTGTTACATTTGATCCATACATTAATACATTTAGTTACATTTTACTTTGTATACCTAATTATGTTTAGATTTTAGACTTTTTTTATATGTTTAGATGTTAGACCCTTTTTTAGTTAATCAATTGATTTAATAAACAAAAACATTAATATATATTATATAAAAAAATTTATATAATTTAAGTATAATTGTTAAAACTTCTAAAATTAAAAATAATTAATCTCATAAAAAACTTTATATTGAGTGTTTTTTTGGGAATAAATCTCACTTTTATTTTTTTCATGAAAAAGACCTTATATTTTTTTTTTCATTTTTTTCCGGAGAAACCATCAACTTTGTGTCTTTTTTTTTCTTTTTTTTTTTTCCCAAAAAACCTCTCAGCCATCTAAATGTTTCTAAATAAATTCTTAACTTTTTAGTTTTCTCTAAAAAAAACCAAACACACATTTTAAAATTTTTTTTAAAAGAAAAATGATTAAAATGTCGAAATGCAACAAAAAAAAAAAGGAAAAATGATACAAGATCTTTTTTCTTGAAAAAAAAATAGTTTTAATCCGGAAAAAATACAAAATATAAGGTCTCTAAGGAGATTAATCAATTGAAATATCAAAAATTATAAAGCATGAGGCTACATATGTGGCAAAAAATTATCATATTTTATAGTTTTGAAAAAAATATATATATCGGATAGAGTCATAAGATATGTTAGTAAAATTATAAATTATATGAGGTAACATAATAAAATATTTAAGATAGATAAAATATAAGTTGGTTAATTTTAGAAAAACAATTTTTGAAAATGTTAACCATTAGAGACATATTTAGCAAAAGCTTTTGTTGGATAAAATGCGTGAAAAATTATGCGACAAAAAGTAATAAATCATATAAGATTAACCATTAAAAATCTTTTATACACACGAAAGGTACCGAAAGAATATCTAAAATATCAAGTTAGACATATCGAGGAGATAATTAATTAAACTTTTTTTAAGCAATTGAATATTATTATACGTACTCGCAAGAACCTAGAGATTAAAAAAAAAAAAAAAAAAAAAAAAATCCATGATAATGGCTAGGAATTGATTTTGGATCAAAGAACATCAAAAATACCCGATCAAATAAAAAAATGCATATATAGAAGAAGATAACTAATTAAACTTTTTTTTAACAACTGAATATTAAACTTTTTTCTTTAAACAATTGAATATTATTATACATACTCGCAAGAAGCTAGAGATTTAAAAAAAATAAATAAAAAAAAAAAAAAATCCATGATAGTGGCTAGGAAATGATTTTGGATCAAAGAACATCAAAAATACCCAGTCAAATAAAATAATGCATATATAGAAAAAGATAACTAATTAAATTTTTTTTAGTCACTGAATATTAATATACATACTCGTATGAAGTTAGAGACAGCAAAAAAAAAAAAAAAAAAAAAAAAAAAATTATGCAATAATGGCTACGAATTGATTTTGAATCCAAGCATCCCATTTCATGGCAACTTTACGATTCAGATTAACAAACCAATAGTACGAAAAATCAACTATAATCCAGAAGATCGGTTTTCCATTATCGATCGTTGCTTCCAAAAACTGTAGAAATCCTAAATTTACATAACACCAAAATGTCGTGCTCATTGTTAGGCTTCAAAAATTTTGTATTTTGGGGCGGAGTCTTTTGCGAAAGTTATAATTGTAATATCATAGTCTTCTTTGTTTAATTCCAATTGTTTGTATGTTATTAGAGTTTTGTTCACTTTAGGTTCCAGAGTGAACATTGCTTAATTGTTTTACACTCGGTTACTGCCTAGGTTTCATAACTTTAATGATTATTTTCTAATCAATTCTCTTTTTGACGACCTATATATAAATAGAGATGTTAGTTACAAGGTAGATTAAGTCTTTTGAGCATTCTTACATCCAAAGTTGTAACCGAACATTCTTACTCTATATTGAAACATAAGTTTTCTTTTACTCACTCGTGTGAACTTTACTTGTATTCTTTCTTACATAATCATGATTTCAGACATTACGAATCACTAAATCAACTCTACAAATGGTATCAGAGCAAAAAATCTTTGAGTTGAATTCAAATTGTTGAGTTTTCTTATGTTTGTCGAATGTTCGTTTGTCATTTTGATTTTCCTAGATCTCTTCTGCAATTGCAATTTGTTTGCAATTTGATCCGGAAATTCTTGTTCTAAAACTCAACTTGATTAGAATTTCATATTTCACTCATTGATTTGATCTATTGTTCCTTTTCAATGGAAACATGAGAAAAGAAGATTATCATATTGTTGGTTTCAAATTTATCAAGCAATATTAAGTATAATATCAGAATTCTAACTTTATTCCCTGATGATTATGAAATGTGGATAGTTCATTTAGAAGATTAAATCACTGTTATTGAGAATCACAATTCTTACATGTGGAAATCAATTACTCAAGGTCCACACAAGTTTTCGAAGATGAAAGAACCTATTTATTCCCTTGATGAGTATGAACAACTTCGTGAAAAGCATACTGACATGTCTGCTGAAGAGAAAGAGAAACTTGAGAATGACTTGAAAGTGAAAAGAGAGATACGCTTTGCTCTTGCTCTAAATACTTTCAGGTTTGTAAGTTCATGCAAAACTGCAAATGAAATTTGGAAACTTTTTAAAGAGTTATATTCCAGTGACGATCATCAATTCCACTATGTTTAAACTTCGTTGCTTTTGGAGTTTGGTTCATTCAAATAAAATACTAAAGAAAGCATTGATCATGTATCTAAAAGATACACTCATCTTTTGAGTTATTTGATAAAGTATGATTTGGAACATTAACCAATCAAGAAGAAGGTAACATTTCTTTGAGGACTTCATCTTGAATGGAAATCAATTGTGTCGACGGTGAACACACACAAACAATTCAAATCTTACAAGCTATCGCAAGTGATTGGAATTTTAAAATCACATGAATATGAGGTGACTGAAAATACAAAGTCAATTGTTGATGCTGGTCTATTGGCTTTGGTTGCGAAAGAAGAAATCTCGAAAGTGAAGAAGTCAAAAGAGAAAGTTGTGACTGATTTTGACTCCGACGCTACATATGATGAATGGACAATTGAAGAGGAAGCATTAATGGGGAGCAATCCTAAGAAGTTTTTCAAGAAAAACTTTTCAGTGTTTGGTTTAAAGAATGGTGGTAGTTGAAGGTTTGAAGGTGGGGATTCCGGAAACTACAAAGGTGGTAAATCCTATTTTGACAAGAACAACAAAAGTGATGGCTCTAAAAATTACTAACAATCTTATGATGAAAATAAAGAAAAGAAGCTTCTTGGAGATTCTTGTTACGATTGTAATTTTTGTAATGGCTTCTCTATCCAATTTCTTCATGCTTGTTAAGTGCGTCGAGTCCACTCACTTAAAAATCTCTTAAACTGAGTTACATGAAGGAATACTTAAATCCATCGACCTAGAAATAACATTCCATGGTCAAGCCACCATTTTTCAAACAAATGTCTATATTTTCTTCAAAATTCGAGTGTAGAGGAGATAAAACCGGTGACACATCAATGCCTTTATCAAGTAAATCCAGTCTAGATAGAAACACCTCCCAACCTAGAATATTATCCTAGATTAGAAGTGTAACATCCCGACTCCCAGGTATAATATTTAATTAGTTTATATTCATTTTGTCAGAGCAGCTCGACGAGTTGGAGGCCCCAACTCGCCGAGTAGAGAATTAAAATGGTCGCGTGATTGTAGAGTCCACTCGATGAGTTGGAGGACCCCAACTCGACGAGTAGGATCCGAGTGTGAAAACCCTAATTTTCAGGGTTAGTACCCTATTTAAAGGACCTTAAGCCTTCATTTCTGCCTCCCTTATCACATTAACACACTTAGAGAAACCCTAATCGAGCTGTATTCATCTGTGAGAGAGAGATAGAGGCTATGATTGTATGTTCTAGTGCATTTTTGGAAGGAGGTTGAGAAGCAAAAGGCTTGGAATGAGAAGAAGCCCTTGGATCCAGTGTTCTTTCAGTGCTAGCTGCTATTTGGAGGTAAAAAGCTATCACCTTGATCATTGTTTGGTTAGATCTCTTCACTATGGAGTTTATGGCCATTTCCATCTTTTCTTTGGGTCCTTAAGTTGTTTGAGCTTTCCATGGAGTTGAGACTTCATATCTGGATAGTACGAGGTCCCTTAGGCCTAAAGATTGAAGCTTTATCAAGCTATTGGCTAGCTTTCATGCACTAAACCCTCCATAGAGCTTGTTTTGGCATTTTGAGCCCTAAATGTCATGCATGGACGTAAAACTTGCAGCTTTACATGATACTTCAGCCTTAGAAGGCTAGATCTAGAGTATGGGGCCTTAGTTTTGCTTAAAAACGTCTGGATGAGAGAATGGACTGAAGGGACTTAACCTGCTTGTTAAGTACGAGGTGAGTCTTCTCACTATACTTACCTGAGTGGTAATACTGTGTGACCGGAGGGTCTTATTTGAGTTGCCAACCGGAGGGTCTTATGTGCTTATACTGAGTTATGTTATATTATGCATTTTGTCTTTGTGATTTATGTTTTATATTATTCTGTGCCTTGCTGAGTTAGGATCGGAGGGTCCAAACCAAGTTGTGAGACCGGAGGGTGTTCACTGAGATACATGACCGGAGGGTCCAACCCGAGTTGTGGGACCAGAGGGTCTTCACCGAGACACATGACCGGAAGGTCCATACTGAGCCGTGAAACCGAAGGGTCCTCACCGAGATGCATGACCGGAGTGTCCATGCCGAGCTATAGCCATGAGAGACTTATTATTTTTGTATGTGGTATTTTGGGGAACTTACTAATCTTTATGCTTACAGTTTTGTGTGAAATGTGTTTCATGTACCTCTCAAAATCATGGGAAGGCACCGGCTTGATTGTACACACCATTTAGAGATTATGTTTTGAGGATTCTGGGATATCATTAAATATTTTGCTATCTTGTGTTTTGAACAACTTATACATTTGGTGTTTTGAGAAATGTGAGAATGTGTTTATTGTGGTTTTTAAAAATGAAAATTTTATTTAAAAATTTAGAGTGTTACAAGAAGATAATAGTTCCATCTTGTAGCACAATCTGTAGAATCCAACACATAATCATCTATAAAATTTCTTATCAAGTTAAGCATGGATTAATTTATACCATCCAACTCCTACGTCCATTTATCTTGGTTACCCGTAAAGTTTATGTTTTCTATTAAAGCAAGCAAACCATGTATTTGAGAATTTTGGGATCCATTCCGAATCTCACGAATCCAATTCCAAGACCATAAGTTACACTTATTTAAATCTATCACAAGACACTCAGTATTAACTTCCAAGCAATACACTTGTTGAAAGCGATATTTCAAAAGAACATTTCTAACCTAAAACTTATTCCAAAACTGGTGGAGTCTCCACTACCAGCCCTTTTCCTGATGTTGCATCAAAGAATAATACATTTATTATGAACCTTGTAACAAGAAGACATGACTCTCAGCCAAACTCCTTGACCTTGTATTATATCAGCACCAACATGAATGCCTCAGTCAACCTTATTTAACCCTTTGACCACTTTCACCCGTAAATAACCCTCTTTATTAAAGAATCATCATCTCTATTTTTTGGAGTAACACCAGGGTCATTCCGGATGGTGGGCAACATGGACGACCTCCCCCTCCAGGGGGACCTCGAAGTTTCGATCTTTTGTAGTAGTAGCTAGATAGAAAACAATTTCCACAATCCTAAAATTCATGAGGTACATGTTAAACTACATTGTGAATGAAGAACGAAATCATCGAAAGTCTAAAATTAAATAGAAGGTAGGTGATAGTTTGATTTATTTACTTCTTTTATGTAGTTTATTTTAGCATTTTTAGCCTTTTTGTTGTTATTGCATTGCATATTCTATCCCTTCTTTATCTTGGATTGTATCGGGTGCTTTCTCTTTTTCATAAGGTGTTTTGTAGGTTTTTGGAGTATTGTTGCAGTTGGGGATTAGCTTGTTGCCGAGTTGCTGGGCTTTGTGGGCTTACAATGAGTTATTAGGCTTAGCTAGATCCATTAGAATTAGGCTTGATGTGTTGAAGACTTGGATGGGTCATGGATACTTGAAGATGATTTTGTGTTGGATTAGGTGTCTAAACCCATAACTATAATTGGTATGTACTTAACCCGATGGTAGCATGGTCCTTTTGGGTTGCCTTCACCATAGCAACTTGACTGGATAAATTATGGAGAAAGAGGTTAATTGGGATTTATTAATATATTATAAGAATGATATATTAATTGAGAAATCATATTATTTAATTAGTATTGATCAGAAATTAATTTTGAATTAATTTGGTGATTAAAAAAGACTAACTGAATTAAGGGGACTAGTATTGTAATTATCTAATAGTTGCAATGTTGGGCTTGTGGATCCCTAAGAAGGGATGGACGAAATCCTATGTATAGCCCACATAGATTTCGTCCATAAGGGGCCTTCTTGAGGGATCTATTGGATTGCTTAAGATCTAAGTAGAGACTTAGGGTTTCAGTCAAATACCCTAATTGCACAACTATATAAAGACCTCATGACACCTTGAAATCGGCCACTTGCTTCCAAGAGAATACCCTAGCCGATTTTGAGCATCCTAACCTCTCTCATATTCTTCCAAATTGGTACTGGTGTTTGTGACTCATTAGAGGTGCAACAATTGAGGCACTAAGCTCTTAAAGGTCAAGATCTACAAGTTATAAGGAAAATGTATTCTTTTAAGTGTGTTTTATGTTACAAATTTCGAAAATTGTATGTTAGTTAGGGTTGATGCTTTGGATAATTTTATTTGCATGTATAACTTGATAAAAACATACATTCGAAGCATTAGGGTTGCATGTACACCATAAGAATGTTGTAGTGCTCAAAATCCATCAGTGGTATCAGAGCTTAGGCTGTTTTTTGTTGTATTTGATGCCATGGTTGACTGTTCAAAGCTGAAAAGAAACGATTCCTGCCCCCTGACAAATGAACTTGACGAGTCCATATTGGGACTCGATGAGTCCAAAGCCTGACTCGACGAGTTGACTCGTCTGATTGCAGGATTTTGGAATTTAAGCCTAAATTAGATTTGAATAATTACCATAAACTATTTTTACTGTTAAAATCCGATTTTTCTATTATGGAAATGGATATCCTAATCTAATTGGAAGATAATGATCAAAATTTAAGATAATTAATAGATTATATGATAAACTAATTATTTGTAAATTTTGAATTATAATTATCTTGCCAAATAAAAATTAGATTAGGTCAAATCTAGATAATGATCAAATTTATTTAATTATTTCAATTATTTTAAATTTGATCTAGAAAGTTTTGAAAAGTTTCAAAACTTGTCCTCAAGTATTGGAATTTAAATTTTGATTAAAAAGTTTTAAATTTTAAATATTAAATTTTAAACCCTAGTGTTTCAAAAGTTTAAAATACATCCCTTATAGTATTGTAATATTAAAAGCTTAATACTTATAAATATGTATAAGATGAGTTGGTATTACCATTAGTAGGCCTCATTCACGAAGCTGGTCTATAAGGGGTGTTTAAGGAAGCGGCCTATAAAATGACTGCCATTGGGAATCCACTCTTACACACCACACTCTTGACTAGTGGAGGGTCGTTAGCCGAACGGATAGGATATGACAAATAATTCATCATTAAAAAGTATAATGATTATATTAAAGTAAATAAATGTTTTTTTATAAAATCCCAATCTTAGTTACTTTAAGAAAAATGTGAAAATGATGATATTCCAGGAAATTCCATTTTGCACCTTTCCAAGTCGTTAGTGGATCATGTGTGGTTAACCGGCACACTAACTTGGACTAACAAGGGTGGCAAATGGTAGCTTAATGTTTAACATAGATCAATGGCACATGTGTGGTTAACCAGCACATTTAGGGGTGTAAACGAGCCGAGCCGAGCCGAGCCCGAGCCTGACCAAGCTCGAGCTCGGCTCGTTTAATTTGAGGAAGCTCGAGCTCGAGCTCGAGCTCGATTCGAGCCTTAAAATGAAGCTCGAGCTCGGCTCATGAAAAATTTAGTGGGCTCGCGAGCCTAATCGAGCCTAAACGAGCCTATATGCATATATATATATATATATGTGTGTGTGTGTGTGTGTGTATCTATATATATATATATATATATATATATATATATATAGAGAGAGAGAGAGAGAGAGAGAGAGGCTCGTTTAGGCTCGCGAGCCCCATTAATTGAAGCTCGGCTCGAGCTCGTTTAGTAAACGAGCCTCATATCTAGGCTCGAGCTCGGCTCGGGCTCGTTTAATTCGATCTCGAGTCGAGCTTTTAACGAGTCGATCCCGAGTAGCTCATGAGTAGCTCGGCTCACTTACACCCCTAGGCACATTGATTAGGTAATAAATGACATCGAGAGTACTGAGTACATTTGCATGGTTATTCACACCTTGTTTGTGATCCTCGATATCCCAGTCACAAACTTGAAAGGGCATAATCGAGATTAAACATGCCATTGAAAAATTCAATGAATCTCAAAGAATCAAGGAATTTCAATTCATCTAAAACCAAATGTTCATTTTTGTTTTTCACGGTGGAAATTGGTAAATCGTCATTTACCAACCTTCAAATATTTTGCAATTGGATTACGACATCTCTCTTCCGAATTGTGGAATATTGTGTTGGGTCCTAGCCTGAATATTTCATTTGGGTGTTATATTAAGGATTTTCATCTAATCTAAACTTTGTCTCTTTTCTTTTTTAGATGTCAGGCTCAAACTCATCCAACACCAACTCATCGGACCTACTTTCTCTCTTGGGCATTTGTGGGAGGGTCACATTTGATGGATCCAATTTTAACGGTTGGATTCGCAACATTCGCATGACCATAAGGTACGAGGATAAGGAAGAGATTCTTGACAAACAGCTCCTTGAGATTAATGAAACTCTGCTACTCCCAAAGAAATCACCGAGTATAGGGATCAATGAAAAGAGGCGACAAAGGTGTCGTGCATCATGGTAGCCACTAGGACTCCGGAGCTTCAAAATTTCTATGAGGACTATTGGCCTTATGACATGAACCAAGATTTGATGGAAAAGTTGTTGGATAAGGTGTCTAAGTCCATAACTATTTCTGGTATGTACTTGACCACGACCCGGCATGGTCCATTTGGGTTGCATGGCACCATGCAATTGGATAGACTAAATGAGAGAAATAACACTTGGAGATTATTAATATATTATAAGTTCTAATATATTAATAATATTATTTGATTAGTTTGATCAAGAATTAATTAAGAATTAATTAAGTGATCAAAAGATAACTAATTAAATATATGGGTTGATTATGTAAATCATCCATATCTTGTATAGTGGGCTAAAAGGCTCCATGGATTATCAAGTTGGGTTCCACCCATAGGATGCTCCATGGGAGTTACAAACCCATGGGTCATGGAAATGAAGAGTCATGACACATTAGGGTTTAACCCTAGATGTGTCAACACTATATAAGTAACATATTCTCCACCTAAAATCGGCTACACTAAGAATCAAGAGGGCTTGGCCGATTTTGAGAAGTGAGTATTCTCTCATAAGTTCTTCAAGAGCATTTGGTGTTGTGTGAAGCATTTGAGGCATCACACTTGGGGTGCTAGGCTCACAAGGTTTCAAGGAACACAAACAACAACAAGGTAAGTTATTCTATCTATACTTTATGTTAAAATTGTTCCCCATGTATGCTAGATAGGAATATAACCTTGGAATTCAACTTTGCATGACAATTAGACAAACATAGATCCAAGGTTATTAGGGTTGCATGTACACTTAGGGAGTGTTAGAATGCTCAAAACCCATCAGTGGTATCAGAGCCTAGGCTTGTTTGTTCTTATTTGTGCTTAAAAGTTGAAAACAGAATCGGAAATTTTGCTGTCTGCGAATGGACTCGTCGAGTCTATAGGGGGACTCGTCGAGTCCATGAGTATCTTCAACCAACTCGGCGAGTCAGTTTATGCACTCGGCGAGTAGGGTCGACTGAGTGCAGATTTTCGATTCAGTTGCTGGAAATGAATTAGAAACATTACCCTAAACTGTTTTGGTAATTGAAAACTTGTTTTTGGTGGTGTAATGTCTTTGCTAATTCATTTACAACAACTAGTTATCAAAATTACAAAGTTTTAAATGTAATGTTTGATTGTGTTCATATTCATGTTCTTGTTCTTATGATGTTTTAGATGATCATAGGAATTATTTGTAACCTATGTGGTAGATTAATTCTTGATCATAATGTGTTTTAATGGAGTCCATAACTTATCCTTAAGTTATGGAAAAACAAGAGTCACACTTGAGTTAAAACCATTAAGAAAACACAAGAGTTAGAAAAATTAAGAGTCTTCATTTTATTACTCTATTAAACTCATAAGTTACAAGAAATGAAAATTTTTGAAAGTTACAAAACTTGCCCTCAAGTTTTGGAACAAGTAAAGTTAAGTTAAAACTTTAAGTTCCAACCCCTAGAATTTTAAAAGTTAAAATTCAACCCTTATACTTATATTATGATGATTTAATAATTATATATATATATATATATATATATATATATATATATGTATAAGAATAAAGTCGTCTTACCGCTAGTACGCCTCATTCACGAAGCCGGTCTATAAGGTGGGTATAAGGTTGTTGCCTATAAAATGGTGACTTAATGGGTGAATATTCTCACCCACCGCTTGCTTGACTGGTGGAGGGTCGTTAGCCGAACGGGTAAGACAAGGACTTATAAATTCTCATTCAAAGTATGATGAATATAATAAAGTAACTAAATGTTTATTAAATTCCCAATCTTAGTTACTTTAGGAAAAATGTGAATAAGGTGCTAATCCATGAAATTACACTTTACACTTTGTCTAAGTCGTTGGTGGAGCGTGTGTGGTTAACCGGCACACTAACTTGGACTTAACAAGGTATGTAAAGGGTGACTTAAGGTTTATTATAGTATCGGTGGAGCGTGTGTGGTTTACCGGCACATCGATTGAGTGATAAACTTTAAGGGTACCAAGTGATTTGCATGGTTACTTCACACCTCGTTTTGTGATCCTCGGCATCCCAGTCACAAAACCTGGAGGGCACTCCCGAGATTGAAACATGCCTTTGAAAAGTTCATTGGATCTCAAAGAATCTAGGAATTTCTAAAACCAATAAAAACTAAATATCTAATATTTCGGTTTCGTGGTGGAAATTGGTGAATCGTCATTCACCTACCTTTCAAATATGGTATAGCTTAGATTACGGCATACCTCTTCTAAGTTATATTATATTGTGATTGGATCCTAGCCTTAATATTACATTTGGGTGTTCTATTAAGGACTCTCTTAAATCTAAACTAAACTCGTTCTTCTCTTTCAGATGTCTTCAAATAATGCTTCTGGCTCGAATCCTAATGGCTCCTTTACTCTTATGAGTTTGTGTGGGAAAGTCACCTTTGATGGATCCAACTTCAATAAATGGATCAGAAACATCAGGATGATTACTCGCTACGAGGACAAAGAATATGTCCTTGACAAGGAGCTTAAGGAAATTGACGAGTCCACTGCAACTCCCCAGGAGATCGCTGACTTTCATACTCATGAAAGAGATGCAACCAAGGTGGCTTGCATCATGTTGGCCACCATGACAGCTGAACTCCAAAAGTCTTTTGAAGATTTCTACCCTTATGAAATGCACCAAGATTTGATGGAAAGATACCATCAAAGTGCACGACAAGAGAGGTACGAAGTCATCTGCTCCATGATAACAACCATGATGAAGGACGGAGAGTCCGTCACGAGCCACATGTAGAAAATGCAAAGGTGTGTGGATCGTTTGCTGAAGCTCAATGTGAACTTCCCTGAGGAGCTTGCAATAGATATCATTTTGCACTCCTTACCATCATGCTATGATCAATTCCGCATGACATATCACATGAACAAGGAAGAGGTCACCCTCAGCAAACTTCAGGGACTTCTCAAGACCGCAGAAACAGGTCTTAAGGGGAAGTCGGTTGCTATCACTCCTACTCCAGACTCAACTCCGGTCTTGGCAATTGGGCAAAGTCGAGGGAGGAAGAGAAAGAGATCATCGAAGGGTACCAAGGCTCGGACCCTTGATGGCTCTTCTTCAAGTGGAACCAAGAAAGGTTTCATTACTCCTTCTTCTGACCCAAAAGAGGCTGAATGCTTCTATTGCCATGAAAAAGCTCATTGGAAGCGGAACTGCCCAAAGTACCAGCAGGATGTGAAGGATGGGAAAGTCAAACCCAATCATGCAGGTATTTACACTATCATTTCTAATAACTCACGCCATTCGAAATCTTGGGTCCTTGATACCGGTTGCGGTATTCATATTTGTTGTGACTTGCAGGGACTAGGAAGAAGTGAGAATGTGGAGCAAGGAAGAATAAACTTAATCATGGGGAATAGGAAAGTCACACCTGTCACCAAGATTGGAGTTTATACTTTATCGCTAAGTAGTGGGTTAAATTTAGATTTGAATAAATGTTGTTATTCGCCAGAAATGGCAAGAAATATTATTTCCTTTCATGCATTGTACAAACAAGGTTTCACCTTTTCGTTTGATAATGAAGTTGGTTCGATTAATGCTTTCTTTAATGGAAAGAGGCTATGGATAGCGAGATACAATCCATGTATGACAATCAAGTTTGGAACTTGGTTGAGAATGTACCAGGTCGAAAGACTGTAGGGTGCAAATGGGTTTTCAAGAAGAAGACCGACATGGATGGTAAAGTACACACTTATAAGGCTAGACTGGTTGTAAAGGGCTTCTCTCAAATTCCTGGAGTGGATTATGATGAGACCTTTTCTCCGGTAGCCAAGATTAAGTCTATTCGGGTTCTGTTAGCCATAGCCGCATTTCATGACTATGAAATTTGGCAAATGGATGTCAAAACCGCTTTCCTTAATGGGAAGTTGGCTGAAGATGTTTACATGAGTCAGCCAGAGGGTTTTGTCAGTAACGAGTACCCTAATAGAGTGTGTAAGCTTGAGAAATCCATTTATGGATTAAAGCAAGCACCTCGCAGATGGAATCTTTGCTTTGATGAAAAGGTCAAGGAATTTGGCTTTTCTAGGAGTGAAGATGAATCTTGTGTATATGTCAAGGCTAGTGGGAGTATAGTTAGCTTTTTGGTATTGTATGTGGATGACATACTACTCATAGGAAATGACATTCCAACCCTGCAGGAAGTAAAGTCCTGGCTTGGAAAGTGTTTCGCTATGAAGGACCTTGGTGAAGCTGCCTATATTTTGGGGATAAGGATCTTGAGAGATCGGAGTAAAAGACTAATTGGACTTAGTCAAAGTACCTACTTGGAGAAGGTTCTGAAGAGATTCAGAATTCAAGACTCCAAGAATGGAGAGTTGCCCATCCAGAGTAGCGCCAAGCTGAGTAAGACACAAAGCCCTAGCACTGAGGCTGAGATAGCAGAAATGAGTCGAGTACCTTATGCTTCGGCTGTAGGTTCGATCATGTATGCTATGGCGTGTACTCGACCTGATGTAGCCTTTGCCTTGAGCATGGTTAGCAGGTTTCAGGGGAACCCTGGCAAGGCACACTGGACTGCGGTAAAGAATATTCTCAAGTACCTACGAAGGACTAAGGACTGGGTCCTTACCCTCGGTGGGAGTGATGACTTGAGAGTTGTAGGGTATAGTGATGCTAGCTTCCAGACTGATAGGGATAACTTCCGCTCTCAGTCGGGCTGGGTCTTTACCCTAAATGGAGGAGCAATTTCTTGGAAGAGTTCCAAGCAAGAGACAGTGGCAGATTCTACTTGTGAATCAGAGTATATTGCAGCTAGCGAGGCGGCAAAGGAGGCTTTATGGCTGAGGAACTTCATTGGAGACCTTGGAGTTGTACCAGCTATTAAAGAGCCAATGGAAATTTTCTGTGATAGTGAAAGTGCTGTTGCCTTAGCCAAGGAACCAAGGGATCACGGAGATCCAGACACATCGACAGAAAATACCATTTCATCAGACATCGGATCGAAGAAGGACTCCTCGTGGCAAAGAGGGTATCATCAGATGAGAATCCGGCAGATCCCCTCACGAAGGGACTGACTCGGATTAAGCATCTCCAGCATGCTCGGAGCATAGGGCTGGAGGATGATATTAGATTTAGTAGTTAGATAATCTCGAAATTTGTAAAGTGTAATTGACATTTGATGATGAATAAAAGTGTTTTATTTATGAGTAAAGTGTTACTATCTCTTGTCGATCGTTTACTATATTTCTTTTGCATGTTTTGACTTCCAGAATAATTTTGTTTGGTATAACATATTATTCAAACCTCCACAGTCGGTCATATGTCGGAAGTAGGTATGAATCAAGACTGTCATGTTTGGTTGTAGAGGTCTGGGACAAGGCTACTACAATCATGAGTGCTCATAAGTTCTGAGCATTGGACTCAACCCACGCTCACTGGAATCACTTCATGGAATTCTATCTCGAGTGATCGTGAGATGGTAATATCATATAAATCTTTAAACCTAGAGATATGATTTGTTACTTACAAGTTGGTTATGCATTGATTGTACGAAAAACGCATTGGTAACTCGATGTTATAAAATCGCGCTCTTATGTGTAATTCAATGAGTAGTAGAACAAACATATGAGTCGAAGTTTATCTGTTCCTTCTTGGATTAGAAGCTGATATCTGGGCCCCTTGATGATTTTGTTTTGACCTATGTACCGGGCCCGGTCAGAACTAAGTTGATGTGTTCAATTAAGTTCTTTGTCAAACAAATCGGAAATCGGGAAACAAATTGTTGCACAATAAGTAAGACATTGTTCCATGTATTTGTCCGACTGATATCTAGAACAGAGGATTATATGATCACTTATCTTAAATGGCGTACCATCATCTTCTCAGTTTCGAGAAACCTTGTAAAGAGCTATGATTGCCGATCGGTTCCTGAAGTCATACTTGCAGTAATAGTTATTAGACTTATCCAAGTGGGAGACTGTTGGATAAGGTGTCTAAGTCCATAACTATTTCTGGTATGTACTTGACCCGACCCGGCATGGTCCATTTGGGTTGCATGGCACCATGCAATTGGATAGACTAAATGAGAGAAATAACACTTGGAGATTATTAATATATTATAAGTTCTAATATATTAATAATATTATTTGATTAGTTTGATCAAGAATTAATTAAGAATTAATTAAGTGATCAAAAGATAACTAATTAAATATATGGGTTGATTATGTAAATCATCCATATCTTGTATAGTGGGCTAAAAGGCTCCATGGATTATCAAGTTGGGTTCCACCCATAGGATGCTCCATGGATGCTCCATGGATGCTCCATGCGAGTTACAAACCCATGGGTCATGGAAATGAAGAGTCATGACACATTAGGGTTTAACCCTAGATGTGTCAACACTATATAAGTAACATATTCTCCACCTAAAATCGGCTACACTAAGAATCAAGAGGGCTTGGCCGATTTTGAGAAGTGAGTATTCTCTCATAAGTTCTTCAAGAGCATTTGGTGTTGTGTGAAGCATTTGAGGCATCACACTTGGGGTGCTAGGCTCACAAGGTTTCAAGGAACACAAACAACAACAAGGTAAGTTATTCTATCTATACCTTATGTTAAAATTGTTCCCCATGTATGCTAGATAGGAATATAACCTTGGAATTCAACTTTGCATGACAATTAGACAAACATAGATCCAAGGTTATTAGGGTTGCATGTACACTTAGGGAGTGTTAGAATGCTCAAAACCCATCAAAAGTACCATCAAAGTGCGCGTCAAGAGAGGTATGAGATAGTTGCCTTGTTAATAACAACCAAAATGAAGGATGGAGCGTCCATGACGACCCACTTCCAAAGAATGCAAAGATATGTGGATCGTTTTCTCAAGTTGAATGTCAACTTTGATGAAGAGCTAGCCATTGATATTATCTTCCACTCTTTACCTCCTTGTTATGAACCGTTGAAGATGACTTGTCGTATGAACAAGGATGAGATGACCTTGAGCAAACTTCGAGGGTTGTTAAGAACTACTGAAACTGGCTTGAACGGAAAAGTTGTCACATCAACTCCTATTGCTGTTGCCCCTATCTTGGCAATTGGATAATGGAAGGGGAAGAAGAGAAAAGCTCCTTCTAAGAGCCACAAGGGAAAGTATCATGATGGTTCTCTTTCAAGTAGGACCAAAGTTAGTTCTGATGCTCCTTCGTCTAATCGGAAATATGCAGAGTGCTTCTAATGTCACGATAAACTGCATTGGAAACGAAGCTGCCCAAAGTATTTGCAAGATATCAAGGATGGGAAGATAAAGCCCACCTTCGCAGGTATTTACACTATTCTATCTAAGAAATCATCACATGCTAGTTCTTGGGTCCTTGAAACAAGGTGTGGTTTTCACATTTGTTCTTATTCTCAGGGTCTAAGAAGAAGTAGGGATGTGGAGCTCGGGAGGATGAACTTGATCATGGGGAATAGGAGAGTGTCGCATGTCACCAAGATTGGAGTTTATTCTTTATTTCTTAGTAATGGGTTAGGGTTAGATTTGATCAGTTGTTTCTACTTGTCAGAAATGGCGAGGAATATTATTTCATTTCATGGTTTATATAAACAAGCTTTTAGATTTTCGTTTAATAATGAAATTGGTTCTATTAATGCTTTCTATAATGGCAAATTTTATTTTGAAGCATTGCCTTGTAATGGTATATATATGAAACTGTTATGGTTGTAGACAACTTAGGAAATGATGTGTTGCATATTGATTCGTATAATGGTTTTTACAAGGCATGCTTGTGGCATTGTCATCTTGGAAATATCAACACGAAGGACATAGCCCAACTCCAAAAGGATGGAGTATTGGAGTCATTTGACCTAAAGTCGGATGACACGTTCGAATCTTGTCTGCTTGGAAAGATGACTAAGTCACCTTTCACCAGTACTTGTGAAAGAGGTGAGGGATTATTTGATCTCATACACACTAATGTTTGTGGGCCCTTTAGATCGACCACAAGGGATGCAAATGTCTTCTATGTGAATTGTATCGATGATTATAGCATATATGAGTATATCTACTTAATCAAGCATAAGTCAGAAACTTTTGAAAAGTTCAAAGAGTTTAAGCAAGAAGTGGAGAATAAATTGGGCAGGAAGATAAAGATGATCTGATCCGATCGAGGTGGTAAGTATCTTAGTATCGAGTTCCATGACTATCTTAAGGAATATGGAATTGTTTCACAATTGACACCGCCTAGGACACTGTAGCTGAATGGTGTGGCTGAGAGGCATAATCGAACCTTGTTATGTAATCTCTTCTAACTCTTTATGTTGAAATGTTCCCCATGCCATGTTAGATAGGTTATAAACCTTGGAAAAACTATTATTTTGCATGTATTTAGACAAACATAGATCCAAGGTTTATAAGGGTTGCATGCACACTTAGGATGTGTTAGATTGCTCAAAACCCAACAGTGGTATCAGAGCCTAGGCTTGCTTGTTTGAATACTTGATGCAAATTGCTGAAAATCGAAGATTTTATGCTGTCTGCACAGCTGACTCGCCGAGTCCATGAAGGGACTCGACGAGTCCAATGCAAAACTCATTCAACTCGGCGAGTTGGTTCATGCACTCGACGAGTTGGACCCCCAGACAGCATATCTTCGAGTTTTGGTGCTGGAATTGGTCTAGAATTATTACCTTAAACTGTTTTGGACTCATAAAACCTGTTTTTGATGTGGTAATGATGATGGTGGACCAATTTCGAAGTTATAATCAAAATTTCAAGTTTATATGTGTTCATATGATTCTTGAAATTGTTGATGTGGATGTTCATGTTCATATGAGTTTTGTTAGATCATAGGAATTATTTGCAAATTGTTTGTTAGTTAATTCTGGATCTTAATGTGTTTTAATGGAATTCTTAATTTGTCCTCAAGTTATGGAATTCTAAGAGGTTTTCTCTTAAATGTTTTTTAAGAAGTTGTAGGTTACATTTTCTTGAAGAGTTTTTCCCATAAATGCTTTTATGGACTTCATAACTTGTCCTCAAGTTATGGATTTCCAAGAGACTCTTCATTAAAAGTATTAAACACTTAATTAAAACTCATAAGTTATGAATATCCAAAAGTTTATGAATTGTTCAAAACTTGCCCTCAAGTTTTGGAATTTGTAAAGTCTCACATAAACTTTAATTCGAACACTTAGAATTTTAAAAGTTAGAATTCAACACTTATACTATTTATAACATTAATGGTTAATTATTATATATATGTATAAAAAAAATAAGTCGTTTTACCGTTAGTAGGCCTCATTCACGAAGCCGGTCTATAAGGTGGGTATAAGGTTGTTGCCTATAAAATGGCGACTTAATGGGTGTCCACTCTCACCCACCGCTTGCTTGATCGGTGGAGGGTCGTTAGCCGAACGGGTAGGACAATGACTTTAAATTCTCATTAAAATTATAATGATTATTATAAAGTAACTAAATATTTTTTTATTTAATTCCCAATCTTAGTTACTTTAGGAAAAATGTGAATTTGGTGCTAGCCCATGGAATTCACACTTTGTACCTTACCAAGTCGTTGGTGGAGCATGTGTGGTTAACCGACACACTAACTTGCACTAGTAAGGAGCACGAAGGGTGACTTAATGTTTGTCATAGATCAATGGAGCGTGTGTGGTTAACCGGCACATTGATTAGGTGATAATATTAAGGTTATTCACACCTTGTTTTGTGATCCTCGACATCCCAGTCACAAAATTTGAGAGGGCACACTCAAGATTGAAACATGCCATTGAAAAGTTCTAAAATCTCAAAAGATCTAGGAATTTCAAATCCAATTAAAACCTAATAAATTATTTCGTTTTTCATGGTGGAAATTGGCGAATCGTCATTCGTCTACCTTCAAATATTTTATAGCTTGGATTACGGCATCCCTCTTCCAAATTATAAAATATTGTGTTGGGTCCTAGCCTTAATATTTCATATTGGGTGTTTTATTAAGGATTTTGAATCAACTAACTTGATTTTTTCCCATTATAGATGTCTGGTTCAGACAACTATGATCTTCCCAAATCTCTTGAAGATGGTGTCCCTCGAAATCATGCTTCACTTCCTCTACCTCCTCCAATTATTCTCCCTCACCCACAAGTTCTTGAAAAGTTTAAAGTCACTCAATCCCTATTGGCAGGCATAGTCTATGTGTGCTCATATCTTGGAGATAAAGTCACATATTGACAAGCCGGGAGAGTTGGGTGTCAAAGTCTCTTGAAAGTTGGATGTTCAATCACTTTCTTAGTAACATAGTGAGTCTCTTTGGGACTACTATGAGACAGACTATGACATGACTCTTAATGGTCTTATCTATTTGCTTGGTGTTGTGGAATCAACAATGATTTGGAACACCAGTAAAGAAAATTTGATTAAAAGATCAACTTCCCAAACCTTAAATGGACATTGGCAATGGTAGCATTGGATATCTAGAAAAGCATATCTCTTCCCAATGGAAAGGGATCGGCCATAGTCAACTCAGTTGACCAAATGGTAAAGAGAAAGGCTAAGTGATGTGTGTAAAACCAACTAGTTTTATCCCTACTCTTTATTAATAAATTGAGCACACAAAGGCAGTGAACCTGTCTTTAAGTGGTATAGATTGATAAGTAAGGTATTGAACTCAGGGAACGGAAAATTAAACTAATAACTAATTTTAACTAAAACAAATAATAAAAGTAAAGGGTTTTTCTCTAGTTTTGCAAGACTAGAAACTTAGACAAACTAAATTAACTAATTAACTAAAGCAACAACTATTCACCAAATTTGATAAAGATGTTTCTATTTAGGTTCAACCAATTCACTCCTATGGTTATTTAAGTTTAAGGTATATTAATTGCTATTGGTTACCAATTATAATAGTTAGGTTCATATTCATTACTCCTAACCCTTAGACAATTAACTAATTTAAGCGTTGATCAAGTGTTTAAACTAATTAATTCCCTAGATTAATTATTTGGATTAAATAAGATTTGTAATGGTCAATTAAGTTATCAATTCAATTAACCTCTTGTTGATGGTTTCTCAAACAAGCTCACACATTAATCTTCCTACTTTCTTATTAATCTTAGTTTCATAATCATTACTTCTAAGCATATGGTTTAGCATTCACATAGACATATGAGGTTAACAATTAAGTGATGTTCATGCAACCTAATTGCCTTCCAATTAACAGAAAATAGTAGTGATTAATACATAAGGTTCTTTAACAAACTTAATTTAATAAATCACCAATAGACAATTAAGCAATAATCAATAATCAAACCATAGGAGTTCTTTGGTATTCCCCAAACAGAAACAAAAACGAATTTAGCTCATAATGGCAGTAGAAACAAACATAAAAACAAAGTTTACTAAAGCAAACATATTCAATTCCTAAGTCTAAGTGGTAGAATTAACCTAATTGCTTGAATTCTTCCAAATATTGAAGCCTAAGGTTCCTTAGCGTCTTCTGAGTCTCTTAGTCGCAGCTAAACCTTCAAAAATCGCCAGGAGTATCATCCCATGAGATAAGGATTCGTGTTTTATAGATATCCCAAAAGAGGGCGTACTCGACGAGTAGCAGAATCAACTCGCCGAGTAGATCCATACTTATCCGTCTTGAATCAGCAGTCGTATTTATCTTCTGGAATATCCTTGTGTACTCGCCGAGTAGGGTCGATCTACTCGCCGAGTATATCCCCTTCTTTCACTCTTTGATCTTCAATTGCTTCCCTTTTCTCCTTTTTGCTTCCAAGCATATCTTTTGGACTGAAAACACAATTCACAACATTTTAAGTACCTTTTGTCCACATTTTCACATAATTAATCAAAACAACTAAGAATATATGCTAAATAATTAACTAATTATGCATATATCAAAATACCCCACACTTGACTTTTGCTTGCCCCCAAGCAAAACTAGATTTTAAACATATTAGAATCACATATAATAACTCCAATCCAACCCAGCCATTATGCCAAGACCGCAATGCATGCATTTGTGTCTAAAATTTCCTAACCCCCCCCCCCCCCCCCTACTTCAAATACTCACAATCCTCATAAACATTCGCCCACTCACCCCGAACTATGCTCATTTTATGCAACCCTCCGAATCCATCCTCAGAAAATCTCTTTACCCTCAAGGTATTTTTAATTGAGCAACCCAAGCATACATATTCTAGAATTACTACTTTTCGATACCACTATGGAGCTCTTTGAATTCTTCACTTTCTTGATATTTGATCTTTGATATCTTTGAATTCACCAACTTGTATTGACTTTTGGTATCTTCAACTTTTTGGATTTCTTGGAATTTTGATCTTTAGATCTTCACTTCATTTGCTCCAAAATTCCTACAACTTTTCTAGTGATTCTCTTCTTTTTTTTTTTCATGTATTTCTCAATTTTTTCACTCAAATCCCTACATGCTTAAGCAGGGGCGCTCAATCTCAACCTTTATTGGCTAATGATAAAAACTTTCCTGGATACATTTCAGGTTTAGGCTGCTAAACATATTGCATCCCTCAGGCTGAGCAAGGTCGTGTTTTTGTCTCATGATTTCACTGAAATAAGGAAGCCACAAATGCACTAGAACGTATATAGGCTCAACTAAACATTTGGGTTTTCATGCAACTATTAACACAATTCTAATATGGAATCCTAATTTTTTACCAAAATTTTCTAATTTAAGACCTAAGCATTTTTTGGTATGCAACAATTTTTTTAAAAATTAGCCTAAATTAAGATTCTAAGTGTTCTAAGATGTGACTAACCCCCTACCCCACACTTATTTTATGCAATGCCCTCATTGCATATTATACCAACTAAAAATGTAAATAGAGAGAAAGTTGGAATAAACTCCCCTGGGGTAGCAGTCGCTAGGTTGACACTCTCTTCTTCAAATCCTTCGTCTATTGACTTTAACCATGGGAACAGCTCATCCATGGCACGGGCGTCATACGTCTCGTGTGGTTGATAGCTCGAAAAACTCCAAGGAACAGGGGTGTTGAAAAATCTTCAGTAGTAATTCATAAAGATTATATGAATGGTGCAGAAAAAATTAGCCAGAGCAATTCAGAAACTCCTCATGCAGCAGGCTACTCGGCGAGTAGGCGTATAGACTCGGCGAGTAGAACTCGATGGCAAAGCAGTTCGTGTAAAAACAGATGTACTCGCCGAGTAATGTTAGTGCACTCGGCGAGTAGAACGTATATTTCCAGATTTCTTTGAACTGCTGTCTCTCTTGACTTTGGTGTTGAAATGGAAGTATAAATGTACTCTCACGCGAATGTCCTAAGCAGCAACACTCCATAAGACTCTCGACTCGTACGGACTCAATCCTAGGAACAAGACTCCATAATCACTCATAAAGACTCTCATTCCTCTCTTGACCCTTCCTAATTAGCATGCTTCCTAGCTTCAATACCTGAAAAGAAAACTAACAGTAACACTAATATTTCAACCACATAACCAAATCCAACATGTCCACAATTGTCTTAAAACAAAACATCATAAAAAAACAAAACAAAACAAAGCAAAATCTTCAATCTTCCTCTTCCATTCCGGCTCCTCCAGCTCCACTACCTCCTTCTCCACCCCTTCTCCGCATCCTCTCGTCCCAATCCATAATATAAGGGTAGCCGGGTCCAGGCCTCGGGGCAATGTGCATTTGTTGGAAAAGATACTCGAAGGATTGATTAGTGTAATAAACCCCTCGCCCAATATCATCCAAGTAGTGTCGGTACTCTACTTGCTTCCAACCCTCGTTATCCTCCACCGGAATAACCGGTGGGTCTTCCCGTACCCGTTCGCTGCTTGGCCGAACCCACCTTCCCGGCTCCTCGGGGACCGCCGGCTCATCTTCATTCGGAATAGTAAAGGAATCACCAAAATTTTCAACTATCCGAGCCCTCCTATAAAGTGCAGTGTTGAACGGAGGAGGGTGGATAATCGTTAGCGCTTGAGCTTGCGGCAAATCCAAGATCCCAAATGATTTCGCAAGCGGAGTAATGAACATGCCCCCATTTATCTTCGAATTTATCTTCTCCTTGAGCGCCCCCTCCACAAGAAATTTAGCAATGCAGTATGGAAGGTTGCAGAAGACGTCGGGAGTGATGATACTCCACAAGTAGAAGATGTCAAGGGTGGGAACTTTGTCCCCATCCTTCCGCATGTTGATCGTGCTTGCAACGAACCGGTGAATGAGTCGGTGGATCGGAGAACGGATATGACCTTCTTGAGCAGTGGAAGGTATGTAGACTCGGTTAGCAATTGTACTCCACCATGTTGATGCCACCACCTCCTCGGGAAGTTCTTTGTAGGTATTCTCCAAGAAGGCTTCAAAATAATCCGTCATTGCCATGTCTTGGTCGTAGATGCCCAACCACCAAGAGAACTGAACAATGCTGCATTGTCGCAGCTCCCCACCCAAGGAAAATGAAATCGTGTTAGGATTGTAAAACTCACTACCACCTCAGAATGAGATGGTAGCAAAGAATTCCCAGCACAACTCCGCGTATACCGGCTCTTGGATTTTGAACAATTGCAACCAACCATCACAAGTGATGTTGGCATAGCCCAAGTTACAATCTTTCACCAAGTATGGGGTGTGTTCTTCTTCCAAGCCAACATTGCCCATCTATCCCCAATCCACTGCATTCGGTAGGTGGATTTCTTTCTGTCGAAGTGCTTCCCACCTGTTTAGGGCTCGAGTTTTGGATGATTTGGAGGTGATTTGTTGAAAGGCTAACCATGGCATATCACCATGGCTTTCCCCATGTGAGGATTGACCTCTTCTTGCCATGCTATTTGCATACACATATCAAAAACACAGCAACAAACAACACCCAGTAATTAAAACAGGAAAATATATGATCTGATTGTGACCTACTCGCCGAGTACACGAACCTACTCGGCGAGTAGTATGAACTTCTTGATAGATCGAGATCGGATCTGTGTAATCTGTGCAATAGTCCAAATTGTTCATAGGGTTTTTTTGTAATTACTTTTCTAACCATAGATCTTAAACAAAATTACTCCTAACAACATCTAATTCATGACTAAATCAAAACCCTCGAAATTGGGAAAAACTCCCCAAATCTGAAATCACATCAAATATGGGCAGATCTATGATAAAGATTGAACCTTTCATGAAATTAAAGGGTAAAGATGTTACCTTGTTGCTTGAATGAAGAGAAAAGAGTAGAAATTCGGAGAGTTCTTGAAAAATGCTTAGGGAGGCGGCTGAGAGGAAGTGCTCGGCGAGTGTTGGGGTGAATTGGTGAATAATAACATTTTTACAGGCTTTATTTTACTGGGTTTGAACCGGCTACTCGCCGAGTAGAATGGGTCTACTCGCCGAGTAGACACGCATGTTATCAACTTTTGGCTGCAATCGAGCATTTACTCGCCGAGTATAGTCGATATACTCGCCGAGTAGATGTCACAGGTTGAAAAAATTTGTAATTTGGCCAATTTTACTGTATCAATTCATTTGTTTAGCCCCTCCACCCCACACTCATAGCATAGCTTGTCCTCAAGCACTTAGAGACATAGAATAATCGAAGAAGAATGAAAAAAAACAAAATGAAAAATAAAGAAAAGGAAAGAAAATGCAAACTTGAAACTCGGGTTGCCTCCCGAGAAGCGCTTCTTTTGATGGAGTCATTAGCTGGACTCCGCCCCGTCTACGTGTTTGCAATTCCGCACAGTAGCAGCTCCTCCAATCCTTCATTTCGGGGGACACCTTCTTCATATTTCTTCACTCTATGACCATTGACTTTGAATGGTGTGCCGTCTCTTGATATCAATTCTATAGCCCTGTGTGGAAACACCGTCTTGACCAAAAAGAGACCATCCCACCTTGATTTGAGTTTTCCCGAGAAAAGTTTTAATCGGGAATTGAAAAGCAATACTTTTTGGCCTTCATGAATGTCTTTGCTCTTGATTATTTTATCATGCCATCTCTTGGTCTTTTCTTTATAGAGCCACGAACTAGAATAAGCATCATTTCAGAGGTCTTCAAGGGCATTCATTTGCATCAAACGGTTGGTCTTCAATTCTTCTATATCGAAGTTGCACCTCTTTAAAGCCCAATATGCCTTATGCTCGATCTCGACCGGTAAATGGCATTGCTTTCCATAAACTAACCTATATGGCGTAGTACCAATAGGTGTTTTGAAAGCGGTACGAAATGCCCATAGCGCGTCATCCAATTTATCCGACCATTCCTTGCGGTTGCTTCCCACCGACTTCTCTAAAATACGCTTCAAGGCTCGATTGGTCACTTCAGTTTGTCCACTAGTTTGTGGATGGTATGACGTGGAGAACTTATGGGTCACCCCATATTTCTTGAGCACCTTTTCCAATTGATCATTGGCAAGGTCACTAATCAGGGCCTTCGGAACACCAAACCGGGAGAATAGTTTCTTTAAGAATCGTACCACTACCCGTCCGTCATTTGTAGGTAAAGCCTGCGCCTTCGCCCATTTTGAGACATAATCGACCGCCACTAGTATGTACTTGTTTCCTTTGGATGTGGGAAAAGGTCCCATGAAGTCAATGCCCCATACGTCGAACACCTCGCACACTTGAATGCTATGTTGTGGCATTTCATTTTGAGATGAAATGTTTTCCACCCTTTGACAAGCATCACATTCCTTGACATATTGGGCTGCATCTTTGAAGATTGTAGGCCAATAGAACCCAATGTCAAAGATCTTCTTTGCGGTATAGTGTGCTCCATGATGTCCTCCCGTGGGCCAGCTATGGCAATGTTCTAGTATTCTTCGGCTTTCCTTCCCGAACACACATCTTCTTATAATTCCATTCGCACAGCTTCGGAAGAGGTATGGATCGTCCCAAAAGTAGTATTTGATCTCCGCAAAGAATTTCTTCTTTTGTTGACTACTATAATCCTTCGGGACATAATTTGTAGCTAAATAGTTAGCTATGTCTGCGAACCATGGCTCCTCTCCCACGGACACCATAATGTATTCATCCGGAAAGTCGTCTCCATCCTTATCTTCTTGCAATTGCGGGTTCTCGAGCCTAGATAAATGATCGGCCGCTACATTCTCCATTCCTTTCTTGTCTCCTATCTCTATATCGAATTCTTGAAGAAGCAGCACCCATCGTATTAGTCTTGGCTTGGCATCCTGTTTGGAAAACAAATACTTGATAGCCGAGTGGTCAGTAAAAACAATGGTTTTAGATAAAACCAAGTAAGGGCGAAACTTGTCAAAAGCATAAACCACGACTAACAATTCTTTTTCAGTAGTAGTATAATTCTCTTGGGTGGGGTTTAAGGTCTTGCTAGCATAATAGATGGGTTGAAAGTGCTTATCAACCTTTTGACCAAGGACCGCTCCTAATGCATAGTCACTAGCATCACACATGATCTCAAAGGGTAAGTTCCAATTTGGTGCTATAATGATCGGGGCATTAGTTAATTTTTCCTTTAGAAATTCAAATGCCTCTAAACACTCTTTAGTAAAATTAAAGGGTTCATCTTTTAGTAATAATTGTGTTAGAGGTTTCGTGATTTTGGAAAAATCCTTTATAAAACGCCGGTAAAAACCTGCGTGTCCCAAAAAACTCCTAATGCCCTTCACATTAGTTAGTGGGGGTAATTTGGCAATGGTGTCTATTTTTGCCCGATCCACCTCAATTCCCTTTTTAGAGACTTTGTGTCCCAAAACTATACCCTCCTTGACCATGAAGTGACATTTTTTCCTAATTTAGGACCAAGTCGGTTTTCTCACACCTAGCAAGCATTGAGTCAAGATTTGTGAGACAGTCATGGAATGAAGATCCGAATACAGAAAAGTCATCCATAAAGACCTCCATGAATTTTTCCACCATATCATGGAATATGGCGGTCATACACCTTTGAAATGTCGCAGGTGCATTGCATAGTCCAAAAGGCATGCGTCTATAGGCGAAAGTCCCACTTGGGCATGTGAAGGTGGTCTTTTCTTGGTCCATTGGGTCTATGGGTATTTGAAAATACCCTGAAAACCCATCTAGAAAGCAGTAATAGCTATGGCCCAATAGTCTCTCTAACATTTGATCTATGAAAGGAAGGGGGAAATGGTCTTTGCGAGTGGCATCGTTTAGCTTTCGATAATCGATGGACACTCACCAACCGGTTACCGTTCGCGTCGGAATTAACTCATTCTTTTCGTTGGTGATGACCGTCATTCCTCCTTTCTTGGGCACCACTTGGACCGGACTCACCCATGGACTATCGGAAATGGAGTAGATGATTCCTGCATCTAAGAGCTTGACCACCTCCTTCTTGACAACTTCCTGCATGTTCGGGTTCAATCGTCTTTGGTGCTGCACTACCGGCCTTGCTCCTTCTTCTAAATTGATTTTGTGAGAGCAATAGGATGGGCTTATTCCTTTGATGTCGGAGATGCTCCATGCGATGGCTCTTTTCCTTTTCTTCAACACGTGTACAAGTTCTTCCTTTTCCATCTTGGATAGATCCGAGGCTATGATCACAGGCTTCTGATTTCCTTCTTCCAGAAAGGCATACTCCAGATGGTCAGGTAATGTTTTAAGCTCCATTTGGTTGTTCTTAGTGACGGACTCGCCGAGTGCAGGTATGGTACTCGGCGAGTTTGCAGCTACATTCATGACTTCTGGCTTTTCTTCAGATGTACTCGGCGAGTAGGGCTCTCAGATTGCTTCATTATTTCTTCATACTCCGCTTCTTCCAACAGTCTTTCAATCTCTAGTAAGTCCTTTTCTGGGTCAAATGCTTCATCCAAAGCTGCAAACTTGCTGGAATCTTCAGGTATGTCTTCCTCCAATAGTTCGTCGAGCATGTCGATTGAGAATGCCGTGTCGTCGCTACTCCTAGAGTACTTCATGGCTTGGTCTACCCCGAATGTTACTGAATCGTCCCCAACTCGCAAGGTGAGCTTAGAATCTCTCATGTCTACGATAGCGCTAGCTGTGTTGAGGAAAGGCCTTCCAAGGATAATTGGCACTTGCAGATCCGCCTCCATGTCTAGAATGATGAAATCAGCTGGAAAGACAAATTTGTCCACTTTCACTAGCAAATCTTCACAAATGCCTCTTGGGAAGGTGACATTCTTGTTTTCCAAATGAATTGCCATTCGAATTGGCCTTGGCTCCGGGAGGTCTAGCTTCTTAAAGAACGAGTATGGCATAAGGTTCACACTTGCTCCAGAATCAGCTAAGGCATGAATTGCAGCCAAGTTGCCAAATTGGCAAGGTAAAGTTAAGCTCCCTGGATCACCCTTCTTCTTTGGTAACTTGTTTAGCATTGCGGCGGAGCAGTTCTCATTAAGCACTACGTTTTGCACTTCCTCCATCTTTCTTCTATTGGTGAGGAGTTCCTTAAGGAACTTAGCATACTTGGACATTTGCATGACGGCTTCAATGAAAGGAATGTTGATTTAAAGAGTTTTAATGTGGTCTAGAAACTTCTGATATTCCTCTTCATGCTTCTCTTTCTTGGCTCGGGCTGGGTATGGCATTGGAGGCTGGTATGGCTTCAAGGGAGGCTGTTCATTCGATTTTGCTGGGGTACTCGCCGAATCCATCGGCCCTACTCGGCGAGTAGAACTCTCAGATTGTGAATCTTGGTTTTCTGCTTGTTCTTCAGTTCCTTCCTTCTGCGAGTCCCTGGTTGCTTCAGTTCGAATGGGGGCCAGGGGAGTGATGATCTTACCACTTCTCGTTGTGACAATGTTTACTTGTGCGCCTCGTGGGTTGTTCTCAGTTTTGCTAGGAAGCTCACCCGGTGACCTTTGGTTTAGTTGTTGAGCAAGTTGCCCAAGCTGCGTTTCTGTGTTGTGGATGGATGCTTGCTGGTTCCTGAGCATGGTTCTTGTTTCTTGGATAGCAGCATCATGGTCACTATGTCTTTTCTCGGAAGCAGCCACAAATTTAGTAAGCATATCTTCCAAGCTTGGCTTCCTCTCTTGCACCGGCTCCTCCTTTTGATAAAAGCCTCTCCCTTTTTGTCTATACTTCTCCTCTTGGCCTTCTTGTACTCTTCGTAAGGCAGCCACTCTTTCTTTTGTTTGCGCCAGTCCTCATCATACCGGTCACCGCTCGAATAACATGCTTGTGCCTTCTTGTTGCCATTCTCATCCAAATCGCAATCTCTAGTGAGGTGAGGTCCATTGCAGTTTTCACAACCCACCCGAATAGCATGGATAGTTTGATCCATTTTTTCCATTCTCCTATCCATGGTTTTTAACATGGCCATGACCGCGGATAAATCTTCAGTAGCAGCAGACGCGGATCCCCTCGTGACATCATTCCTAGGGTTGTGGTATTCTCTAGAGTGTTTAGAGAATTCTTCAATCAATTCTTTAATCACCGGGGGTGGCTTCTTTGTAAGTGGGCCTTGCGAGTCTAGCAACTGCCGGGTTGTGACATTGACTCCATCATAGAAGATGGAAACTTCTTGCTGGCTGTTTAGATCATGGTGTGGGTAGTTTCTTAGCAGACCTTTGTACCTCTCCCATGCTTCATGTAAAGACTCTCCAGCTTGTTGTTCAAAGTTTGCAATGGCCTTCTTCAGTTTGGCTATCTTGGATGGTGGGCAAAAGTGATCAATAAATTCTTCCTTCATTCTAGCCCAAGTAGTGACTGATCCGGGGGGAAGTGACTTGAGCCAGTCTTTAGCAGCACCCTTGAAGGTTACCGGAAGCATACGAAGTAGTTGAGTTTCGCGGGTTACATTTGGAATATTGAAGTAATCAGCAACATCATTGACTTCATCCAAATGTTTGTAGGCATCTTCATGATCTTTCCCATAGAAAGGTATTTCCTTGAGTGAAGCTAGGATATGACCTTTTAGTTCGAAGGTAGCAGTCGCGGGAATTGCGGGTTGCACGAGTCCCGGGCCATGGTCGTCGCGCATCCTCTTCTTCCATTCTCCCATGGGGATTTCATCAATGTTAGCCATAGTGAACGCTAACTCTTCCTCCGACTCGGTTTCTTGCTCGTACATTGCCTCCTCTTCTTCCTCGGTCTCGTATCCAATATCTTCTTGAATTGGCTCCTCAATTATCAAAGAAGCGCTAGAAGCTCCTGATTTACTGCTCTTCTTTTTCCCAAAAATAGTCTTCAAGTTGGACAATGGTGATTTCTTTGGTGTGCTTGAACTCTCCACGTCCTTCCCTTTGTTTCTTTTCAATGCGGATTCGGGGTCTTCAAACGGGGGTACTAGTGGTGTGTTTGCTCCTCTGGTCATGAAAGTCCTGAAATCAATAAAATAAAAAGCGTAAAAAGAACAAAAAGATTGTAAAAATAAAGAAAATCTACAGCCGACTAAACTGCTACTCGCCGAGTAGGTGCGATTGCACTCGGCGAGTATCAGTGGTATTTCAAAAAAAAAAATCTAAGTGAACCTACTAAAACAGATACTAAAACCTAATTACTAATTACTAAATTGCAATAAATGTACTTTATGCAAGTAAACTCACACAAAGGATCGAAAAAATTAGGAATTAGCTTAATTATTTAGAACCGTTCCCCGGCAACGACGCCAAAAACTTGATGTGTGTAAAACCAACTAGTTTTGTCCCTACTTTTTATTAATAAATTGAGCATACAAAGGCAGTGAACCTGTCTTTAAGTGGTATAGATTGATAAGTAAGGTATCGAACTCAGGGAACGGAAAATTAAACTAATAACTAATTTTAACTAAAACAAATAATAAAAGTAAAGGGTTTTTCTCTAGTTTTGCAAGACTAGAAACTTAGACAAACTAAATTAACTAATTAACTAAAGCAACAACTATTCACCAAATTTGATAAAGATGTTTCTATTTAGGTTCAACCAATTCACTCCTATGGTTATTTAAGTTTAAGGTAGATTAATTGCTATTGGTTACCAATTATAATAGTTAGGTTCATATTCATTACTCCTAACCCTTAGACAATTAACTAATTTAAGCGTTGATCAAGTGTTTAAACTAATTAATTCCCTAGATTAATTATTTGGATTAAATAAGATTTGTAATGGTCAATTAAGTTATCAATTCAATTAACCTCTTGTTGATGGTTTCTCAAACAAGTTCACACATTAATCTTCCTACTTTCTTATTAATCTTAGTTTCATAATCATTACTTCTAAGCATATGGTTTAGCATTCACATAGACATATGAGGTTAACAATTAAGTGATGTTCATGCAACCTAATTGCCTTCCAATTAACAGAAAATAGTAGTGATTAATACATAAGGTTCTTTAACAAACTTAATTTAATAAATCACCAATAGACAATTAAGCAATAATCAATAATCAAACCATAGGAGTTCTTTGGTATTCCCCAAACAGAAACAAAAACGAATTTAGCTCATAATGGCAGTAGAAACAAACATAAAAACAAAGTTTACTAAAGCAAACATATTCAATTCCTAAGTCTAAGTGGTAGAATTAACCTAATTGCTTGAATTCTTCCAAATATTGAAGCCTAGGGTTCCTTAGCGTCTTCTGAGTCTCTTCGTCGCAGCTAAACCTTCAAAAATCGCCAGGAGTATCATCCCATGAGATAAGGATTCGTGTTTTATAGATATCCCAAAACAGGGCGTACTCGGCGAGTAGCAGAATCAACTCGCCGAGTAGATCCATGCTTATCCGTCTTGAATCAGCAGTCGTATTTATCTTCTGGAATATCCTCGTGTACTCGCCGAGTAGGGTTGATCTACTCGCCGAGTATATCCCCTTCTTTCACTCTTTGATCTTCAATTGCTTCCCTTTTCTCCTTTATGCTTCCAAGCATATCTTTTGGACTGAAAACACAATTCACAACATTTTAAGTACCTTTTGTCCACATTATTCACATAATTAATCAAAACAACTAAGAATATATGCTAAATAATTAACTAATTCTGCACATATCACTAAGTCTGAGATAGTCTCATGTGCCATTACCAAAGGGTCCATGTGTTTTGTTGCCAAAGGAAGGGGAATTGGTTGCAAAGTTTCCCTATTCACCTGAAAGGTCATAAGGTTGATCAAGTCAAGAGGTTTGACTCTACTTCGGGTAAAGTCCACTGTCTAACTCTATTAAGTTCCTATTTGGAGATTCTTATTACATAATGTGAATGGGTCACATATTGATGTTTTTTAGAATCAAAGAAAAGACAGGAAGCTTAAAGTAAGTATATGTTGATTCTAATTGCGAAGGTGGGTTTCGATCGCATGGTTCGGTAATCAGAATTTTGAGCTGTTGCTTAAGAGTTATATTATATTGCTTATGAATAGATAACAACAAGGTTTTCATGTGGATTGTAAGGATAAGTTTTTCCGTGAAGTTTTAAAATAAAAGAAAAAAAGGGTTTTTAATTTTATTTATTTTAAAAATATCCTTACAATGGCATTTGTGAAAAGTTGTTGCTTATATATTTCCAGTAATAGCAATATTGGAAAGTTGATTTGATTCTTTCATTTGTGGTAGTGTCTGAATTTACCAAATGAAGAAAGTTTTTCATCACCCAAGATTCAATTGGATAGAAACTTGGAATCATACAAGTTGTATTGTATGATGAATAAGAATTTTCATCTTTGAAAATTAAGACTAATTCTTTGATCACATGTATATGTGAGTCAATTGAAGGACTAAGGAATTAGGTAAACTGGGTGTGCGCTGGTCAAGGTCCACCACAAAGATTGTTTTATCATGATTTACTAAAGATTAGTAAATATGATTATACTTATAAGGTTAAGTATAATTCTGTAACATTGGAAAGGTTACAATGTATGACAAAACAAATGAGAAGAATCAAATTAGGCAGAAAGATAAAGGTTTCTCAAATCTGAAAGGATGGGAGAGTACTTTAGTATCATATTTCATGATCATCTTAATGATTATGATACCATATCACAAATTCATACTCTAAGGATGTCTTAGTGCATTATTATGGCTAAGAAGAGAGGTCATGAATTGTTGGATTGGTTTAAATCAAGAAGATGAGTCATACTTCGTTCCAAAACAATTCTTAGAGTCATACTCCAAGATTGTAACCTTGAGTGACATAAAGGAAGATTTATTTACACTAGTCAAATGTAAGAGTAAAATGTTTTCTACTCTTGTACATTTGAGATTGGTAAGTTGTGATGTCTTGGATGAGACACAGACCAACTAAGAACAATTGTGTGAAGTGTTAGTCTTGATAAGAATCCGCACTATCCCTTAAATATTTGTTTTGTCAAGGAATGGTTCTTGACTGGGGAAACTTATATGTCAAGGGGACAGTGGGAGCCTTAAAGATCCTGAAAGAGTTTCAAGATTTAATCTAGAGTAAAACCTGTAATTTATCACTAGCACACGACTTAAGGTTTGCAACCTATCGTGTTGACATAATTCTTATTTCTATACCTACTTCAAATAAGTTGAATTTGCATGTGAGTTATCAGAGTTCAACTTGGAAGCATTGGTGGGCCTTGTGCTACAAAGGTGACAAGAAACTAAGATTGAACAAGTTTAATCCATGTAAGGCTGAATTTGTCACTAACCTTATCTTGTGATTATGGTTTTGACAAATTCACATGGATAGGAACTCATACACTATAAAATCTAAGTGTCATAAGGTTTCTCTCCGATTCATGAAAATGATGGTGAGGAAACGCTTTCACTAAGTAGATTTTACGTAGATATCAATTATGTTATTTGCATTTTCAAAAGTCGTTAGTGGAGCGCGTGTGGTTAACCGGCACACTAACATGGACTTGTGAGAAATGGAAAATTCCTAAGCAATTGAGACTATGATTACGACATCCCTTTTCGTAGTTCTGAAAATTGTTTAGACACACATGTGAGCTATCTAAGAAAGGGTGTATGAATCCAAATTTCAGAAGTCCAGCAGATTTCTGGAAATATGTCAGAGCTAGTGGGAGCATAGTGTTATGCTGATAATCATCATGTTAGTGGAAGCATGATTATTATGTTTAATGTTGCAAGTTAGCAATGTTAATTATAGAAAACAAAGTTTCAATTCGTGAAGTTGCAGGGGTTGAAAAGTTGTTTTGCTATAATTAAAGGAGAGGAAATTATACTTCATTTCAATTCTAAAGCTTAGATTGAGTTTTTAATCATCTTTAGTCAAGAATATATATGAATTTTGTGTTGGAATGGTTCAACTTGAAGAAATTCTATATATATTGCGTTTTCAAAATTCGATTATGATTACGGCATCCCTCTTCATAGTTAAATTTTGAAAACATGGCAAATAAAAAATATTGTAGCAAAAGACTAGTCTAGTATCATGTCTTTATGTGAGACATCATGAATCGTGTCCCATATGCTTCGGATATAGGATCGATTGCATGTGCTATAATATTCATCTTTTCTAAATTTTCCAAATGCTGAAGGCATTGAGAAGGGAAAAGTCTAGAACTGGATATGACTAAAGTGATTAAGCAATTGTCGAGGACAATCTGAGGTTCGCCAAAGATTGGTTGCTCAGGGAAAGTTGGAAGTATGATGTAAGTTGTCGGAAAGGACCGTATTGATATGTTCTGAAAAGAAGTAACTCTTGTTCGGAAGTGATAGTCAAAATGGGACTATGGAAATGTCTCCATAGATGGAAGTTATTCAATCTATGTAAGATTAGAAAACCTTAATGCAAGAAGGATGTTCAAAGCAATGTACTTTGAATATGAGACTTCCATTCCATAGAAGTTGACCTTCTTTGGAATACTCTGTAATGACTGATGACTTTGTGAATAATCATTACAAGAGGAACATTGCATAAAAGTTTAAAATCTAACATATTTTTGGTAAATGATAGGAATCGTGGATTCTCACATTTACAATAAGGATTTGGGATTGTGAAATGAGTATCATTGGAATCATTTCAATTGATCTACATCACAATGTAAGCATCATAGACAAACGTAGTGTGCATACTTGGCGTATGGCATAACTATTTTTTAGAAAAACAAAGTGTACATGCTAGGAGCATGGGATGACTGTTGTTTTTATTCAAGTCTTAAGTTGATTGTTTGAAACATTATACAATGAATAATGTGTAATCAATATGGTGATAAATAAAAGGTGGTTCTATTTATATTCAAAAGGGTTCTGAGACCATATTGGATTCGATTATTATTGTGTTTCACTTTGCATGTTTTGACATCCAAAATAGCTAGGTTATTCTTTCGAATGACTAAGTTATTTAAACACTCCACAATCGTTCATATGTTGGAAGTAGGTATGTATCAAGACTGTCATGAATCGGGTTTGTAGATAGCTAAATGGGTTTAGTCATAGCAATGGTTGCTACAACATTCATGAGTGCTCATAAGTTATGAGTATTGGAATAAACCCATGCTCACTTGTATCACTTAATGGAATTTATCTCGAGTGATCGTGAGACGGTAATATCATATAAATCTTCAAACCTAGAGATATGAGTTCTTACCTATGAGTTGGTTGTCCATTGATTGCACATAAACGCATCAGTAACTTGATGTTATAAAACGTGCCTTTGTGTACAATTCAACAAGTAGTAGAACAAGCATATGAGTCGAAGTTTATCTGTTCCTTCTAGAAATAGAAGCGATATCTGGGCCCCTCGATGATTTTGTTGTGACCTATGTACCGGCCGGTCAAAACTAAATTGATGTGTTCGATTAAGTTCTTTGTCAAACAAATCGGAAATCGGGAAACAAACTGGTGGACAATAAGTACGACGTTGTTCCATGTATTTGTCCGACTGATATCAGGAGGACAGAGGATTATATGATCACTTATCTAAAATGGCGCTTCGTAGTTCAACAAAGTCTTCATAGTTCAATGGAGTTTTCGAGAGCTGCGATTGCTGGTTGGTTCCTGAAGTAACATACGCAAATATAGTTATTAGACTTATCCAAGTGGGAGTCTGTTGGATAAGGTGTCTAAGTCCATAACTTATTTGGTATATACTTGACCCGACCCGGCATGGTCCATTTGGGTTGCATCTCATCCAAACTATTTATGTATAATTTTATGAGAGTTATACACATATGTTTATTAATATATTATAAGTTATAATATATTAATATGAGATTATGTTATTTAATTAGTTTTAGTCTTAAATTAATTATGAATTAATTTAGAGATTAAAAGGAAGACTAATTAGATTATGGGCTATTGGTTTTATATAGTGTGGGCTAATGCTCTTTTGTTAATGGGCTAGGCTTATATGGAAGTCCATGGATGATCCATGGAGCTTTTAACCCATGGATCCTTGGAAAGGAAAGGTCATGGGTTATTAGGGTTTCACCCTAACCATGCACACTATATAAGCATGCTTATGGAGCATGAAATGGTGCCTAAGTGTAACTAGTGAACTAGTGTGTGTGAGCTTGTGTGTGGCCGAAATATACAAGTGTATACACTTTCTCAAAGTTTTCCAAGAGTTTGTGGTGTTTTGTGATTCCATTTGAGGCATTCACACTATTGGTGCTTGGCCCTCAAACTCCTCAAGAACCAAACTCATCAAAAAGGTATGTAATCTCTTCTAACTCTTTATGTTGAAATGTTCCCCATTCCATGTTAGATAGGTTATAAACCTTGGAAAAATTATTATTTTGCATGTATTTAGACAAACATAGATCCAAGGTTTATTAGGGTTGCATGCACACTTAGGAAGTGTTAGATTGCTCAAAACCCAACAGGACATGGTTCGTTCCATGATGAGTCGAGCTTCGTTACCTATCTCATTTTGGGGGTGTGCCTTAGAGACTGCCACCCATATCCTTTAATCTAGTCGCAACTAAGAAGTTTGCCAAAACACCTCACGAGATATGGACATGGAAGGTTACCTCATTGGAACATATTCAGTTTTGGGATTGTGAGGCTTTCGTAAGACGAGAGACTCACAACAAGCTTGAACCTCGCAGTGAGCGGTGTATTTTCATCGGCTATCCACAGAAGTCCTTTGGATATCTCTTCTACAGACCGAGTGATAATGTTGTCTTCGTTGCGAGGATATGTGTTTTTTCCAAGAGAGAGAGAACTCATATTCCAATAGGACAGTGAGAGGAAAATTGACATTGAAGAGCTTCAAGAATCAAATGATGAAGGAACCTCAAACACTAGCGCTCAACCTGAGGAGGAAACTCCTGTTGAACCGATTGACCAGTCATTACCTCTTAGACGTTCCAGTAGAATTAGTGTTCCACCTGTATTATATGGATTCCATATAACTGCTGAGGGTGATACGTTTATTAGTGATAGTACACTAATAAATATGGATGAACCTAACAAATACAGGGAAGCCATGTCAGGCCCGAAGTCTACAAAATGGAAAGAGGCGATGGACACCGAGATTCAGTCCATGTAGGACGATCATGTCTGGAACTTGGTTGACATTGTACCAAGTCGTAAGATGGTCGGGTGCAATGGATCTTCAAGAAGAAGATCAACATGGATGGGAAAGTGCATACGTTCAAGACACGATTGGTTGTGAAGGGATTTACTCAAACCCCTGGGGTTAACTATGCTGAGACTTTCTGACTAGTGGTCAAGATCAAGTCTGTAAGGGTTATGCTAGTCATAGCTGCGTTTCATGATTATGAAATATGGAAGATGGACGTCAAAACCACATTCCTTATTGGAAAGTTGGCTAAGGATGTTTGCATGAATCAGCCAGAGGTTTTTTTGGATGCAAAGTACCCGAATAGAGTGTGCAAGCTTTAGAAATCAATCTATGGATAGAAACAAGCATCTTGCAGATGGAATCTTTGTTTCGATGAGAAATTCAAAGAGTTTGGTTTTTCGAGAAGCAAGGATGAGTCCTATGTATATGTCAAAGCTAGTGGGAGTATAGTTAGCTTCTTCGTATTGTATGTGGATGACATACTACTCATAGGAAATGACTGATGGCTTTTGAGCACTATAACACTCCTATGGTGCACATACAACCCTAATGCTTTGGATCTAAGTTCTCTCTATTTATACATGCAATAAACAGTTTTCTAAAGCATGAAGCCTAAACTAGCATACAACTTGATATATGAATCATAAAAACTAGTTAGAATATTACCTTTTGTTGTAGCTTGTTGTATTTGGCCTTTAAGAACTTAGAACCTCAAGTGTGATGCCTCAAATGGTTCACAAAACACCACCAACAATTGGAGAACTTGAGAGAGAGGTTATAGTCACACAAGAATCGACTATATTATCTCTAAGATGACTAGTGTTCATATTGTAGGCCAAGGGGTTACATATATATTGTAGAATTCCAAGGGTTATATGTAAACCCTAATTCTTACACTTGGGCTTGTAATGGACTAACACTATATGGATACTTACATAAGCTTATCCCATCACTAATCAATCATGGATTATTATCCCAACCTATATATATCATTAATTTACACAATCATCCCCTGTAAATTAAATTAGTCTCTTTTATTCACTAAATTAATTCCAAATTAATTCTTGATCAATGCTAATTAAATAATATGATTCCTCAATTAGTATATTATACTTATAATATATTAATAAATCGTAAATACCTTCTTTATCAAACATCCATCCTATCAGATTGTTCTGGTGAATTCAACCCAAAATGGACCATGCTACTCTCGGGTCAAGTACAGACCAATTATAGTTATGGGCTTAGACACCTAATCCAACAGTCTCCCACTTGGATATGTCTAATAACTATAATTGCAAGTACGACTTAAAAATGGACTAGCAATCGTAGCTCTTAAAAGTTGCTGTCGAACTTTGATGTGCCATTTTACATAAGGGATCATATAATCCTCTGTTCTTCAAGATATCGTACGGACAAGTACATGGAACATAATCATACTTATTGTCCAGCAGTTTGTTATTTCCGATTTGTTTGACATAGAACTTAATTGAACTTATCAGTTGAGTCCTGACCAGGCCCGACATATAAGTCAAAACAAAATCATCGAGGGGCCTAAGATATAACTTTTAATCCTCCAAGGATTAAAAGGAATAGATAAAATTCAAATTATATGCTTGTACTAACTACTCATTGAATCATACACAATAGCACGTTTTATAACATCAAGTTGCTGATACGTTTTTGCACTATCAATGTACAACCAACTCACAGTCAACAACTCATACATCTCAGTTTGACGACTATATGATATTATCGTCTCACAATCACTCGTGATAAATTCCATGAAGTGATTCATGTGAGCGTGGGTTTAATCCAATACTTAGACCTTATGAGCACTCATGAATGTTGTAGCAAACTATTGCTATGTCTAAACACTTTAGATAATCTACAAGACAAATTCATGATAGTCTTGCCTTAATACCTACTTCCAAAGTATGATTGACTGTGGATAGTTTGAATAATCTTATTATTCTAGAAGTCAAAACATGCAAAACGAAACAATAGTAAACAACTGAAACAAGATAGTAACTTTACTCATAAATAAAACTCCTTTTATTTAATCATCAAATGTCAATTGCATTTTATCTATTACATGTTTTTAAACATCTATCTAATCATTAAAACTAGTATCGTCCTTCATCCCAATCCTCCTCGCATGCTGCAAGTGCTTAACCCTACACAGTCCCTTCATAATGGGATCTGATGGGTTCTCCTATGACGATACTCTCTTTGCTACAAGGAGGCATTCTTCTATCGGATGTCTTATGAAGTGATATTTTCTGTCGATGTGTCTAAATCTGCCACGATTCCTCGGTTCCTTGGCTAAGGTGACCGCACTCTCGCTATCACAGAAAATATCCATAGGATCCTTTATAGCTGGTACAACTCCAAGGCCTCTAATGAATTTCTTCAGCCATATCGCCTCCTTCAACGCTTTGCTTGCTGCTATGTACTTTGATTCGTATGTTGAATCAGCTACAGTCTCCTATTTGGAACTTTCACTAGAAGAAAAACATGATTTTGCAAGGGACGGATCCATTGCAAAAAGATGAAAATTCAATTGCAAAAGAAGAATAGCTATGGAATTTGCAACAGAACAGTTGCGTCCCAAAAAACCCCGTAGCGAAGGTGTTGCAACGGAAACAATATTTTCGTCGCAAATGTGACAAACAGAATGAAATTCGTTGTCGATGGTACTTCGTTGTGTATTTCGTAGTAGGATTCCGTTGAGAATTTTGTGGTAGCTATTCAATCAACAATTTCGTTGTAGTCGATCCATAGCAAAATCCACGGTGATGAATCCTAGCAAAATCCATGGTGATGAATCCCTATCTAAATATGTGGTGATGATTCCCTAGCTAAATCCATTGTGATCACTCCTTAGCTAAATCCATGCTTTTGGTTCCATAGCAAAATCCATGGTCTATAATCTATGGTAGATATCATAGCAAAGATTACATAGACATGCTTCCATAACAAATTTTGTTGCCACGTTTCCATAGCACAATCCACAGACAATTTTATAGGAATATTTTCGTTGCAAAGCTAGATAGGTACAAATGGATAATTAATTTATAAATTAATTCCGAATTATTTTGTACAAATATATAAAAAGAAAAATATCAAAAAATCAAATAAGATTTATATCATAAAACAAAATAAAATTATTTATTACATGGAAATATTAACACTCTATGATCTACTACTTTCCCAGGTCTGATATAACTAAACTAGACATAAAAGAATCTATACATCTGTTTTTTATTAAAAAAAAACTAAAATCCCAGTTTCTTCAACCATGTCCTCATCCATGCCCTGTGAAGATTCCATGTTACACTTGTCTTGTCGAATTTTAAGATTTTTAAAACTTTGCAAGTCTTTTTTCCTTTTACAACAAACAAGAAATAGTTAATGAACTTCTATGCCATCATATGAAATGAAAATAGGCTTCAAGTGAAAGAGATAGTTGAAAGGCCTTACCGGAGGCATTGAGTCAGTTGGTCCTTGAAATATGTACAACCAAGTTGAACTGTAAGTAAAGAAAACAAAAGAAAGAATAAGTGTTAAATTCAAATGACCGACACAAAACAAAAACAGAATAACATAAAAAGGCACGAACTTACTATCCAAATCGAAGAACATCACCAACATGGAGCTGCATATACACCTTTTTCTTCACCTAATTAGTGAAAAGGGATAGTATATAAAGATTAGAACTCCCATCTTTCAATAGTTAGTTGTATTGATGCATGAAGTTGAAATGAATGTTTAAGTACTTGGTTCTTGTTTATGAATGTTCCATGTGTACTACTAAGATCATACATGAAAGCACCACTAGATTCGTTGAAGTGGAGAGCTAGTAGAGAAGAAAGTATGTGATTAAGTTGAAATCCTAACACTCTTTTTTTTCTTCCAAAATAATTAAATTGTATTATTTTTAAACCTAAGATAATTTAATATACAATCCGTAACAAACATCTATTAATGATGTTTACAATCAACCGGAAATTATCTTTTTTTTATTGCTATCAACTATGTTTTCTTTTGATGTCTTTCATATGCTACTTTTTATGAAACCATAAGACATTAAATACAATAAGACCTACTCTCTCAAAGCAGCATTGCCAACAGGAGGCTGGGAAAATGTGATACACTTCACATGAACTTTTTCATGCTCTGTTGATGAAGAAGCAACTGCAATCACCCTCAAGATAGCAAGGGTAGATAAAACAGCATCCTGAAAAAAAAAAGTGAATTTTAAACTTTGAAGAAAGAAAGGCCAACCAAAAAAAGTCCATCAAGTTGTAGGACAATTCAAACTTACTGCTCCACCAAGTGAATGCCTACAATGAATGATTAATATAAGGATATAACTACTAACTTGTCAAATACAAAGTAAAAGAAAAATAATGTGTATGTTCATTCATTGCAAATCACAGATTATGCTATGAAAAGATTGACTTCAAAGTTTTAACAATCACATAAATAATATATATTCCTTTGCGAATTCAATAAAAATCAGATAAACATTTGATTTAGAAGTGTAAACAAGTAGAGGAGCTCAAAACTAGAGGAAGCTTTCTTTTAGGAATTTAATCGAACACTTGGTGTCATACAAAAATAAAGAGTAAGTGCAATTTTTATGTTCTACACCATTGGGGTAAAAAAATACAAGTAATCAAAATCGCAAGAACAAAACACATAATAAGAAATCGGTTAGAATTTATACAGAATGTGTGTGCATATCAATGTTCCGCAAGGTCATGTATATTAATTATGAAAGAAAAATGGAATGTGTAGCATTCGCATAGACAATCATAGCAACATGCCAATGTTTTGGTCAAGTTACCTTCAAGAGCTTCGTTCTTTGGTCTCTGATCCACGATTCTACTCTCGGAGTGAAAGTGATGAATATATTTGATGGACCAATCACATTAGCTTCTCACATTTTCTCTTTTCTCGCCAACACACTGACGAGTCTCCGGTGGTGATCCCCTTAGCGAGCGCTAGGGGGCAGTTTTCCAATTTACTTAGCGAGTTTAGCAATGGTATTTGGCGAGCCCACTCTGATTAGCCTTAGGGTTCCTATCGCCAAGACATAACAGGAATTGAGAGAGAGAGAGAGAGACAGAGAGAGATAGATAGATAGATAGATAGATAGAGAAAGAAAGAAAGAGAGAGAGAGAGAGATAGAGTTACAAGGAGGCAAAAGATATCCGATGAGGAGGTGGTTACGATGGGGTAAAGGCTAAACAAACCCTTGTTTATTAGTAGGTGACTTTTTTCCGTGGATCGATCTAAGGATAGGTTATTTGATATTTGGGTGCGTTAAAAAGTTAAAATAATTTAAAACTATAAGAGGGAGCAGCGAAATATTTTTAAAATATTGGAGGGAATATCAAAATCTATAAAAACTACATATTTAAAATTTAGAAAACAAATATTTACTTTTTTAATTAATAATTTTGTTTATTATATTATTTTTATTTTATATTATTATTATTATTATTGTTGTTGTTGTTGTTGTTGTTGCTGTTGTTGCTGTTGTTGTTTTCGTTGTTGTTGTTGTTGTTGCTGTTGTTGCTGTTGTTGTTGTTGTTGTTGTTGTTGTTGTTGTTGTTGCTGCTGCCGTTGCTGTTGTTGTAGTTGTAGTTGTAGTTGTAGTTGTTGTTGTTGTTGTTGTTGTTGTTGTTGTTGTTGTTGTTGTTGTTTTCGTCGTCGTCTTAAAATTACTAACTTTTAAATGTAATCATAATTTAAAATCTATATGTCTATTAATATTTATAAATTTTGAATGACAATATAAATATTTTTATTTTGCTACTCTTGGCTTGAGTTGTGAAAAATAAAAATCTAAGAACTAGGGGTGATGTAGGTGTCTGTGTGAGCTTGTGGGAATAGTCATATATGTATAATGGTGGGGGTGGGGGCGGTAGTGGCACGTAAGATATATATGATGGGTTTGATCCATAAGAACATTCCTATGTGCACATGCAAACCCTAATGCTTGGATCTAGGTTTCTCGTACATGCATTCATCCAAGACTTTCCAGTCATAGATCTAGAGATAATAAATCGAAATTAAAATAACAAAGCTAGATCTAGAAGATTACCTCTTGTTGCTTGCTTGATTCATCTTGTCTTTGATGCTTACAGTCACAAGTGTAACTCCTCTAATGGCTTACAAACACCAACTAACAGGAGGGTTGTATATGAAAAAGATGAGGGACACCGAAATCGGCTCTAGGGTTCTTTAAGAGTAGTGGCCGATTCCTGTACCCTAGGGGTTCTATTTATACTGTAAGTTGCTAGGGTTTCAGTCCAAAACCCTAATGGACAATTGAAACCTTAAGCAGCCCATGGAACCTTCTGGAATAAGGCCATAGATAAAAATATGATGGAATCTCATCATAATTTCGTTCACCCCTTAGTTCATGAGCCTGGAGATGATGATGATTAGGGTGCAGATGATGACATTCAGATAGAGGATAATACTGATTCCATCCCATTTTGGGTTGAGGACCATTATGGCTAGCCTATCCAGTAATTGCCACAATACTTTCACAGTTATTCCTCAGGAGCATAGTTCCATCCACCACCTTAGTACCAACAGTTTCTAAAGAAGAAGAAGCTGGAATACGAGCTTCCTCTTGATATATAAGGTTACCTTTCTACCTTGTGCCTACATAGAAACTGAAATAAAGCATCCATTTGGCGCATTGAGAATCAGCAAAACCGCTACAACGCCTACATGGAAGATCTCTAGCACCATTTTCAGCTTGACGGTGGAGACTATCCTCGTGTTCCTCCACCACCTTGATCACGGTATGATCTTTCCTTACTCTCATCCTAATCATTAATGACAATGCTTAATTTTAAGATTAGGGTGAGGTATTCTTATTCTCGATCTACTGACTTTGAATCTGCAGACTTGAACTGCTTGGTTGGTGGTTGCGACTGAACTGGGACCGACTTATTCTCTTTCCTCTAGGTCTCTATCTCGATCAATATCCTCATAGCATTTGACTTCAGCTCTGCAAAAGTCTGGTACTGTGTGGTCACCATGAACTCCCTAATATCAGTCTTGAGCATACTTAAGTAACAAGTTATATATACCTAATCCGTGGTTGTGTACTTAGGGCAAAACAAAGCCCTCTTAGTAAACATCTTGGTGATATCAGTCACCGACTCCGTTGTCTGTCTGAGTGATAATTACTAATGAGAAGTCGCTTCTTCTCCAAAAATGCAACATACACTACCTTGTACATCTCTAAGAAGTTCTCTCAAGTCACCATGGCTCGGTCCGCAGGAGAAAAGTTCTGAGTCACAAACATCCACCGATTCTTCTCTCCCAAGCACAAAAGGTTCAACGCAAATCTAACCTTCAGGTTTTCCAGAAAAGAACATGTGTACAAACAACTGTCCAAATCAGAGATCCACCTCATAGAAACGATCTGGTCCTTGACCCTGTCAAACTCTTGGGGATTTGTGTTATCGAAATCCCGATACTCTATCAATCCACCCCTGAGGTATTGCAATTACAACAATGACAGTGGTTGTGGTAGCAACAATGTCAGTGACAGTTGCATAACAATCGTTGAACATGTCAATAAGCATGGTCTTGATGGATCCAAAAAGTTCTGGAATCGCCTCTTTGATTGTAGTGTCCACTTGATTGGAGATCAATTCTCGGATCTCATTGCCACTTAGCCCCAACTTCTTTTGGCATCTCATTCCTAAACCAAAACCTCTGGTCATGACCATACTGAAAATACACAATATATCAAGTTAAGAAAACAGGTCATCACTATCATAGGCTACATACTCATCTATTAGCTGTTTAGGAACCCTAAGACTTTTCCTAAATCATGTATGGATCATATGCTTCTGGTAGTACGAGCCCATACTAACTTCCACACCTATCTATATTCGTCGTAGAGATCATCCCAAAGTTCAAAGTCACTACACTCGACCCTAAGTTGATGTACTAACACACACATATAAATTTAAAAAGACCATAAAATAGACATCCTAGATCCTCATCCTAGGAGTCTCCTCTACCATGCTCTCGCACCACTAAAAATCTCTACCAACACTATTGTTCACCTTGTGTACGCAAGACGTACATGATTCATGATCAAATAGACGGCCAGATAATTGATTCTACCCTAAGCCCACAACCAAATAAGGAACATAAAATAAGGCTAAATCAACATTATAAGGCTATACAATCATAATCATGTACAACTATAGAGCATACACTTAAAAAATAACAACATCAGTCTAAATTTCAAATAACAAATAACAAGAAATTTCTTAGGCTACAAGGCATCATTGATATCAAACAATTCGAACATACATGTAACATCTTATTTAAGGATGTTTCATAAATCAGGATTTGAGGACCGTAATGTGATCATATAAAGGCCTTGGACTTCATTGGAATGGAGTTTAGACTTTATTGGAGGTGTATGATGATGTTAAGTGATTTTAAACGTTGGATTGTTCGATGGAAGTTGAGGGGTAAAATGTGAAAGGTTATGTTTAGGCTTCTTTCATCAATTAGGGATTCCATTTCAGGATGTTTTTAATCATAAGTATCAAGATTGAATTGTAGAGCTCATTGAAGAAGTTATGGCTATTTGACATTAAGCTGGAAAAGGGGGTCTAGTAGTACATTGGGTGTACACCAGGAGTACGTTGGGCGTATTGGCTAAGGGAGAAACATTTTTTAGAAGTTATGTTGGGTGTAACAAAAGGTATGTTGGTAGTACCGCTACAGTGACCAAATCCTAGTTTTTTATTTTGAGCCTTATTAAAGGACTCTAACCCCTTAGGGTCCTTCCTAACATTAGTATCCACCCTCTTAAGCCTCCAAATCGAAATCCTACCCCCTAGATCAAATCTTGAGCCTTTTAATGTGTTTTGGGTGCATTTTAGAAGAAAGAGAACTCCAAGCTTGTTGCTTGTTGAAGCTCCAACTAGTGGATCCATAGCTTGTATTGCTTTTTTTCAACTCCAAAAGGTATAAAGTTTGAAACCTGATGAACTTTTTCTTCCCAAACATTGGTCCTTGTGATCATGGACCACTCTAGACCATTTGAGTTATCCTTTCAAATATTTGTAAGTACTTGTTGTGATAAAAATACAAGCTTGATCCTTTCCTTTCAGCCATGCATGAGTTATTTAGTTTTTGGTGATGTTAGAAGTTAGAGTTTTTGGATTAAGCTCTCTTTAGCCATGAAAAGGAATAAGTTTGGAGAATTTATGGATTAGAATTCCTTTTAGGGCCAAATATGAGGTTGTGGTTAAGTATCTTAATGATTAAGAGCTTAACGATAAGATGTTGGTTTTAGCCGAGTATGTTGAGCGTAAATCTGGCTACGCCTAACGTGGCCAGGTGACAACCCGTTTTTAGCTTTTCTTCACTTACACCTAGCGTAGGGCCTTGCTACACCGCACATAAGGTCAAAGATGTTGACCTTGAATTTTTTTTACTTTTCGATTAAATGTACCTTTTGGCCATCTTGTGAGGGTTTTGGTCTTGGAAGGGGCAAAATGGTATTTTGCCCAAAGTGTGGATTAGACTTCGCTTAGGACCAGTTGATTATAAAAAAGTTACATTAATTGATAATTACGATTATTTGGTGCAATTAATAGGCAGGGTCTAGTTCCGGCAGTTAGGGTGTGAGTTATCTCAGTCTTCTGTGTGAGGTGAGTATTCTTACTATACTTACTTGTGTGGCAGTATATATGTGATGACCAGTTGGGTCTTATTTGTTGTTACTGTGCTATGTGTTACTATGTGTACTAAAACTTTAGGTAGTCTCTAGGGTTGTAGATAACCCACACGGCGTGGTGTTTTCCCACTAAGACTTCAGGTAGTCTCCAAGGTTGCTAGTAACCCACAAGGCTTGTTGTTTATCCATTGAGAGTTTGGTTAGTCTCTAGGTTTGCTGATAACCTGTAGTCGTTTATTTGTGTTGTGTTGTATGTGATTTTTTAGGTAAATCTCACTAAGATTTGTGCTTAGTGTTTATGGTTTAAATGTTTTTGAGGTTTTCTTATATTAAAGGAGGGGCATGACTCGATTGCATTTGATCCATCTGAGATTTGTGCACATGATAACTTTTGATGATACTCTAATAAATATTTTAAGTAATAGGTTTATCTAAATTTTTCATAAATTGTGAAATTGAATAATTACCTATTTTTTTAAATGAAACTTTTGGGTTGAATTTCGGCCTGTTACAACTTAGTATCAGAGCCTTGGTATGAGAGATTCAACCATACTCTTAGGTACGCCTGAACTCAAACGGAGGAATTGTTAAACTTTTCTAACAAAATGATTTTCTAAAAAAATAGGGTTTTAAAATAAAAGTGTGTACGATGCATTCAATCAGCCAAGCTTAAGTAATTGTTCTCCAAAATACCCATACTTGTTTTATGATTGATGTTTGACATGAGAATACGATAACTACATTCTAGAGTAGGTCTAAGTATATCCTCAATGTTGCATGGTAGGATGCCTAATTACGAAAGATGCCTTATGCCTGTTGTGTGAGCTGGTAGTAATGCATGCTAGCGACAAGATATCTTCAGGAGCTTCTGAGGTAGGACTGTTTGTTTATGCAATGCTTTTAGTTCTAGATGCTCGAATTATGCTTGCTTTGTGCTTTATAGGATTCATATTAACGTAAGTTAACTATTGCATGAACATGTTATTTTAGATGCTGTAAAATTTAAATAATCTCAAAGTGATTGAGATGGCTCTATTCTACAACTTTTGTTTGAGTCTAACCATTGTAGGGATGGGTCTTTTAGTCGAAGGATTATTTAGGTTTTGTTTCCTGTAATTGTATTCGTGAAGTAGTTAGCTGAAATCGATGGGAGTCCTTCATCAGCTAATGGCAGGGTGATGAGGGAATCCTAAGAGAACCTAGGAAGCATTTTAGTGCGAATTGTGTGTTGTTTAGTAGATTTTGGAAGGTACCATTATGAGGAAGTGAATTAGAGGATTAGTTTTAGTGCGAATTGTGTGTTGTTTAGTAGATTTTGGAAGGTACCATTATGAGGAAGTGAATTAGAGGATTAGTGATGATTCTGAGGAAAGTAAAGATAGGTGTGAAATGTAGTATTGGGTCCGTACTACTTAAAGCACATGATTCGTACTTGAATCAAGGAAAGTCTCAGACATTCTAAGGAGTTGTTTGAGGGTAGGAACATCATTTGTCATCATGAATCTGTCACATCTTTTAGGTATTTATCAACCTTTCGGTTATGGTTGTTCCAGATGAAGATGGTTCTAGTGATTGTTTGGGCCTAGTATCCATGTCATTTTGGGATTGAACCATATAGGGCTTTTCTTAAGGTAGTGCCAGTCTGAGTCGTGGGACCCAAGGAGGGAGCGATTGGGATGATCGGCTTGAGGATTGCAGCCTGAGGTTGAATGATCATGTGATGGTTTGTGATGTCATTTTCTATGAAGAGGATTATGTTCTTTTAGTTTTCTGTGTTGGGGGAAAGAGAGAGCGAGTGTATGATTTCAGAATTTGGAGGAAGACCCAATGGGGAGAACTAGAAGGTTGTGTTATCTACAAAAAGCGTGGAAATGTACAAGAGGATTCTTGTGCTTTGATCGCATCAAGATATTTCATATGTGGAAAGAGTGTCATTTTCATAGAGATTATACAAGATGAGGACCATGGGTATGCCTTCATTGAGTTCAGTTAAAGTGTGTTCTGGCAGGTTATTCCAGGTGATCAGGAGAAGTGACAATGACAACTTTCATTATCTATATAGTATCTCGAATATGAGGATGATGCCTCTTTTTTTTTGGTTGATTCTCACGATGGAGTGATGGTCAGGGATTCAAATGCAAAGTGTTTAGTAGTCCATTTGTTCCTAGTTTGAGAATCGATGCTACAAAGGGACTATCAGATTTGTTTCTTTTTCATCTTCATCAATTTCTTAATGATATAGGCGATTATGGTTGGTAAGTTTCGAGGTCTCCATCTGAGATTCAAAATATCTTTGACTTTGATGGGTCTTTATCTAGAAGATCTACTCGCGTTTTATTATACATTCCAAGACTCAAGGATGGTATGTATCTAGTAGAGCCGGTTCAAGTGTGATTTGTCTGCAATGTTAGTTAGCGATAATTCAAACGTAAGTAGGGGAGAATTGGGTATGCTACTTGGAAGATCATCAATCTGTTCGAGTTCATGGTTCAAGAAGAATGGGTTACATGGATCAACGGTTCGTGTATGTGTGACTTTGGTTCGAGACGAGGGTACAGAGCAAGTTGCCATCATATGTATGTGCTCGGGAATACATGAGTTGTCTTTACGATAGGAAGTTGTTGGTTAAGGATCTCGTTGTAGCCAGTGGTCCCTTTCAGGGATGCCGATGAACTGATCAAGAGGTGGTGAGGTCACTCGGGTCGAATATCGATTGATTGAAGGATATGGCAACTCGATGTATAGATTGCTACTTATAGCTAAAGATAAGTAATGGCTGATCTGTTAATAAATTTCAGAGTTTGGTATGTGTAGTTTCACATGGGTTAGTTCAGTAGAAAATTAGATTGTTGGATTGTTGTCAGTGCATTCTTGATCATTGGTTTTTTCTTGTTTATTTTCAATTGTTGGGATGCTTTGAAGGTTTTGATCTATATAAGTTTGGAGGTTGGTGGACGTGACAACCTATTTTCAAGTTCTGTTTATGGTAAATCTTGGGTTATGGGTATGTTATCCCTTAATTTTTGGAGTGTGGAATTATTTTCTATAGCAGACTCAGGTTTGATTCGATAGTAAGTAGAGCATTAAAGTGATTTTTTATTTGTTCCAATTGTGGGTCTATGGTTTCCTTGTTATCAGCTGGGATTGTATAATGATGTGGAATTGCATCAAGGGAAGGTACTTAGGATACATAAATCATTCGTTGAGAGTAGTAACGTGTTTAATCTAGTTTCGGGTGTAGGCACCAGATATCATTGGGTTATGGGATCTTAGTCCAGTAAGCTCAGTGTGGTGGTGGTTAGGGAGGGAGAGTGTGGGATGGCTTGGTAATCTAGTGATTATAAGGTTATCAGAATGTAGATGAATCCAAGTGAGGGACGGTTGCTTGGAACCACCGATGATAGTTCCAAGTGCGAGACATTTTAGAATATGTACTCTTGTCAAGGATTTGGATTGGTGTATCTGGAGGGAGCACAAAGTTCCTTGAGGCCGAGAAGAATCTATGATAGGTAAGGGGTGTGAGTGTGGATCAAATTACCGTTTACTCAGTGAGGCCTTGAACGGATGATCGTGTGGTGTAGATAAGATATTGGTTGATTAAGGATTAACTGGGAAGGTCAGTCAACATGATATCATGCTAAGACAACTAAAGAGCCAGTTCTGGTTGCGACAGGGTTTAGGGTTTAAGCAAGGAATAATGTTCTTAGGTTAGTGGTAAACAAAAAAACAAATGATATGGATCCATGGCTAGGTTTGGGTCCATGATTGTATTAGGACCTCTCTGACTATTCTTGTTTGATAAAGACTTTGGGTTTGAAGTACAAGCTGAACACCTGACAGAGTCCAGTTGGATCGAGTTTTGACTTGTAGTGATTTCGGTTAGGCATTCTTGCGTGTAGTTGGTAAGACCATGGTTTGGGCCCATGGTGGTTCTGAAAGTGATGTAATACTGCGGAGTAGTTGTAGCATTCACTAGGTATGTATGCGGTTGTAGAAGTGATGTATGATTGCGGAGTAGCTGTAGCATTCACTAGGTTGGTAGGCGGTTGTGACAGGGATGAAATTCGATGACTTGGCTTGTAGTGTTCTCTAGGATGATTTAGATCATGGAAAGATTAGGTGAAAGCATACACATAGCAAGATCCATCCATTATCACATTCCAAAGATCAATATAGCATGGCTAACCTAATGGGGAAAAGCACTTACTTGAGATCATCGATTACGGGCATTGCACTCTCCCTTTTTCTTTCAAGTAATCGGTTTTAAGAAGTTTTTAACTTTGATTTTTGAAAACAATTTTTACCATTCCCTTAGTTTGAGTTATGACACACTTGAGAGTATGCCCAAATCCCTAAACCAAGGCTCTGATACCAACTTGTCACGACCCAAATTTCCAATAAATTTTTTCATTTTAAATAATCAAATCATTTCCATAAGATATAAAATTTCCATTCACATTTGTTTTCAATATCTATAACATCAAATAAATTATTCATAAAATCAGAGTATCCCAAATTAAACGCCAGAGAGTACATGCAGCACCATCACGTCAGGCTCTTACCCTTTGATCATGAAGTACTTGAAACAACCAAAAAATTGTAAGTTAATGCTTAATTACCTCCCCAGAGCATACCCCACACAACCCACATAATCAGATAAACCATACTAGCTATATCAGCTACATATATCATATAAGCCATGCATACAATCAAATAAGGATACCGTGGAAACCCTCCAAGGTCTTACATTGGGTGCCATAGGAACCCCTACATGGTGTTAGCCCATTGCAATGGGAACCCCCACATGGTCTTATAAACATATAAGGATGCCATGGAAACCCTCCAAGGTCTTACACCAGTGCCATGGGAACCCCCACATGGTCTTAGCCTGGAATGCCATGGGAACCCTAACATGGTCTGATATCCGACTACCTTGGGAACCCCCCGAGGTCTTCCATGTAAATATCACAGATACTGCTAGCATATATCACGTATCACATAACAACTAGTATATCACATATCACATAATGGGCTGGCTTTGGTGCGTTCGACCCATTAGTATGGTGAAGAGACTGACCTCTTAAGGAATGTCGAACTGGTAAGATCAAATCCCAACTCACAACTCCAAACTCAACTACCTACAACCACCATGCGACTAACTTCATCAAAATCCCGAAATACCAAAGATACCCTTAAGGTCAAACTTGGTTAACCATGGTCAAAGTCAAAGTCAACAGTCAAGGTCAACAGTCCATGTTGACCCAACTCGCCGAGTGCACTTTCTGACTTGTCGAACTCCTTCAGTTCTTAGAAAACCGGGAAAAAGCCTAGCCAACTCGCCGAGTTAACAAGACAACTCGTCGAATTCACATAATGTCCAAAGGATTGGGGAAACCCGAGTTAACTCGCCGTGGTAGCAGGGCAACTCATCGCGTTTTCCTAGTCTTAACATATTCATCCACTTTTCCAACGAGTATAAAGCCCCAAACTATAGATATGATCCCCTATGGTGAAGATACCAAGTAAAGTTGCTAACTTTATGTTCATGCATGGCATTAAGGAGGCTAAACACTCAATCATAGCTTCTTAGGGGATTTAGGGCATGAAGGAACGCCAGGACTTGATAAAGATGGCAGCTTTAAGTCAAAATAGGCCATGAGATGTCCAGATCTAAAGTCATAGCTTCATGACATACTCAAATCCAATAATGGTCCCAATATGAGATAATAATGACCATAAACTCCTACATGAAGAGATCTAGCAAATAAATGACCATGGCATAAACTTTATACCTCAATATGGCTGCCACAACAGTAAAGACATCGGATCTACATCACTTCCCTTCAACTATGCACCTCCTACTTCAAGCCTTCTTCAAAAAAAAAAAAACACTCTTTAAGCTCTCACACACTCAAAATGGTAGGAAAAGCATGAACTAGGGTTTCTCTCGACAAAGCGGCGATGAGGAAGGCTAACAATGAGGCTTAAGGCCTTTAAATAGGGTACAAACCCTAAAAAGTAGGGTTTTCCTTTCCAGTGTCTACTCGTTGAGTTAGGGCTCCCCAACTCGTCGAGTTGAGTCCTTAAACCTGCGTCCAAATGAATTTCTACACGATGAGTTGGAGCTCCCGAACTCGTCGAGTTCCAGCCCAAAACCATAAAATATTGAGAAACAAATAATACCCGGACCAAGCGTTTGAGTTTTGTGCTTCATAAATGTTTGATTTTTGATTATTTTTAGACCGGTCATCCGATTAGGATTAAATTAATCTAGTTAATTAATTGTTAAAATATGTAATTGTTTTAATAAACTGGTAATACGTAACAAGTAATAGATCGGTTCTGCGTTGGAATTTGATTTTGTTATAAACTGAAAATAAAATATTTTTATGCTTTCGAGCTTGTGAGAAGTATTAATAATTTCTTGGAATTTTACACTGATTATAATGTTACTTTTCTAAATTAATTAAGAGCTTGTTTAGTTAGGTTAGTAAAAAATTATGATTAACTAAAGAGCTTGTTTTGGTTAATTAATTTGGTAAAAGAGAACTTACAAGATCTTGTTAGTAGTTTTTAGTACCAGCTTAGGTAGAACGCATTTTAAACAACGAGATCTAGATTAATTGCATAATTAGGATGGTCACGGTAGAATTGAAATGCTTTTTATTACTGAGTTTTATTAAGTTTATTTTCACTGATACTTTATTTTAATTCTAAACAAAGTTACCCCTTTTATATTTTATGTTTAAGACTAGTATGTGCCTTGCACATAGAAGCATTAACTTGTAGGTTTTGTCCATGTGGATTCTACCCTACTTCCATGTGATATCTTTAGTGCATTCGATTAGTGATATTTTAATTGTCTAGATGCTTAGGACAAATTTAAAAATCATCATGCTTATATTCGGGATGTTCATCATAAGATGATGATTGGAAAAGTGGATAATATCTAAGATTTCTGTGTGATGAGAAATCAAAAAAAGGAAGAGAAGAAGATTGTTGATGCAAGAATTAGTTCAATTATTAGACTTGTGGCATAAAAGATTAGGATACCCTTCAAATAAAGTTCTTATTCCTATTATGAAAAATTTAGGTGTTTCTAATATTCAAGATAAATGTACTGAACGTTGTTCTATATGTCACTAGGCTAAGAAAATGCAATTTCCATTTGAATCTTTCAACAATATATGTGATGATATATTTCCTTTAATTCATTGTGACATATTGATGGGTTTTGGTCATAAGAACATCCTATGTGCTCATACAAACCCTAATGCTTGGATCTAGGTTTCTCTATTGTACATGAAAGTTATCCAAGACTATAAACCCTAATTCTAACATATGGAAATCGATATTAACATATAATTAGGTTTAAGATATTACCTTGATTGTTATGTAGAAATAACAATCCCAATTCCTCCTTGTATTGACTTTAGAAAGCTTAGAGTCACAAATGTCACTCCTCTAATGGTTCACAAACACCAAGAGCAAGAGGATGAAGAGGAGAGAGGATGGAGGCTGCCCAAAAATGTGTGAAACCCTAGAAGGATGCTTAGCCACGTTTTTAGGTCATAAGGGATGTATATATTGTTAGGCTATTAGGGTTATCTAACAAGGAAACCCTAAATTAGATGCTTAAGCCCTAAGCAACCCATAGATTCCTTTACTTAAGGCCTTGGACGATTTCCTCATGGGCTTTCCCATAGAATTCATCCACTCCTTAATATAAGGCAATCCATAGCCCAAATTGCAATTATCTTATAATTACAATTCCAGTCCCTTAAGCTTAATTAATCTCATTTAGTCACAAAACTAATTACCAATTAATTATTGACTAATATTAATTAAACAATATGATTTCTCCTTTAATATATTATTCCCATAATATATTAATAAATCATTTTTAATCCTTTCTCTCCATAATTCATCCTATCAAGTTGCTTTGGTGAAGGCAACCCAAAAGGACCATGCACAATCGGGTCAAGTACATACCAAAATAGTTATGGACTTAGACACTAATCCAATAGTCTCCCACTTGGATAAGTCTAATAACTATTCTGCGCGTGACTTCAGATCCTGATCTGCAGTCGTAGCTTTCGAAATCCGCTGTCAACTCCGATCCTATCAGATACGCGTGTCCTTTTAGGTAAGGGATCATATATTCCTCCATTCTAGATATCGTATGAGACATGATTTCAAATCATTCTCTTTGTACTATTTCTCGATTCCCGATTTATGACGACTGACTAATTGAACAAATCAAATTAGCCCTAGCTCAACCGAGCATTTACGTTTGTCATCACTAAACCATCGAGGGGCCCAAAGATATCGCTTTTATCCTTCTTGGGATAAAAGGAACGGATAAACTTTGATTCAATGCTCGCTTGCACTTACTCATCGAATCACACACAACAATATGTTTTATGACACCAAGTTACTGGTGCGTTTACATATTATCAATGTGCAACCGATTCGCAAGATAGAACTCACACATCTCGGTTTCAAGAATATAAGATGTTATCGTCTCACCAATCACTTGTAATGCAATTCATGGAGTGATCCAAGTGAGCGTGGGTTTGATCCAATGCTCAAGTTCATATTCATAAGCACTCATGAACGTTGCAGCAAACATTTGCTTATGTCTAATACTCTTTTAGACAATCCACACACCAATTCACGACAATCTTCATTCATACCTACTTCCAACATATGAACGACTGTGGCCCGTTCGAATAACTTGACTGTTCTTAATCAATTAACTTATTCAGGAAGTCAAAACATGCAAAGTGAAACACAAGAATAATACTAATCCCATATGGCCTCAAACCTTTGAGCATAAATAAAACACCTTTTATTTATCACCATATCGATTACTCATTATTTGTCGTTTCGGGTAATCAACTTCTTACTTGAATTATCACACTTGTCCCATGCTCTTATCATGCACACAATGTTTACCTATGGTTCTTACTTTGTGAAATAGATCAAATGAACACATTTCCAATCATACTCATTTCATAATTACAAATCATTTTTCATAAGTGAAAAAATATCAAATTCTTGCCACTTATAGAATATGGTAGATTCTAACATTTTATGCAATGATCCTTTTCGTAATGTCATAGCACAAAAAGTCACAAAGACTATTGCCAACGATATTACAATGTCCTCTATCAGAGATTGTTACAATTCCTTAGATATGATGTCTCTCACTCAAAGTACATTTCTTTGAACATCCTTTGCATAAAAGTTTCTAATCTAGACATAGATTTTCAATATTCAATTCCCAATATGGACACGTTTCCATATTTTCCATATGACAACTCATTCTTAATAGAATCTTATCTATTCATAATAATGTCGATATGGTCCATCCAATACTATATTTCCAACTACTCACAAGCGACCAATCCTCGGCGAACTTTGGATTGTCCTTTGATAGTTGTTTAATTATTTTGGTCAAAAACCGATTCTAGTCCTTTTTCCCTCTAAATGCGCTAAACATTTGGAAAATTTTAGAATGGTCAAATATTATAGCATTTGTGATCGATCCTGTACCCGAAGCGTATGGGACACGATGCAAAATGTCTTACATAAAGATTTGATACTTTATCAATCTTTTGTCATAATGTTTTATTTGCTATGTTCTCAAAATTTGAATTGTGAAGAGGAATGCCGTAATCATAATCGAAATTTTAAGAACACATGTACTTTTGACTAAATTTATTAACATTCCACAACCTAAGCCTTTAGATTTGAAATGAAGCATAATATTCTCTCCCTTAATTATAGCAAAACAACTTTTCAACTCTTACAACTTTGCAAAGTATGACTCTTGTTTTCTATAATTAATATTGCTAACTTGCAATACTATCCTTAATAATCATACAATCATAACATTTATGCTCCCACTATCATGATGATTATTATAAACATAACACTTATGCTCCCACTAGCTTTGGCATGTATTCAGAAACCAGCTTAACTTCTAGAAAATCAATACTTATTGAATTTCTTAAGTTCATGGTTCTAATACTTAGTCTTTTGATAATCTCTTATCAAGGCTTCTTATACACTTTTGCCTTAGATAATTCATATGTGTGTCTAAACAATTAAGACTAATTGCCAAAGCTCACAATTCAAATTATGGAAAGGGATACCGTAACCATAATCGAATTCGAGAATTCAAATTTACAATCACTATCTTTTTTGAAATCTTTCTTAGTGAAAGCATTTTCTCACAATCATTTTCATGAAGGAGGAAATCTTATGACACTTAGATTTAAACGGTGTATGTGTTCCTATACATGTGAATTTGTTAAAACCAAAGTTTACGACAAATTCAAACTTATATGGACCGAACTTTCTTAATCTTGATTTCTTGCCTTATGGTAGCACAGCTGCCCACCATGTCTTCCAAGTAGTTGAGCAGTTCACCTTTTCCTATCAAAGTACTTTCCATTGATCAAGGTCCTTGCCTTTTGTGCATTCAAACGAGAACTCATAGGACTCATATGCATAATTAACTCAATTGGAAAGGCATAGAAAACAAAATAGTGTCAACACGATAGGTTGTAAACCTCAACTCGTGTGGTAGTGATGATCGATAAGGTTTATTTGATTTGTTCTTGAAACCTTCGAAGACCATTAAGACTCCCACTTACTCCTTGACATATAATATTCTCTTGTCAATAAACATTTCTTGACAACCAAATATTCAAGAGTTAGTGTAGTTTTTATCAAAACATAACACTTCATAAAATGGTCCTAGTTGGTCTTTGTCTTATCCAAGACATCACAACTTTCCACATTTGATGAATGTTAAAAAACTTTCTTAATACTTGTCACTTATTGCCACAATCTTAACTTTAAGACTTGTTATTGGAACGAAGTATGATTGACTTTTTGATTTAACCATTTCTTCAATTCTTGATTCCTCTTCTTAGACATACAATTGTACTAAGACTCACTTAGAGGATCAATTGAGATATGGTTCTTAATCATTAAGACCTATCATAAAGCATAAAAGGTACTCTCCCTTCTTCTTATAATGGAGAAACTTTTATCTTTCTGCCTACTTGATTCTTCTTATTCGTTTTGCTATTGATTTGAACTTTTTCAATCAATTCAGAATTACACTTAATCTTATGAGTATAATCATATTTACTAAACTTTTAGTAAACCATGATGAATATCTTGTTACTCTTATGGTGGACTTTGACCAACACACAACTTTGTGTACTCGATCTCCTAGTCCCTCACTTAACACTTTATCATTGAATTAGTCTAATTTCCAAATATGAAATTTCTCATTCTTCGTGCAACCAAGTTGCATGATTCCAAATTTCTGTCCAATTGAAACTTGGGCGATGAGAAACGCTCCCTATTTGGTAAATTTTCGACTTTTCCATAAATACCATAAATAAGAATCATATCCATTTATTGTAGAAATATGCAAACACCAATTTTCATAACGATTTCATTGCAAGGAAATAAACAAATAAATAAATAAGTGAAACAAAAATTTATTTTATTTATAAAAGCAGCGGAAAACATTTGTCCTTACAATGCAAAATCCATTGAAAGCTATGTATTTCAAAAGAAAATTTTCTAACAACTCTATCATAACTATTTAAGCTCAAAATCTAATCTTTAAGTCCATGCGATCAATATCCATTCCTCGTGATTAGATTCATCTTGCTCTTTCACCAAGCTTCCTTTCTTTTCACCGATCCTGCAAAACATTCAAATGCAATCTTATCACATCATGTATTAAGAATCAATGAATAGGAACTTAACGGAGTTAGATAGTGGATTTTACCTGAAGCGAAACCATACACTTTGACTCTCCCATCTTCTGGACTCTTCAGGCTCTTTGGGCATACTTGTATCCAACGCCCTTTCTTTTGGCAACAAATGCAGGTCGGTTCTCCTAGAACGTCCTCGGAAGCATGGTCGGTTGACTTTCCCAACAAATAGGCTCCATTGCTTCGCCAAATCATTTCTGATTCAGCAGCAATGAGCATGTAAGTTAGGTCAATGAGGTTGTCGTCATGATCCATCATATAATACTTTCTTTTGAACTCATTATATGATTCAGGAAGTGACTGCAAAACCCAATTCACAGCCAACTCATCCGGGAATGACACACCCAACATTATTAACCTATCAATGTGTGATTTCATTCCTAGAACGTGGGCACACATGGGTTTACCATCTTCACGTTTCATTTCCAATAGGGCTTAAGTGATATTGAACCTTTCAATTCTTCGATCTTGTGGGTTAGGGTGAACAATTGGAGGAGGTGGAGGAAGTGAAGCATGATTTCTTGTTTCTCGATCGAATCGCGGAATACCATCTTCATGTGGAATGCTTGTTCCACGGGATTTGGGAAGACCATAGTTGTCGAACATAGACATCTACAAAACGGGAGAAACAAATTCAAGTTCTTTCATTGATTGAGTCCTTAGTAAATCACCCAAATGAGATACTAAGGCTAGGACCCAACAAAATATTCTATAACTCGGGAGAGGGATGCCGTAACCCTAATTGTAGAATATTTGAAGGTAAGTGAATGACGATTCACTAATTTCCATCACGAAAAATGAAAAAGAAAATTTAAGTTTTAAATCTATGAAAACTCCTAGATCCTTTGAAATTCATTAACTTTCAATGGCATGTTTAAATCTCGATATGCCCCTTTTGTTTGTGACTGGGATGCCGAGGATCACAAAGCGGGTGTGAATAACCATGCAAACTTACATGGTGCCCTCACATGTTACAGTCACCTATTCGATGTGCCGGTAAACCACACACGCTCCACCGAACTATGACAAACATTGAGTCACCCTTTGCTACCTTTGCTTAGAACCATTTAGTGTGCCGGTAAACCACACACACTCCACTAACATCTTCGCAAGGGCACAAAGTGTAATTTCATGGAATTGCATCAATTCACTTTGCCTAAGTAACTAAGATTGGGAATTTGTAAAAACATTTAGTTACTTTTGTATTTCATTATACTTATAATGGAAGGTTTCGTCCTATCCTACCCGTTCGGCTAACGACCCTCCACTAGTCAAGAGTGCGGTGGGTAAGAGTGGATACCCATTCAATCGCCATTTTATAGGCAATTTCCTTAAACACCCCTTATGGACCAGCTTCGTGAATGAGGCCTACTAACGGTAAGACTGACTTTTACTCATATATATATATATATATATATATATATATATATATATATATATAATGTTAGACTTTTAATGTTATATATAGTATAGGGTGTATTTTACACTTTGAAAATACTAGGTGGTCAAATTTAATAATTATACCTTTAATTCAATTAAATTGTATACCTAAACTTTTATGGATTTATTAAACCTCTTTTAATTATACACCTTAATTAATTAATAAAGCCATAAGGGTGTGATTTGAACTTTTCAAAACATTACTAGGGTTTTAGAATTTAACATTCCTAATTAAACTTTTAATCAAATTTTAAATTCCAAAACTTGAGGGCAAGTTTTGAAACATTTCAAAACATTAGGGTTTAGAATTTAAATAGACATCAAAATTAAACTATTAATCAAAATTTAAATTCCAAAACTTGAGGGCAAGTTTTGAAACCTTTTTTCAAAACATTAGGGTTTCAGCTATTTAAATTTCAAAACAACAAAACTTTTGGGTTCAAATTTAAACTATAAAACCTAAAGGGGAAAATATGAAACTTTTCATAACAACAAGGTATTGGATTAGGTGTCTAAGCCCATAACTATAATTGGTATGTACTTGAATTGATAGCAGCACAGTCCTTTTGGGTTGCCCTCAAACCTAGCAACCGGACAAGGAAATTATGAAAGGAGAGATATTAATGTATTATAAGATTAATAAATTAATATAAATGAATTAATATGTTAAAAGATTAATATATTAATAAGAAATCATTTGGTTTAATTACTTGTTAGCCAGAAATTAATTAGAATTAATTTTGGGGTTAAAAGAATTAATTATAAGGTGCAGGGACTAGTTTGCAATTATCTAATAGTTGAGTGGAAGGATCTAGAACCCCCTTGGATAATGGTGGATGAAATCTTTAGGGGAAACCCTAATAATTTCGTCCATAGGGGCTTGGATAAGGCCCTTGGGTTTGCTTAGGCCCTAAGCAAAGGATAACTAGGGTTTTCCTAAACCCAAGATCCCTCAGCTATATAAGGAGCCTCCTGGTTCATGTTTTGGTCACTCTTTTCTTTAGAAGAAACCCTAAGGGCCGAAATTTTTCATACTCCCTCTTCCCTCTCTCCTCTAATTTCCTTCTTGCTAGTTTGGGTGTGATTCCATTAGAGGCATTACACTTGTGGTGCTAAGCTTCCAAGAAGATCAAGATCAAGATCAAGGGAATCATATTTTGTTTACTATAGCAATTGAAAGGTATGTAATTACTAAACCCTAGTTTGTAGATTTCGATTATAGCCTCTCTCCTCTAGGGTTCTTGTTTTGCAATTCAAAGTTGTATGTTCAATAGATAAAACATAGATCCAAAGTAGGTTGCATGTGAACTTAGGAATTGTTTTCTAGTTTATTTGTTTTACCTAAAACCCATCAGTGGTATCAGAGCCTTTGTTTGTTTTAAATTGAATTGTTATAATTGTTGAATTGCAAATTAGGGTTTATAGCTATTAAACCCTAAAGGCTATTTTTTCGATTTTAGGGTTGTGGATTAAAGGGTTTTTGAAAACCCTAGCCTCCAAAGAACCCTAATTGAAATTAGGGTTAGGGTTTTGAAAACCCTAGCCTCCTCCCTTGGAAATTTCGAAATATGATATAAAAGATTAGGGTTTCTTTGTTTTGGATAATAGTTGCCTTATTGGATAATTGAGAAAAATAAGGAAATTATCCTATCCCCATATTTTCGAAATCTAGAAGGGATATGGATTAGGATTAAATTAATTGTTTAATTTAATCAGATAATCCTTACAAGATTTAATAAATTAATTAAAAGTTAATTAATAGATAAATATTAAATCTAATTAATTGGTTTATTTAAATTTAAAATTTAATAGTTTAAATTTCGAAAAAATTTATATAAACCCTTGGAGTTTTAAAATGTTTTAAAACACATCTTATATATATTATAATTAAAAGTTAAATATTATATATGTATAAGAATATGGTCAGTCAAATCGCTAGTATGCCTCATTCACGAAGCTAGTCTATAAGGGGATATAAGGAAACTGCCTATAAAATGGTAGTTGAATGGGTGTCCACTCTCACCCACCGCTTCCTTGATTAGTGGAGGGTCGTTAGCAGAACGGATTTGATAGGACAACTACTCCTCATTAAAAGTATAATGCTATTAAAGAAAGTACTAGAACACTATTTTTCAAAATCCCAACTCTAGTTACATTAGGAAAAATGTGAAAAGTATGCTAATCCATGAAATTGCACATTATGCTTTATTGGTCGTTAGTGGAGCGTGTGTGGTTAACCGGCACACTAAAAGGAACTAATAAAGAGTAGTAATGGGTATCTTATAATTATCATTTTGATGGAGCGTGTGTGGTTTACCGGCACATCAATAGTTAATGATAAAGACAATAAGGTTACCAAGCACATTTGCATGGTTATTCACATCTAGTTTGTGATCCTCGGTATCCCAGTCACAAATAGTAGAGCATAATCCGAGATTAAAACATGCCATTAAATAGTTTTAATGTATCTCAAAAGAATTAGGAATTTCACTTCGTTTATTTTGTCTAATGGTGGAATTGGTGAATCGTCATTCACCTACCTTTATGAGATTTGAACTTGGATCTCGGCATCCCATTTCTAAGTTGTAAATCGTCATAGTTGGGTCCTAACCTTGATATGATATCTTTGGGTTATTATATTGAGGTGTCTTGGAATCTAACTAAAACTATCTTTCTTTTCAGATGTCTACTCCTGGAAACACTTCTGCTTCATCATCCTCCAGCCACAACTTCTCTCTACTAAACATCTGCTCCAAAGTCGTTATGGATGGCTCCAACTATAACGATTGGATGCGTAACATCAAGATGGCGCTTAGATTTGAGGACAAAGAGTATGTCCTTGAAAAGGAGCTCAAAGAACTTGATGAGTCAAAAGCCACTCCCGAAGAGTATGCTGCCTACAAGAAACACTATGATGATGCTACCAAAGTGGCATGCATCATGGTTGCAACCATGTCCCCAGAATTGCAGAGGTACTATGAGGACTACTGGCCCTTTGAGATGAACAAGGACCTTATGGAAAAGTACCATAAGCGAGCTCGTCAAGAAAAGTTTCAGGTAGTCAAGTCACTCATGGCTTGCAAGATGAAAGAGGGGGAATCGGTTGTATCTCATGTGCAAAGAATGCAACGCTACATAGAGCGTTTGGTCAAGCTCAACATTCACTTCGATGAGGAATTGGCCATTGACATGGTCTTGAACTCGTTGCCTGATGTTATGGTCAATTTATCTTAACTTACCATTTGAACAAGATTGAGCAGACTTTGGCCCAATTGCACAACTTGTTGCAGACAGCTGAGGCAGGGATGAAGGGTAAAAGTATACCCTCCACACCTGCAAGTGCCCCTGTCTTGGCCGTTGGATAGGGTAAGGGGAAGAAGAGGAAAGATCCTCCCAAGCAAAACTGGAAGAGCAAAGCTCAAGCTGTGTCATCTAGTAATGGTCCGAAGGCTAAGCCCAATGGTTCCACTCCCCATGTTTCTGATCCAAAAGAGGCCACTTGCTTTTACTAAAATCAAAAGGGGCGTTGGAAGAGATCTTGCCCACAATATCTGCAAGATATCAAGGATGGCAAAGTGAAGCCATCCTCGGCAGGTATTTACACTATTTCTGCTAATAACTCATTATCTTCTCGTTCATGGGTCCTTGATATAGGATGTGGTTTTCATATCTGTTCTGATTTGCAGGGGCTAAAGGAAAGTGAGGAGATAGAGCATGGGAGGATAAACTTGATCATGGGGAACAGAAAGTCTTCACCAGTGACCAAGATCGGATTTTATCAATTATTGCTTAGTAATGAAGTTAGATTAGACTTAATAAATTGTTGCTATTCGTCCGAGATGACGAGAAACATTATTTCATTTCATGCATTGTTCAGACAAGGTTTTAAATATTCTTTTAATGATTTGAATGGTTCAATTTCTGTTTATAAGAATGGTGTTTTTGTGTTTGAAGCTTTACCTTGTGATGGTGTGTATGAAACAGTGACTTGTGTTGATAGCTTAGGAAATAGTGTACTTAATATTAACTTGTCTAATAGTGTAGACAAGGCATGCTTGTGGCATTGTCGTCTTCGACACATTAACAAGAAACACATAGCCTAACTCCAAAAGGATGGAGTGTTGGAATCATTTGACCTAAAATCAGATGATATGTGTGAATCTTGTCTTTTGGGAAAGATCACAAAATCACCATTCACAGGGTCTTGTGAAAGAGGTGAAGGTCTGTTGGATCTCATACACACAGATGTGTGTGGGCCCTTCAGATCAACCACAAGGGATGCTAATCGATTCTATGTGACTTTCACTGACGATTATAGCAGATATGGTTACATCTACTTGATCAAACATAAGTCAGAAACCTTTGAAAAGTTCAAAGAGTTTAAGCATGAAGTCGAAAATCAATTGGGCAGAAAGATCAAGATACTTAGATCCGATAGAGGCGGGGAGTATCTTAGTACCGAGTTCAACGACTATCTGAAAGAATGTGGGATAGTCTCACAATTGACTCCTCCTAGGACACCACAGTTAAATGGTGTAGCTGAGAGGCGTAATCGAACCTTGCAAGACATGGTTCGTTCTATGATGAGTCGTGTCTCGCTTCCTATTCACTTCTGGGGGTATGAATTAGAGACAGCCGCCCACATCCTCAATCTTGTCCCGACAAAGAAGGTTGCCAAAACACCTCACGAAATGTGGACAGGGAAAGTTCCCTCGTTAGCACATATTAAAGTTTGGGGTTGTGAAGCTTTCGTAAGACGAGAGACTCACGACAAGCTAGCAGCTAGAAGTGAGAAATGTGTTTTCATTGGTTACCCAAAGCAGTCCTTTGGATATTTGTTCTACAGACCTAGTGAAAATGTGATGTTTGTGTTGGATTAATGTCTAAGTCCATAACTATAATTGGTAAGACTTGACCCGATCCGGCATGGTCCATTTGGGTTGCATGGCATCATGCACTTGGATAGACTATAATGAGAGAAATAAGATACTTACGGTTATTAATATATTATAAGTTCTAGTATATTAATAATAAGAATAATAAGATTATTTAATTAGTATTGATCAAGAATTAATCTAGGATTAATTAAGTGATCAAAAGAAGACTAATTAAATATATGGGTTGATTGTACAAATCATCCATACTTGTATAGTGGGCTAATGCTCCATGGATTATTTAGTTGGGCCAAAACCCATATAATGCTCCATGGATGCTCCATGGTGTATTTTAACCCATGGATCCAAGGAAATGGAAAGTCATGACAATTAGGGTTTGCCCTAATTGTAACACTATATAAAGATATTATTCTTCCCAAAATCGGCCACTAGATTATTCTAGAGAGGGCTAGCCGATTTCATGAAGTGTAGAATTCTCTCTAAGTTATTCCAAGTGTTTATGGTGTTGTGTGAACCATTTGAGGTGTCACACTTGGGGTAATAGGCACTCAAGCTTCATGAAGACATTCTACATCAAAGAGGTATGTATTCTATCTTGCTTTATTGATTGTTTTGTATGCTAGATTAGGATAATACCTTGGATGCTCATATTTGCATGTATAATAGAGAAAAAATAGATCCAAGGTATTTAGGGTTGCATGTACACTTAGGAGTGTTAGAATGCTCATAACCCAACAGTGGTATCAGAGCCTAGGCTTGTTTTCTTGTTATACCTGCAATAGAAGCTGAAAAATCAAAATTGGTGCTGTCAGCCCAACAGACTCGCCGAGTCCATGAAAGGACTCGACGAGTCCAAGGCAAAATGCATCCAACTCGCCGAGTTGTGTTCATGCACTCGACGAGTTGGACCCCAGACAGCATACTTTCGAGGTTTTTGGCTAGAAATGGACTAGGAACATTACCCTAAGTTGCTTTTGACTTATAAACTTGTTTTTTGATGTGGTAATGTTCATGCTAATCCATTTTCAAAGATAATTGTCAATAGATTCATGTTTTGTATTAGTTTAAAGGTTAGACTAATTACATGAAAAAATTTGATTTGAATTATCTTGTTCTTATGAGTTTCTTAGATTAATAGAAAAGTTGAATGAAATAGTTGTTTTCAATCCATTTTAATCTAAGAGTTGAGTATAAAATGTGTTTGTGTAACTTATCCTCAAGTTACATGAAGAGTCACATTAAAGACTCATAAAACTCATAAAGTTGGCAAAGGTTACAAAAATGAAGAGTCTAGTTCTAATTAATTGGAGTTATGACTCCATAATTTGTCCTCAAGTTATGGAGGACCAAGAGTCTCTTCATTAAATAAATAAATAATATATATATATATATATATATATATATATATATATATATATATAAATAATGTAACCTTAATTAATTTCATAAGTTATAAAATAAAGAAAAAGTTAATTCTTTATTAGTTTAAAGTCTTCCATAATTTGTCCTCAAGTTATGGAACTTGAAGAGTTTTTGGATTAAAACTACTTTAAACACATAAGTTATGGAATTAATTAGTTTTGAATAGTTTCAAAACTTGCCCTCAAGTTTTGGAATTTGTAAAGTTTTCTCTTATGAATACTTTAATTCCAAGTTAGCCCTTAGAATTTTAAAAGTTAAAATTCAACCCTTATACTTTATAATATTATAAGTTAATAATATATATATATATATATATATATATATATATATATATATATATATATATATATATATATATATATATTTATATGTATGTATAAGAGTAAAGTCGGTCTTACCGCTAGTACGCCTCATTCACGAAGCCGGTCTATAAGGTGGGTATAAGGTTGTTGCCTATAAAATGGCAACTGAATGGGTGTCCACTCTCACCCACCGCTTGCTTGACTGGTGGAGGGTCGTTAGCCGAACGGGTTTGACATGACTATAATTCTCCCTTCATTAAAAGTATTAATGATAAATACTAAGTAACTAAACTCTTAATAATTCCCAATCTTAGTTACTTAGGAAAATGTGAATAAGGTGCTAATCCATGAAATTACACTTTGCACTTTGTTTAAGTCGGTTAGTGGAGCGTGTGTGGTTAACCGGCACACTAACTAGTATTTAACAAGGTAGGCAAAGGGTAACTTAATGTTTATCATAGTATCGATGGAGCGTGTGTGGTTAACCGGCACATCGATTGAGGGGTAAACACTTAAGGGTACCAAGTAATTTGCATGGTTACTTCACACCTTGTTTTGTGATCCTCGGCATCCCAGTCACAAAACCTGAAGGACACACTCGAGATTGAAACATGCCATTGAACAGTTCAATGAATCTCAAAAGATCTAGGAGTTTCAAATCCAATTAAAACCTAATAATACATTTCGTTTATCTTGGTGGAAATTGGTGAATCATCATTCACCTACCTTCAAATTGTTTTATAGCGTGGATTACGGCATACCTCTTCTAAGTTATAAAATAGTTTGTTGGGTCCTAGCCTTAATATTTCATATTGGGTGTCGTATTAAGGACTTTAGATCAACTATCTTGAATATCTCCCAAAACATGTCTGTTTTAGAAATTTATGATCTTCCCAAATATCTTGAAACAAGCTTTCCTAATGAAGATGATGTCCCATGGATATCATACTTCTTTCTCCTCCTCCAATTATTCTCCCTAACCCACAAGTTCTTGAAAAGTTTAAGGTCACTCAAGCCCTATTGGCAAGGCAAGATCTAGGTGTGATCACATCTTGGAGATGTAGTCACATATTGACAAGCCGGGAGAGTTGGGTGTCAATGTCTTGAGAAAGTTGGTGGTTCAATCACTTTCTAAGTCACATAGTGAGTTCCTTTGGGACACCTATGAAATAGACTATGACAAGACCCTTAATGATCTTATCTATTGTTAAGATCAACTTCCTGAAACTATATGGACATTGACAATGGTGACACTGGAAATACAGAAAAAGCATTCTCTTCCCAATGGAAAGGGATCGGCCATAGTCAACTCGGTTGAAAAAATGGTAAAGAGAAAAGCTAAGTCTGTGATAGTCCCGTGTACCATCATCAAAGGGTCCATATGTTTATATTGCCAAAGAAAGGGTCATTATTTGCGAAGCTGCCAAATTTACCTAAGGGTGTTAAAGTCAATAAGGTTGACTCTACTTCAGGTAAGGTCCACTACTCTAACTCTGTTAAGTTTCTATTCTGAGATTCCTGATACATGATGTGACTGGGTCACATGGTAATGTTTTAAGAATCAAAGAAAAGTAAAGGAACTTAAAGAAAGAATATGCTGAATCTGATCGCGTAGATGGATTTCTATCGCGTAGTTTGAAAATCGGATTCTTGAGCTACTTCTTAGGAGTTATGAGATATTGCTAAGGAATAGATAACAACAAGTTTTTCATATGGGTTGTAAGGATAAGTTTTTCCGCATAGTTTTAAAATAAAAGAAAATTTTTCATTTTAGTTATTTTAAAATATCCTTACAATGGCATTTGAGAAAAAATTGTTGCTTATATGATTCCATTAATAGCAAGAGTGGAAATATGAAATTGATTCCTTCATTTGTGGTAATGTCTAAATTTACCAAATAAGGAAAGATTCTCATCATCCAAAGTCTCAATTGGACCGGGACTTGGAATCATGCAAGTTGTATAGCATGATGAATGAGAACTTTTCAAGTATTGGAAAAATTAAGACTAATTACTTATTCACATGGATGTGTGAGTCAAGTAATGGACTAAGGGATCGAGCACATAGTCATGTGCACTGATTAAGTCCACCACAAAAGATATAAGGCTATTCGTCATATTTTACTAGAGTTCAGTAAATATGATTATACTTACAAGCTTAAGTGTAACTCTGAGACATTGGAAAAGGTTCCAATGCATAGCAGAGCGGATAAGAAGAATCAAATTAGGCAGAAGGATAAAAGCTTCTCAAATCTGAAAAGATGGGAGAGTACTTTAGTATCAGCTTTGTGATCATCTTAATGATTAAGAAACCATATCAAAATTTGTTCTCTAAGGAAGTCTTAGTGCATTCTTATGACTAAGAAGAAGGGATCTTGAATTGTTGAAATGGTTAAATCAAGAAGATGAGTCATACTTCGTTCCAATACAAGTCTTAGAGTCGTACTCCAAGATTGTAATTTGAGTGACATATCTTAAAGAAGGTTTAAAACACTTATCAAATGTAAGAGTAAAAGTTTTCTACTCTTGTACATTTGAAATTGGTAAGTTGTGATGTTTTGGATAAAACAAAGACCAACTAAGGCCAATTGTGTGAAGTGTTTGTCTTGATTAGAATCCGCACTATCTCTTGGATGTTTGACAAGGGAGTCTTATAGGTCAAGAGGACAGTGGGAGTCTTAAAGGTCTTGAAATTCTCAAGAACTAATCAAGAATGAAACCTGAAGTTCTTCACTAGCACACGACTTGAGGTTTATAACCTATCGTGTTGACATATTCTGTGCCCATTCTAGTTAAAGTTGGCTTTGCATATGAGTTCTTAGAGTTCTCAATGTGTTGGACAACAACTTGGAAGCAATGGTAGGCCCTTGAGCTGCCAGGTGGCAAGAAATTAAGATTGAGTTCAATCCATATGGTTTTGGATTTGTCATTATCCTTGTCTTGTGATTATGGTTTTGACAAATTCATATGGGTAGGAACTCATACACCAATAAATCTAAGTGTCATAAGGTTTCTCTCTGATTCATGAAAATGATGGTGAGGAAACACTTCTACTAAGTAGATTTTAGCTAGATAGCAATTGGGATATTTGCATTCTCAAAGTCGTTAGTGGAGCGTGTGTGGTTTACCGACACACTAACTTGGACTTGTGAGAAGTGGCAAAAAGGTCTAACCATTATGATTACGGCATCCCTCTTCATAATTGTTTAGACACACAAATGTGCTATCTAAGGGAAGGTGTATGTTTTTGATAAAGTCTTATCAAAACAATCTAGTATCAGAAATCTGAACTTTGGTAAGAAAGTCAATAAAGTATTGATTTCTAGAAGTCCAGCTGATTTCTGAGTACATGTCAAAGCTAGTGGGAGCATAAGTGTTATGCTAATAATCATCATGTTAGTGGGAGCATGATAATTACGATAAGTATTGCAAGCTAGCAATGTTAATTATAGAAAACAAAAGGTTTTAATTGGGAAAAAGTTGTTTTTCTATAATTAAGGGAGAGGAAATTATACTTCATCTCAAATCTATAAGCTTAGATCGTGAGGTTTTAATCATTTAGTCAAGAATATATATGAATTTCATGTTGGAATGGCTCAACATAAGGAAATTCTGTATATGGGTCCATTATTTGCGTTCTTAAATTCGATTATGATTACGGCATCCCTTTTCATAATCTGAATTATGAGAACTTGGCAAATTGAAATGGAAATGTTATAGCAAAAGACTGGTTTAGTCTTTATGTGAGACATCATGAATCGTGTCCCATATGCTTCGGATATAGGATCGATTACATGTGCTATATTCATCCTTTCTAAAAATTTCCAAATGCCTGGGGCATTAAGAAGGGAAAAGGTTTAGAACTGGATATGACTAAAAGGATTAAACAATTGTCGAGGACAATCTAAGGTTTACCAAAGATTGGTTGCTCAAGGACAGTTGGAAGTATAGTGATAATTCTGGAAGGACCATATTGACATAATCTGTAAGGGGGCAACTCTTGTTCAGAAGTGATAGTCAAAATGAATATGGAAATGTTTCAAAGTCAGAAATTTCAATTTGTGTAAGATTAAGGAAACTTAATGCAAGAAGTATGTTTCCAAGGAATTGATCTCCTTTGGAATACTCTGTAATGATTGTTGCCAAGTCTTTCTGACTTTGTGCATAGTCATTACAAGAGGATCAATGCATATAAGTTTAGAATCTAACAGATTTCAGTAAATGACATGAATTTGGAATTCTTGCATTTGCAGTAAGGATTTGGGAGTGTGAAAAGAGAATCATTGAAGTTATGTTCAATTGATCTAGTTCACAAAGTGAAGGTCATAGACAAACATCGGATGCATACTTAGTGTGTGGCATGACTAGTGTTTAGAAAACATAGTGTGCATGCTTGGAGCATGGGACAACTATTGTTTTAAATTCAAGAATAATGTTGATAGCTGAAACAGTATACAATGAATAATGTGTAATCATATGGTGATAAATAAAAGGTGTTTTATTTATATTCATAAGTTCTGAGACCATATTGGATTCAATTATTATTGTGTTTCACTTTGCATGTTTTGACTTCCCGAATAAACTAGGTTATTCTTCCGGAATGACTAAGTTATTCAAACCATCCACAGTCGGTCATATGTTGGAAGTAGATATGAATTAAGACTGTCATGGGTTGGCTTGTAGAGGTCTAAGATGTTGGACAAAGGGCTACAACACTCATGAGTGCTCATAAGTTCTGAGTATTGGATTCAACCCGCGCTCATTGGAATCACTTCATGGATTTTATCACGAGTGATCATGAGACGATAATATCTTATATTCTTCAAACCTAGAGATATGAGTTGTTACTATGAGTTGATAGTACATTGATTACACGAAACGCATTGGTAACTCGATGTTATAAAACGTGTCTTTGTGTATGATTCAACAAGTAGTAGAACAAGCCATATGAGTCGAAGTTTATCCATTCCTTTTACCTTCGGGATAAAAGCGATATCTGTGGGCCCCTCGATGATTTGATGATGACAAATGGAAGTGCTCGGCCGGGCCAGGACTGATTTGATTTGTTCAATTAGTCAGTCATCATAAATCGGAAATCGGGAAACAACAAATGGACAGAGAGAATGATTATAATCCATGTCTCAGTCCATATGATATCTAGAATGGAGGAATATATGATCCCTTATCTAATGGACAAGTCATTGACAAGATCAGAGTTCATCTACAAGGTCAGAGTTCGATAGAAGCTTTTGAGAGCTACGATTGCCTGTTGGTTCCTGAAGTCATACGCAATAATAGTTTTAGACTTATCCAAGTGGGAGACTGTTGGATTAATGTCTAAGTCCATAACTATAATTGGTAAGACTTGACCCGACCCGGCATGGTCCATTTGGGTTGCATGGCATCATGCACTTGGATAGACTATAATGAGAGAAATAAGATACTTACGGTTATTAATATATTATAAGTTCTAGTATATTAATAATAAGAATAATAAGATTATTTAATTAGTATTGATCAAGAATTAATCTAGGATTAATTAAGTGATCAAAAGAAGACTAATTAAATATATGGGTTGATTGTACAAATCATCCATACTTGTATAGTGGGCTAATGCTCCATGGATTATTTAGTTGGGCCAAAACCCATATAATGCTCCATGGATGCTCCATGGTGTATTTGAACCCATGGATCCAAGGAAATGGAAAGTCATGACAACTAGGGTTTACCCTAATTGTAACACTATATAAAGATATTATTCTTCCCAAAATCGGCCACTAGATTATTCTAGAGAGGGCTAGCCGATTTCATGAAGTGTAGAATTCTCTCTAAGTTATTCCAAGTGTTTATGGTGTTGTGTGAACCATTTGAGGTGTCACACTTGGGGCACTAGGCACTCAAGCTTCATGAAGACATTCTACATCAAAGAGGTATGTATTCTATCTTGCTTTATTGATTGTTTTGTATGCTAGATTAGGATAATACCTTGGATGCTCATATTTGCATGTATAATAGAGAAAACATAGATCCAAGGTATTTAGGGTTGCATGTACACTTAGGAGTGTTAGAATGCTCATAACCCAACAGTTTGTAGCTCGAAGAGGAGTCTTTCTGGAAAGAGAGCTCATATTCAAAGAGGACAGTGGGAGTACCATTGACCTTGAAGAGATTCAAGAGTCAGCCAATGAAGGAACCTTAGATGACACTAGCACTCAACCAGAGGAAACAGTCCTTGTTGAACCGGTTGATAAATCATTACCGCTTCGAAGATCCACTAGGGTGAGTGTGCCACCTGAGTTGTATGGTTTTCATATTACCTCAGATGGTGACACATTCATAAGTGACAGAACACTGGTAAACTTAAATGAACCAGTCACTTATAAGGAAGCAATGGCAGGCCCAGAGGCTTCCAAGTGGAAAGAAGCAATGGACAGCGAGATTAAGTCCATGTATGACAACCAAGTTTGGAATTTGGTTGATAGTGCACCAGGTCGGAAGACAGTTGGGTGCAAATGGATCTTTAAGAAGAAGACAGACATGGATGGGAATGTGCATACGTTTAAGGCTCGACTGGTTGCAAAAGGTTTCACTCAAACCCCAGGGGTTGACTATGATGAGACTTTTTCACCGGTGGCTAAGATTAAATCTATTAGGATATTGCTCGCCATAGCTGCCTTTCATGACTATGAAATCTGGCAGATGGATGTCAAGACTGCCTTCCTTAACGGGAAGTTGGCTGAGGATGTTTACATGAGTCAGCCAGAGGGTTTTGTTGATGCAAAGTTTCCCAATAGGGTATGCAATCTTGAGAAATCCATTTATGGATTGAAACAAGCATCTCGCAGCTAGAATCTTTGCTTCCATGAGAAATTCAAAGAGTTTGGTTTCTCTAGAAGTGAAGATGAGTTTTGTGTGTATATCAAGGCTAGTGGGAGTATAGTAACTTTTCTGGTGTTATATGTCGATGACATATTACTCATTAGTAACGACGTTCCAACCTTGAATGAAGTTAAGCCTTGGCTTGGAAAGTGTTTTGCCATGAAAGAACTAGGAGAAGCCGCCTATATTCTGGGGATTAGAATATTGAGAGATAGAAAGAAGAGACTAATTGGACTTAGTCAGAGCACATACTTGGATAAGGTACTAAAGAGGTTTAGTATGGAAAATTCCAAGAAGGGAGAGCTACCTATCCAGAGCAATACCAAATTGAGTAAGACTCAATACCCGAGTACAGATGAGGAAATAGATGACATGAGTCGTGTACCTTATGCTTCCACTGTCGGATCGATCATGTACGCTATGACATGTACTAGTCCTGATGTGGCATTTGCTTTGAGCATGGTCAATCGCTATCAGGGAAACCCAGGTAGAGCTCATTGGATAGCCGTAAAGAATATACTCAAGTATTTGCGAAGAACGAAGGACTGGGTCCTTGTACTTGGCGGCAATGATACTTTAAGAGTTGATGGTTACAGTGATGCCAGCTTTCAGACGGATAGAGATAACTTCCGTTCTCAATCAGGCTGGGTATTCTTATTAAATGGAGGAGCAGTTACTTGGAAGAGTTCCAAGCAAGATACGGTGGCTGATTCTACTTGTGAATCAGAGTACATAGCAGCAAGTGAAGCGTCGAAAGAAGCAGCTTGGTTGAGGAACTTCATCGGGGATCTCGGAGTTGTTCCAACCATCCAGGAGCCTATGGAACTGTTCTGCGATAATGAAGGAGCGGTTGCCTTGACAAAGGAACCGAGAGATCATGGTAAAACCAGACATATCGACAGAAATTACCATTTTATCAGACATAGAGTAGAAGAAGGCCATCTTATAGTGAAGAGGGTATCATCTGAAGATAACCCAGCAGATCCCCTCACAAAGGGTCTGAGTAGGGCTAAGCATATTCAGCATGCTCGGAGCATAGGACTGAAAGATGATATTAGTTTTAGTAGTTAGATTAGTTTTGTTCTGAAACTTGTAACAAAGTAAATGTAATTGACTTTTGGTGATTAAATAATAAAGTATTATTTATAAGTTTGGGTTCTACCTTTTGTCAATTGTTTATTATTGTGTTTCGTTTTTTGCATGTTTTACTTCCCGAATAATAAGATTATTCAAACTCTACAGTCGCTCGTAATTTTGGAAGTAAGTAGTGAATCAAGACAGTCATGAACTAGATTGTAGATTGTCTAAGGATAGACATGACAATAGATTTTGCTGCAACGTTCATGAGTACTCAGAAATTGAGATTTGAGTATTGGATAAACCCTCGCTCAGAGTATTACTTCATGGAATTCATCACGAGTAATACTGAGACGATAATATCTTATAATCTTGAAACAAAGATATATGAGTTGTAATTTGCAAGTCGGTTATGCATTGGTAATACGAAAACGCATCAGTAACTTGGTGTTATAAAACGTATTATCATATATGATTTGATGAGTAAAAGATACAAGCATATGAGTCAATGTTTATTTGTTCCTTTTTCCTTAATGGGAAAAAGCGATATCTGTGGGCCCCTCGATGATTTGGTGTTGACTTATGTGCTGGGCCCAGCCAGGACTAAATTGATGTGTTCAATTAGAAGTCCTACATCATCACTAATCAGGAATCGGGAAACATAGATTCTGGACAAAGAGGTTGATTGCATTCCATGTCTTTTGTCTAGGGATATCTAGCAGAACAAAGGATTATATGATCACTTATCTTAGGACACGTAACTGACTGGGTCAGAGTTTAGCAGCAGCTTTTTGGAAGCTACAATTTGCTGGTTAAATTTAGAAGGCATACTAGCAATTATAGTTATAGACTTATCCAAGTGGGAGACTGTTGGATTAGGTGTCTAAGCCCATAACTATAATTGGTATGTACTTGAATTGATAGCAGCACAGTCCTTTTGGGTTGCCCTCAAACCTAGCAACCGGACAAGGAAATTATGAAAGGAGAGATATTAATTTATTATAAGATTAATAAATTAATATAAATGAATTAATATGTTAAAAGATTAATATATTAATAAGAAATCATTTGGTTTAATTAGTTGTTAGCCAGAAATTAATTAGAATTAATTTTGGGGTTAAAAGAATTAATTATAAGGTGCAGGGACTAGTTTGCAATTATCTAATAGTTGAGTGGAAGGCTCTAGAACCCCCTTGGATAAGGGTGGATGAAATCTTTAGGGGAAACCCTAATAATTTCGTCCATAGGGGCTTGGATAAGGCCCTTGGGTTTGCTTAGGCCCTAAGCAAAGGATAACTAGGGTTTTCCTAAACCCAAGATCCCTCAGCTATATAAGGAGCCTCCTGGTTCATGTTTTGGTCACTCTTTTCTTTAGAAGAAACCCTAAGGGCCGAAATTTTGCATACTCCCTCTTCCCTCTCTCCTTTAATTTCCTTCTTGCTAGTTTGGGTGTGATTCCATTAGAGGCATTACACTTACGGTGCTAAGCTTCCAAGAAGATCAAGATCAAGATCAAGGGAATCATCAATTGTTTACTATAGCAATTGAAAGGTATGTAATTACTAAACCCTAGTTTGTAGATTTCGATTATAGCCTCTCTCCTCTAGGGTTCTTGTTTTGCAATTCAAAGTTGTATGTTCAATAGATAAAACATAGATCCAAAGTAGGTTGCATGTGACCTAAAGGGGAAAATATGAAACTTTTCATAACAACAAGGATCAAATAACAAATAATCTTAATTAACATTTAATCACATAATTATCCATATTTGATTTATCTAATGATTTCTTGCAAAACAATTTACCAATTTAATCAAAATAATTAATCAATTATCACATAAGAAAACAAATATTTTACTAATTAATAAATATCTTTAATTAGATCAACAACATGGTCAAATATATCATAAAATCGGATTTATATTGATCTAATATGTTAAGGCAACTATCCTTAAGCAAAAACAGCAAGAAATCCCAGTTTTCCCTCCATCTGACCAGCCGACTCGCCGAATTAGGAATGGACTCGTCGAGTCAGCATGAACTTGGCGAGTTCATCTATGGATTCGGCGAGTCCAGCCCCCAGAAACACAAAAATAAAATTTTCAATCATACAAAGCATCAATACAATATAAACCAATCTAGGCTCTGATACCACTGATGGGTTTTGGTCATAAGAACATCCTATGTGCTCATACAAACCCTAATGCTTGGATCTAGGTTTCTCTATTGTACATGCAAGTTATCCAAGACTATAAACCCTAATTCTAACATATGGAAATCGATATTAACATATAATTAGGTTTAAGATATTACCTTGATTTTTATGTAGCAATAACAATCCCAATTCCTCCTTGTATTGACTTTAGAAAGCTTAGAGTCACAAATGTCACTCCTCTAATGGTTCACAAACACCAAGAGAAAGAGGATGAAGAGGAGAGAGGATGGAGGCTACCTAAAAACGTGTGAAACCCTATAAGGATGCTTAGCCACGTTTTTAGGTCATAAGGGATGTATATATAGTTAGGCTATTAGGGTTATCTAACAAGGAAACCCTAAATTGGATGCTTAAGCCCTAAGCAACCCATAGATTCCTTTCCTTAAGGCCTTGGACGATTTCCTCATGGGCTTTCCCATAGAATTCATCCACTCCTTAATATAAGGCAATCCATAGCCCAAATTGCAATTATCTTATAATTACAATTTTAGTCCCTTAAGTTTAATTAATCTCATTTAGTTACAAAACTAATTACCAACTAATTATTGACTAATATTAATTAAACAATATGATTTCTCCTTTAATATATTATTCTCATAATATATTAATAAATCATATTTAATCCTTTCTCTCCATAATTCATCCTATCAAGTTGCTTTAGTGAAGGCAACCCAAAAGGACCATGCACCATCGGGTCAAGTACATACCAAAATAGTTATGGACTTAAACACTAATCCAACACATATTGGGTCCCTATCAACAACCTACTCATACATGATGTAGATACTTTGCCATAGTTGTTGATGATAAGATCATATACATTTGGATTTATTTGTGAGAACATCATTATGAAATTCAAGGTATTATACGAAAAGTTCTTTCCTATGTTCAGAATCAACTCAATAAATGCCTAAATATCTCTCAGATTAGATAATGCCAAAGAACTGGATCTAAAAGATTTTTTTTCAAGAAAAGAGAATCGTTCATTAACAGTTATGGGTTGGAAAACCAAAAAAAATTAAGTGGTTGAAAGGAAGCACCATCATCTTCTAGATATGGCCATATCCTTGATGTTTTAGTTAAAAGTTCCAATTTCATTTTAGGGAGATTATATTCTCACAGCTGCCTATCTGATAAACAGAATTCCGTCTAAGCCTCTTCAAAACCAAACTCCATTTTAGGTCTTATATAGAACAATGCCATTTTAAAGACATTTAAAAACTTTTAGATGTTTGGTATATGCTTCCACATTGGCTACAAATAGAACAAAATTCAATCCAAGAGCAAAAACATCTATATTTTTAGGATATCCTCCAACCATGAAAGCTTACAAATTTTTTGATATACAAAACAAACAAATTTTCAATTCATGACATGTTGTATTTCATGAAATTATTTTTCCCTTTCATAACAATTCACTTTCAGATTCTATTGATCCTTTTTCTCATATTGTTATGTATGTTCCTTTGAATGGTGATATTTTTGAGCATAACCTTATTTAATTTTTGTCCTTAAATAATCCAATTCCTCAACATGTCAATGCCAATTCAATGCCTCACCTTTACAGACCTGCTAGGAATCACAAACCTCCTTTATACTTGAGAGATTATCATTGTAACTTTGTTTCAACTTTTCATTCTAAAGCCCCATATTCATTAGATAAATTATTATCTTATGATAATCTTTCCAAAAACCATCGTCTTTTTGCAATGAATATTTCATCCAATTTTGAACCAACAACTTACAAAGAAGAAACAAAATATTTAGAATGGTGTACTACAATCAAATATGAGTTAGATGTTATGAAGGATATGAATACCTGGACCGGTGTACCCTTACCTCCACAAAAGAATGCAATGGGTTGCAGATGGGTATATAAGCTCAAATATGGAAGAAATGGAGTTATAGAAAGACATAGATCCATACTAGTGGTAAAAGGTTTAAACCAAAAAGAGGGAATTGATTACCTAAAAACATATTCACATGTTGTAAAAATATTCACTGTGAAGTTACTTCTATCTATAACATTAATCAAACAATAGGACATGGTGCAACTTGACGTGAATAATGCCTTCCTAAATATGGATTTACAAGAAGGGATTTTTATGCAAATTCCACATTATCTTGATATTAAGAGGGAACAATTTAGTTCCAAAATGGTATTTAAATTGGATAAATCAATTTATGGGCTTAAATAGGTATGTAGACAATGGTTTAAACTTTTTCAAGATTTATGATTGCCTTAAGATATATTCAATCAAAATCATATTATTCTTTCTTAATATAGACAATGGGGACAAATATGTAGCACTTCTTTTGTATGTGGATGATATAATCATCACATGCTCTTACAAATAGGGTATTGGTTTTTTTTGAAACAACAATTAAATTTGAAATGAATATTTAATCCAATTTTGAACCAACAACTTACAAAGAAGCAACAAAACATCATGAATGGTGCTACTTGATGTGAATAATGCCTTCCTAAATGGGGATTCACATGAAGAAGTTTTTATGGAAATTACACCTTGTCTTGATATTTAGGGTGAACAATCTAGTTCCAAAATGGTATTTAAATTGAATAAATCAATTTATGGACTTAAACAGGTATCGAGGCAATGGTTTGAAATTTTTTCAAGATTTATGATTGCCTTAGGATATATATATATATATATATATATATATATTCAATCAAAATCATATTATTCTTTCTTTCATAAAGGCAATGGGGACAAATATGTAGCACCACTTGTGTATGTGGATGATATAATCATCACATGATCTTATAAATAGGGTATTGGTTTTTATAACAACAATTAAGTACCCAATTCAAGCTTAAAGACTTGGGATCATTAAGCTACTATATGGGATTGGAAATAGCCAAAACCAAGGAGGGTATTTTTGTCTCACAAAGAAATTACACCTTGCATTTAGTTAAAGATGCAGGATTATTAGCTGCAAAGCATCATAACACCCCAATGGACCCCAATGTTTGACTCACTAATAACATAGCTGAGGAATATCATAATCCATCTCAATATAGAAGGTTGATTGGAAGATTGTTATACTTTAATATTACAAGACCAAATATATCCTTTATAGTTTAAAGATTGTCCCGGTTTATATATTGTGGTCACATTCCTATTTATGAAGCATCATGTCATCTTTTGAAATACTTAAAGCAATCTCCAGGACAAGGTTTAATCTTCTCTAAAGACTCTACTGTACAAATCAAAGGTTTTTGTGATTTAGATTGTGCAAATTTCAAAGACTCAAGGAGATCAATAACAAGATTTTTTGTATTCTTTGGAAATTCATTAGTATCCTGGAAATCTAAAAAGCAACCTACAGTCTCAAGATCCTCAGTAGAATATGAATATAGAGCTATGGGAACTACCATTGCTAAACTAATTTGGTTACAACAATTATTGAGATCTTTTAATATACATTCGACATATCCAGCTTTATTATTCTATCATAATGATGTTGCTATCCAAATTATCACCAATCCTACTTTCCATGAGCGTACAAAACACAAAGAAGTTGACTGTCATTTCGTTCGAGAGAAGATGGAAGAAAAAACTATCCAATTGTTACCCGTATGTTCTGATTTACAATTAACAGACATGTTTACTAAACCATTGCCAAGTTCTAAGCTTCAACCTTTTATTGGCAAGATGGGTTTGAAGAACATTTATTCTCCATCTCCATCTTGAAGGGGAATATTAGGGATCATATTGTAATTAGTGAAAGTGAAACGGTATGTCTGTAAATATGTGTCATGGTAGTTAAGTTTGTTAGACGATCCTCTTGTTCCTTCTTGTATATATGTAATGTGTTATGATCAATACAATTAGTTGAGTAGTTCATTTCTTCATTTCAATCTTTAATAAAATATGAATGGATGGTACATGATAACCAAAATAAATATTTTGCAAAATTACAAATAAAGAGATTTCATATTTGTCCAAACTGTCACAAAAAGTAATTTCTTGTTTCATCATTTTTTTTTCTTTTGCTGTTTTGCAATCATAAACGTAAGTTTATCTTTTATAAAATAAATTTGTTTCTTATTACTCATATTAAGAATTTCATCTTTAATGCGTATTGTGTATCCCGTTTCTTGTATCCATGTCTTTTTGTGATCATTAATTCATGATTCAACAAAAGAAATAAAATACATATGTTTCCTAGGACATCAAGGAGCCCAATCTAGAGGTCATAGCCCCATATATCTAAAAAAACAATTCAGTTATAACTTATGAATGAATATATAACAAACTCACAGAATCTAGATAAATAACCATGAGCTTGAAATTTGAATCGACTTAATGACGCTAACTACAACCGACATGGTTCCATAGTTAACTCCCATGTGACGCAAAGAAACACTCATGTTAGCATATGATTCAGATATAACACGAAACGATAAAAAGATTACTATGTTATGCTTAAAAGTTAAAATGGTATTTCAAACTAACTTTCTATTTTTATAATTCGTGTTTATTTAAATCATATCAAAAGACATAAATCCTTACGTGATTTGTGTATTTTTAAAGAAATAAAATTTGTTAATAGCTACAAGATCCAATATTAGTCATAGTGATCTATCACGATGGAAAAAGAAAAGCAAATTCATGATTGTTTTCAAATTGAAAATTCAAAAATAAATATTGCAAAGAGAAACCAACCCAATTTTGGTAGCTTCCAAGAAGGTTGCGACATGCAACTTTCTTATAAAGTATGGCTATGCCCACAAACATGGAAGCCTTCAAAGAAACATTCATATTTGAAAATGGAGGGTGGACGAACCAAAAGGAAAAGAAAAAGAAAAACCGTAATGGTTGTCTATTAATATCCCTTTTTTTTTTTTGAACGGCACCTTATTCCTTACAAATAAATTGATACAGGTGATGTTGGGCTAAATTTAACAGTTATGAATAAACAGAGTTTTTCTACCTTATGCCATGAGCGTTTAGCCGGAAAAACATGAATTTTCAAATTAAGGATAATATTAAATTTTGTGTCGGCTTTGGGTACGTGGACTTATATATTTAATTGGAAACTGATTTGTGGACAATAATTTTTATTCACACATAACAATTAATGTTTTAAAATATTATATTGTACAACTATATAATACAAATCACTATTTAATTGGGTTTCATTCTCCTCAAAAAGAGATTCGAAACAACATATTACACTCCATTGGAACATCCAATGGACATTAAGATTAATGAGATATTATATGGGTAAGGTTATCCATACCCACTAATTATTATATTAATTTTAAAAAAAAAAAAAAACTAGAACGATTAAATAATATATATATATATATATATATATATATATATATATATATATATATATATATATATATATATATATATATCACTAAAATGCACCCAAACAAAGCAAGAAGCTAAGAGGGGTAAAAAGGGAAAGCAAACAAAAGGGTACAAGTGCAGAAAAAGAAATTACAATAAAGAAAATGGGGAATTGTTCCAATCCACCCAATTATATGGAATATTCGAACCCTTACATTTGAACCGTAAATATGTCAACGATTTAACGTATTGCATTCCCCTCCATGGTGTAGAGAAAATGCCCTGAAATATCATGTCATTCCTGAATTTCTATATTCCCCAAATTAAACCATAACATATAACTTGGAATCTTCTTCTCATATTCAAGCTAGTGCTCCAATTGTTAGTAAACAGAATGAATTCACTAACATTATTAATTTGGGTTGGGTCAACTCCACACCACTTGAAGATTATAATTCATATGTGTTGTGCAAAATGACAAGTTACTAGCATATGGTCAACTGATTCATCTATACCAACACAAAAAGAACCACACATGGTCTCACTAAGATTAACACCACGATTAGCAAGTGACATAGTTGAGGGGATACGTCCTTAGGCAGCCCTCCAAGTGAAGCAGATGACTTTTATTGGGGCTTCTTTACACCAACTAACACGTGGATATGACAATGGAAGTGGATTGCGGTCAATCATCTTTCGAAGGCACTCCACCGTGTAAGTTCCATCTGCCATGGGATTGCAATGCAGTTGATCGACTCCGTCCATGAGTCGTATGTGGGAAATATCGTTGTATAGTGACCCTAAATTGTATTCTAGTCCCCTTAGCGGACAAGATCTCCACGACATAGAATTGTCATTAATTTTTTGCGCCACTGTACACCTCTTTTCAGTGTCAAGATCATACAAATGAGGATATCTATATTTCAAAATTCTATTACACTCATAATTATTACCTAATAATAAAGTGATTAGTGCTGCTAATAATACACTTTAGGCACCTTATAAAATGTTATGTGATGGTTAGGCCCTGAGGGTGATATGTGATCAACATAATCATCCAGATGCAAAATATATGGAGGGACATGTTTTTGTTTGGTGGTTGAAAGAACACGATAAACAATTGGTGGCTGACTTGACAAATCAGAATGTTGCACCACATGATTACTGATTCCTATTATAATGATTAATAATGATCATATTACCAATCCCTTGATTTAACGCAACTACCTACTTAGTGATCAGGTGAACAGATAATCACATAAATCGTTATTAAGTTCGAATAATGCAAGAACTGATTTATAAATTAACACTAATGATAATAATCTCAGTCATAAGCACAAAAGATTAACACTTCAACAAATAAGGATCTTTAAACAAGCTTAATATTGTTATGTCATTCCATCGATAAGACACTATCACTGCGATTGATCTATGTAAGGAACATGTAGTCTCAATCAAATAGTATGTCAATCACTTCCCGGGAGGGAAACCCGAAGGTCTAGTCAGATTGAAAAATGAGTGAATGTATGAGAAGATAGTGGGAGGGATATAGCGAATACCGACTGTGATGAGATCGTTCCTCCTTTTTTATAGTTGGTTCCACGTATCAGAAAGGGGGACCATTGCAAAGGTATCTCGCATACCTGAATGGGATTGGTCTATTTGTCCGCGTCTTGATCTTCCTCTGTCGTGATTGGTGCAAAGGGAATAATGTTAGTGGTTCGTGCATCTGAATGCTAACGTATTTCCTTGTGTGGGTAGTAGTTGGCATGTGTGATAAGCTAGGGATTCCAGATAGGGGCATGAAGCTTTGCTGTCTGGCTAGTTTAGGTCCTATCGCAGTGACCCCTTTGATAATTATCGTAGCCAACCTGGCGAGACCGCACATCCCTGGCATGTTCTGTTCTTCCATCTTCTGAGACCGACTGTCACTTTACTAGTTACGTCCTGATGAACCGCCGTCTGGTACATTATCAAGCCTCTCAGACTTGTAATGATGGTGTAGCACAGTTAACCATTATGTTCTAGACTCTTAGCCACGCGTGCCACCTTATTAACCACCACACAATTAGGATTTTTCAGTTGTGACGAGTTAGGAACTTTAATGCAAGAACGAGGATCAAGGAATGCTCTTTGAATGTGAGACTTCATTTCCATGGAATTGTTTTGTAACAAATCTCCAATGGAATGTTTTGTAATATCACTGGCCAAGTCTCTGTGACTTTGTTTCCTAGACATTACAAAAACATCATTGTATGTAAGTTTAGACTCTAACAAATTCTTGTAGTGGTAAGAGTTTTGCATTCTTATATCTGTGATAAGGATTTGGAATTGTGAAATGAGCATCATTGGAAATGTATTCAATTGATCTATTTAAAAAAGAAAGGACCATAGATAAACATAGTGTGCATGCTTGGAGCATGGCATGACAATTGTTCTAATTCAAGTATTAAGTTGATTGTTCGAAACATTATACAATGAATAAGGTCTAATCAATATGGTGATTAAATAATAACTGTTTTATTTACATTGAAAAGTTTTGAGACCATATTGGATTAGGTTATTCTTGTGTTTCACTTCGCATGTTTTAGTTCCCGAATAACTAGGTGTTGGGAATAAAACCTAATTTTGATTTGATTAACAAGATGCGGAAAATAAGAACACACGGAATTAAGAAGATATGTCGAATGATCACTCGATTTATTCAAAACATGTGGAATAAATTACACTTTCAGAATAGACTAAAGAATCTAACTCTACATAAGAAACATCACAATGTTTGGCGGCTACATTTTGCCTCACTTTTAACCCTAATTATGAATAATACATGACTATTTATAGGGAAAAGACAAGTCTTGAGCTTTTAACCTACACTTCATCAAGGGGGCCCATTGCCATAATCCATGGAGTACTTTGAACCCTACAATCTCCCCCCTCAAAGTATGGAATGGATGACAAGGCTTCAACTTCCAAAACAAGCATCTAGCAAATAAGAAAAGATCTCGCAACGAGGAATATTTGAAGCAATCCACAAATCTTGATTCTTCGATAGTCTTCAAAAATGGGTTCTAGGATATATATATATATGAACGAAGCATTGAAGTAATGTTTTAAAATTCATTTTCTAATGTAATCCCAAAGATCTTCAATAAAGCCAAACCCACCTTAAAAACCCATTTCAAAATTAAGAAACAAAATCACTTCTTATCTTTGAAGAACTCCCCCTCCAAGTCACAATGATCTTCAAATAAGGTGATGATATAAGTCACCAAAAAATATCATGTAACAACCCAAATTTTAAGATTCGAAATGCCACTTGATCAAGAAAATACTAGAAGTCATAGATATATCAAGGCCTTAGAAGAGCTCGACGAAGAACTGCTACTGTAAAGACTACTTCTCTGTAAAAGCTTTAGAAGAGCTCGATCAAGAACTACTACTATAAAAGCTACCTTCATAATTCTACCACAAGCTTCATAAAAAATCTTCAAATTTAAAAAGTCACAAATCCAATTTCGAATGGCCATACCAAATTCTCCCCTGATTTATAATCAAAAACATGATTTTAAAACCTTCAAATGGTCATGAGAATGATCTTGAATGGATAAATAATTACTATGCTCCCCCGCAACAAGATGGTATAAACAATGAAGTTTAAAACCCAAAATAGTCGAAAACATTTGACGTTATCACGATAAACAACTTTATGAACCTCCACAACTTGTTGGAATCATTAATTATTTGTTCACAAAAAAATACACACATTAAAAAATCCAAAACTGTTCGCCAGCCCTTAAATTTGTAAGCTTTTCGAAAAATGGGGTGAAACTGTCACATTGCTGAAAGTTAGGGGACTAAATTAATAATTCTGCATCCAATATGATCCAAAACCGCCAAGTCACGAAAAATACAAGGACCAGAACTATCAAATTGCTGAAGTTGCAGGAACCAAAAATGAAACATTGAGTTTTCTTCCCCATTTAGACAAACGATTGACGAAAAAAGCGATTTCCCGTCATTTCCCAAACACTCTGAATCCACCAATCAAACCTTTTCGTTCTAAGCTTGTTTGAGTTGCGAATCTGAAGCCATTCGCAGTTCCAATTGCAAATCGATTCACTTTGAGAAGGTGAAAGTTATCACTTTCAAGCTTGACCAAGCCGAGAAACAGATCAACGATCTTCTGTCCGATAAGGCTCTGATGAAAAGTTGTGTAGTAGATGTGAATGCCTGCTTTCGGTCATCATTGAGACTCGTGACTCGATGATCACTATGACAGTCAAAAAGCACATGTCCGAAAAGCTAAGCCAATGTTCGCAATGCTCAACAGACTGGAAGGTGTTCGGAATCAAGCTCAATTCTGAAACAAAGGGGAGAAGGTATGAAACAATCCAAGAAGGAAAACCCCAAACCTAAAGTCAAGCCTACTATCAAGCCTGACAAGGAAAACGAACCAAAGGATAATGTAGCTTCAGCTTCGAAAGGCAAGGAAAAGCTTAACGAAAAACCAATAATCAATGATAATGAAGAAGAAGAGCCGTACGAACATGAGCTTAATAGAAGAAAAGATTGGGAAGCTCAAATAGATGAGCACTAATGAATAGTTCGCGAAGTAGAAGAAAAAGAAAAGGCCAAACGTGAAGCTCAAGTCAGGCTGGAAAGTCGAAAGCTTTTGTTTCCAGTGTGGACTTTGGTTCGAATCCTAAGTGAAGCTATGGATATGTCGAGTTAATATTGGTTGGAACCAATTGTGTCTTTTGATCTTCAAAATACACAAGATCCACAATTGGATCTACCAATCACACCGAAAGCCTTCAAATTTTGCAGTTTTGTCAAAGTTGAGAATGTCCCTCCAACAGACAACGCATATCACTTACTCTTTTCGTTCTACCAAAAGCACATGAAGCCGCAGTACGAAACCTGGAGTGCGAAAAATATCACTACCGTCAAGGTTGTTGGTCGAATCGAAATTGATAGCTTCCCGAATGCAAAATTTAAGGTTTCTAGAGGTTCAATTAGTCAAGTCCATGAGTTTACTCTTGCTTATCTTCTATGCCTGAACCCATATGATTGGATCATGATGTATAACATGCTGCTAAGGGATGAACAAAAGTATGAGCCTGTTGTCTCTCACTTCAAACGAATGCTAGTTTCGTGCATACAAGAGGTTGCGAATATAGACATTGAAATAGCAGTTGTATTGCGAAGGAATCTAACGGTACTTCCTAAAGAATCCCATGAAGGGTTTGACAAAATGAAACTAGGGAAGATAAGAAAGGATGGATGGTGCGTGGCTTTTCAAATGAAGGAGATAACTGATGCAAACTTTCAGAAAGTTTGTTTCTTTTTCAATGACAAACATCCTTTCTCCACTTCGTGCCTAGAGTATATCTTGGACTTCGTATGCAAATACATAGGGAACAACAAAGTTAACAAGAAGTGATTTTTGGATATGATTCAATGATACATCCAAGTTTGCAAGGTTCCGCTAAGCATAATTTCGAAAGTCTTTGAAGTTCATAAGAAAACTCATCAGTGAAGGGCTCCCTCCCAATAGACGTAAAGGGGCAAATTGTTGGGTATTTAGTGTTGCATCTTTATGGTATTTTTGTATAGTCTATTTTGTATCCAGGTAGGGAATGTCCACCCGTCATTTACTTTTAGGGTTTTACTATTTAAGATGCATGCATGCATCATGTATTAGTTGATCGTGTCATTATAAATCCTGCATAGCCTCTACAGTAGCATTTTTTTATCGAGCTCTTCTGAGGCTATGACTTTTACTCATTCGACACATTCTTGAATCTATTCGATCTTTAGAGTGTTAAGCTCAACACTAGGTTATTCAAACATCCATAGTCGGTCATACTTTTGGAAGTAAGTAGTAAATTAAGATTGTCATGAATCTAACTGTAGATTGTCTAAGTTCTTAGAGATAGCAAATTTTTGTTGCAGTGTTAATGAGTACTCCTGAAATAGGAATTTGAGTATTGGATTAACCTACGCTCAAGTATTACATCATGGATTTTATCACGAGTAATTTTGAGACAATAATATCTTATATTCTTGAAACGGAGACATTTGAGTTGTCGTTTACGAGTCGGTTGTGCATTGTTAATAAGTAAACGAATCAGTAACTTGATGTTATAAAACATATTGTTGTGTGTGATTAGATGAATAAATTGTGCAAGGATATGAGTTAAAGTTTATCCGTTTATTTTAGCTTAAATGGGATAAAAGCGATATCTGTGGGCCCTTCGATGGTTTAGTGATGACACCCTAAGCACTTGGCCAAGTCTGGACTGATTTGATTTGTTAAATTAGTCAGTCGTCATAAATTGGAAATCGGGAAATAAACCTTCGACGGAGAAAATGATTATAATCCATGTCTCATGTACATATGATATCTTATAGAACGGAGGAATATTTGATCACTTATCTAAAGGACGTATTACTGATTAGACCAGAGTTCGACATCGCCTTTTTAAAGCTACGATTGCTAGTCAAATTTTGAAGTCTACTTGCAATAATAGTTATTAGACTTATCCAAGTGGGAGACTGTTGGATTCGGTGTCTAAGCCTATAACTATGATTGATATGTACTTGATTTGATATGTATCATGGTCATTTTTGATTGCCTTCACTTGTGCAACTTGACAGGATGACTGGTGGAGAGAGAGTAGGATTTATTATTTGAAATAATAAATTAGTCCTCAAAATTATTTCATTAATATATTATAAGATTAATATATAATTTGGAGATCATATTATTAATTGGTGATTAATCAGAAATTAATTTGATATTAATTTTGGGATTAAAAGAACTGGTTAATAATGGAAGGGACTGTTTTGCGAATCATTGATAGTCGCAGAACTGGCCTATTGGACTCCATAATTAGGAATGGAGAAAATCATATAGGGAGGCCCTATAGATTTCGTCCAAGGCCTCATAACTAAGAGTCCATGGGCTACTTAAGCCTTAAGTAGGAATTAGGGTTTCCTCCAGAAACCCTAGCAGCCCACAGCTATATAAAGACCCCTAAGCACTTGGAATTTTTGTTGATGCTTGGAAGAAAGAAACCATACCTGATTTTTAAGTGTCTCTCCTCTCATCCTCTTGCATTGGGTGTTTGTGACTCTATTACAGGTTCAACACTTGGGGCACTAACATTTCAAGAGTCAAGGATCTTCAAGGAACTCTTGTTGTTACTGATGGGTTTTGAGCATTCTAACACTTCCTAAGTGTACATGCAACCCTAATAAACCTTGGATCTATGTTTGTCTAAGATACATGCAAATAATTATTTTTTTCAAGGTTCATATCCTAACTAGCATGGCATGGGGAACATGAATCAAATAAAGCTAGTAGAAATACTTACCTTGTAGTAGTAGTTGATTGCTTGGAGTTTTAGAGCCTAGCACCAATAGTGTGAATGCCTCAAATGGAAATCACAAATCACCACAAACTTGGAACTTTGAGAGAATAGTCACTACTATCTTGAAATCGGCCCTCACCTCAACAAGTGTCAACTAGTATGATTTCAAGAACCAAAGCCTCCTTTATATAGTGTGGTGGATTAGGGTTACATCCATGTAAACCCTAATACCCATGTCTCTTCATTTCCATGAGATCCATGGGTTAAAGTGTGACATCCCCATTTTCACGGCCAGAAAAGACCGATTTTGTTTATGCTTTATAAAAATCAGAGTACTTCATTTTATAAAAATGTTGCGGAATTTGTTCCCAGAAAAACATGGTAAATACGTTATTAAAACATTTTCGAAGAAACGTATTTATTTCATTTTAAAACGTTGGGACGTCATCGTTAATACAGAAACATAAGCATAAACATAACTTACAATTATTTACACTAGTGATCTATATCTCTTTAAATCTCTTAGTGTAATGTCACTTCGTATCAACACCTGTGATATAAATAAACTGAGTGGGTCAGGTTGGGAAACCTGGTGAGTACATAGGGTTTTCAACCCACAATAATATAATTATTATGTTTAAATAATCAAACAATCAACCCAATTACCCATCCTCATTATCTTCTTTATTCTTAAGGATCTACCCTAAGAATCAGCTATTTCTCATTCATTCATTCCTAAGGATCATCCTAAGGAAACAACATGAAGTCCATTGTTGCCAATGACACATTGGTCAAGCGCAGCTGCTAATATTGTCACTTAGGCTCAGCTGCCAGAATTAGGACATTTTCTATGAGGCGCTTCTGCCGGTATTGACCTTTAAACACTACTGTCATGGTCATAAGGCTCCCTATTAGGCGCAGCTGCCGATACTATCCTTAGAGCGCAGCTGGTAGGACGTTTACCGTAGATCTAAATCATCTACGGGTTGTGGCGCAGCTGCCAGTGCTCATCTATAGGGTACTAGGTCCACTGCTGCCAATGTATACCTATAGGGCACTAGGTTTGTACTACTAATGTTCCTCTATTTCAGCTTTTATCCATCATCATTCATCTACCCATGTTTTACCCAACATATTTTGTAGATATAAAATACTTTATATAGTTTACATCATTTAAAACATGTATAAAAATCTTTCACCAGCATAGACAACAAGTATTCAGACAATATGCACATATAACACGTAATTTATATTAAAATACTTCATATCTATGTGTAAGATGAAAGAGGCCATGCACTCACCTGATTAGGTGGTGATTCTGAACTCAGACATCACTTCGTTATCTCAAAACAATTTTCCTCGACAAAACCTAGTATCAATACCACTAGGGTTTAGTTTTTAACGTTAACCACGACTAATTAATAGTCTAGATATTATTACTATTATATAAGCATTAAATAACACTCAATATAACTCATAATAATAGCCCAAATAATTATTTTAAGGTCCTAATAATGTTACTATAATTAAATAAAATCTATATTAAATATAGTATAGGCGTAGCTCACTTATATCGAGTTTTTATTAAAAATCGGGCTTCGCTGGAGCAGCGTTTCCAAGCCGAAAGCTTTTCTTCTCGGAGCCGTCGGGCGCTCCGGGGCTTTCTTCTCGTGCTAGGGAGGTTCCGTAGACTTGGGAGGGGTTTAGGGAGGCTAGAGAGAAGTTAGAGAGAGAAAGAGAGGCTTATGGTGTGAAGAAAATATGAGGAGTTCACCCTTGTATTTATAGGAGTTTTATAGTAAAGTAGTCTCTAAGCTTCGTCCGTAACTTTTGCATACGAGCTCCGTTTTTGTCTGTCTTTCTACCGTTGATTTCCTATTAATGAGATCTTCAACTTTCATTTAGACCTCGTTGGCTAATTCTCATTCTATCTAGGATTTACAAAACTGTATCGAATTCGACGCGCTCGAAAAGTAGGGACTAAGCTTCGTCCATAACTTTCGCATAAGAGCTCCATTTTTGTCTGTCTTTTTACCGTTGAGTTCCTATTAATTAGATCTTCAACTCTCATTTAGACCTCGTTGGCTAATTCTCATTCTATCTCGGATTTACAAAACTGTATCGAATTCGCCGCGCTCGAAAAGTAGCGACTAAGCTTCGTCTATATCTATCTCATACTATCTCCGTTTTCGACGTTCTTTATATCCATGCGTAGTTAAAAATAATATCTACAACTTTCATTTTGGCTCCGTCGGCTAATTCTCGACCGATCATAAATTTAACAGTAGGAGGCGTTTAGATTGTTAAATGACCGCGAAGAATTCGTAACTCTTTCATACGAACTCCGTTTTCGTCCATCTTTTTACTGTTGAGTTCCTATTAATGAGATCTTTAACTTTCATTTAGGTCGCGTAAGCCAAAAACCGCTCGAACTGAAATTCGAGTTTCGAGTTGTACACTACTAAGCTGAAACTTTGAAAAATCATAACTTCCTCATACGAAGTCAGATTTGGGCGTTCTTTTTACGGATTTTCTCATTTTAACATACTCTACGACTTTGGTTTAGATAACTAAGGCTAAAAAGTCTTCTATCATAAATTCACTTTTTACGCTTCCCGGTGCCGTGCCGGTTTTGCCATAAAACTTCGACGGCCCATAACTTCTTCGTTATAACTCAGATTTCGGCGTTCTTTATATGTACGGAAACCTTGTGACATATAATATAACTTGGTTAAAATTATTTATTCTAAATAATCTTTTGCCGAAAAGTCGTTTTCGTCCCATATTGCCTCTAAATTGACTAGCCCGGATCTACGGGCGTTACATAAAGCTCCATGGAGTATCCATGGACTTTTCCATGCAAGCCTAGCCCATTCCAAATAAGCATTAGCCCACACTATATAAATATAGAAGCCCATATTTAATTAGTAATATCTTTGATCTCTAAATTAATCCTAGATTAATTATAGATCAATACTAATCAAATAATATGATCTTATATTAATATATTAGAACTTATAATATATTAATAAATCATAACTTGTACTATTCTCAAATATTATCCATAAATTGTTCGGGTGAAGTGCAACCCAAATGGACCATGCCGGGTCGGGTCAAGTACATAGCAAATATAGTTATGGACTTACACACTATATCCAACAGTCTCCCACTTGGATAAGTCTAATAACTATAGCTGCAAGCATGACTTCAGGAACCGTCCAGCAATCATAGCTCTTTAAATTCTGTTGAACTAGAACGCGCCATTTTAGATAAGTGATCATATAATCCTTTACTCAAGATATCAGCCGGACAAATACATGGAACATGGTCTTACTTATTGTCCAACATTTGTTTCCCGATTTCCGATTTGTTTGACATAGAACTTAAGTGAACACATCAATTTAGTTATGACCGGGCCCGGTACATAGGTCAAAATACAATCAGCGAGGGGCCCAGATATCAACTTCTAATCCTAGAAGGAACAAATAAACTTCGACTCATATGTTTGTTCTACCACTCATTGAATTATACACAAAGGTACGTTTTATAACATCGAGTTACCAATGCGTTTTCGTACAATCAATGCATAATCAACTCGTAAGTAACAAATCATATCTCTAGGTTTGAAGACTTATATGATATTACCATCTCACGATCACTCGAGATAAAATTCCATGAAGTGATTCCAGTGAGCGTGCGTTGAGTCCAATGCTCAGAACTTATGAGTACTCATGATTGTTGTAGCCATGTCCAACACCTTAGACCTCTGCAACCAATCATGACAGTCTTGATTCATACCTAATTCCGACATATGACCGACTGTGGAGGTTTGAATAATATGATATACCAAACATAATTATTCTGGAAGTCAAAACATGCAAAAGAAATATAGTAAACGATCGACAAGAGATAGCAACACTTTACTCATAAATAAAACACCTTTTATTCATCATCTAATGTCAATTACACTTTATACATTTCATAATTTATCTAACTACTAAAACTTATATCATCCTTCAGCCCTATGCTCCGAGCATGCTGGAGGTGCTTAACCCTACTCAGTCCCTTTGTGAGGGGATCTGCTGGGTTTTCATCCGATGATACCCTCTTTGCCACGAGGATTCCTTCTTCTATTCGATGTCTGATGAAGTGATATTTTCTGTCAATGTGTCTGGATCTCCCATGATCTCTTGGTTCCTTGGCTAAGGCAACCGCACTATTGCTGTCACAGAAAATCTCCATTGGCTCTTTTATAGCTAGTACAACTCCAAGGTCTCCGATGAAGTTCTTTAGCCATATAGCCTCCTTTGCTACCTCGCTTGCTGCTATATACTCTGATTCACAAGTGGAATCAACCACTGTCTCCTGCTTGGAACTCTTCCAAGTGATTGCTCCTCCGTTTAAGGTAAAGACCCAGCCCGACTGAGAGCGGAAATTATCCCTATCAGTCTGGAAGCTAGCATCACTATACCCTACAACTCTCAAGTCATCACTCCCACCGAAGGTAAGGACCCAGTCCTTAGTTCTTCGCAGGTACTTGAGGATATTCTTTACCGCAGTCCAGTGTTCCTTGCCAGGGTTCCCCTAATACCTGCTAACCATGCTCAAAGCAAAGGTTACATCAGGTCGAGTACACGTCATAGCATACATGATCGATCCTACAACTGAAGCGTAAGGTAGTCGACTCATTTCTGCTATCTCAGCCTCAGTACTAGGGCTTTGTGTCTTACTCAATCTGGCGTTACTCTAAATGGGTAACTCACCTTTCTTGGAGTTATGCATGTTGAATCTTTTCAACACCTTATCCACATAGGTGCTTTGACTAAGTCCAATTAGTCTTTTACTCTTGTTTCTCAAAATCCTTATCCCTAGGATATAGACAGCTTCACCAAGGTCCTTCATAGCGAAACACTTCCCAAGCCAGGACTTTACTTCCTGCAGGGTTGGGATGTCGTTTCCTATGAGTAGTATGTCATCCACATACAATACCAAAAAGCTTACTATACTCCCACTAGCCTTGACATAAACACAAGATTCATCTTCACTCCTAGAAAATCCAAATTCCTTGACCTTTTCATCAAATCAAAGATTCCATCTGCGAGGTGCTTGCTTTAATCCATAAATGGATTTCTCAAGCTTACACACTCTATTAGGGTACTCGTTGCTGACAAAACCTTCTGGTTGACTCATGTAAACATCTTCAGTCAACTTTCCATTAAGGAAAGCGATTTTGACATCCATTTGCCAAATTTCATAGTCATGAAATGCTGCTATGGCTAACATAACCCTAATAGACTTAATCTTGGCTACTGGAGAACAGGTCTCATCATAATCCACTCCAGGAATTTGAGAGAAGCCCTTTGCAACCAGTCGAGCCTTATAAGTGTGTACATTACCATCCATGTCGGTCTTCTTCTTGAAGATCCATTTGCACCCTACAGTCTTACGACCTGGTACATTCTCAACCAAGTTCCAAACTTGATTGTCATACATGGATTGTATCTCGCTATCCATAGCCTCTTTCCATTTAGCAGACTCGGGGCCTGCCATGGCTTCCTCGTAGCTGTTAGGGTCATCCAGACCTACTAGTGTCCCATCACTAATAAGTGTCTCACCTTCTGCAGTAATATGGAAACCATAGTAGTGCTCAGGTGCACTCCTAACTCTCGTGGAACGCCTCAGAGGTACAAATTCGTCAATTGGCTCAACAGGAGTTTCCTCCTCAAGTTGAGGGCTAGTGTTTGAAGTTCCTTCACCACTTGACTCTTGAATTTCTTCAAGATCAATTTGCATCCCACTGTCTCCTTCGCTTATAAACTCTCTCTCTCGAAAGACTCCTCTTCTTGCTACAAAGACCACATTATCACTAGGTCTGTAGAAGAGGTAACCAATGGATCTTTGTGGGTAGCCGATGAAAATACACCTCTCGCTTCGTGGTTCTAGCTTGTCATGAGTCTCGCATCTCACAAAAGCCTCGCAACCCCAAATCTTGATGTGGTCTAGTTTAGGTACTTTACCAGTCCACATCTCGTGAGGAGTTTCGGAAACTTTCTTTGTAGGGACTAGATTAAGAATATGGGCGGCAGTCTCTAAGGCATACCCCCAAAATGAGATTGGTAGCGAAGCTCGACTCATCATGGAACGAACCATGTCTAACAAGGTTCGATTACGCCTCTCAGCCACACCATTCAACTGTGGTGTCCTGGGAGGTGTCAATTGTGAGACAATCCCACATTCCCTTAGATAGTCAAGGAACTCTAAACTAAGATACTCACCACCTCGATCGGATTGAAGCATCTTAATGTTCCTGCCCAATTGATTCTCGACTTCCTGTTTAAATTCCTTAAACCTTTCGAAAGTCTCTAAATTATGCTTGATTAAGTAGACATATCCATATCTACTGTAATCATCAGTAAAAGTCAAATAATAACGATTAGCATCCCTTGTGGCATGTTTGAATGGTCCACACACATCCGTGTGTACAAGGTCCAACAAACCTTCACCCCTCTCACAAGAACCTGTGAAGGGTGACTTTTTCATTTTTCCAAGTAAGCACGATTCGCAACTATCATCTGACTTTAGGTCAAAAGACTCCAAGACTCCATCCTTTTGGAGTTGGCCTATGTGTTTCTTGCTTATATGTCCAAGACGACAATGCCATAATGATGCTTTATCCAAGTTATTATTATTAACAGAATCAATACACAATACATTATTTCCTAGGTAATCAACCATAGATACTGTTTCATACACGCCATCACAAGGTAATGCTTTAAAATAAAGAACATTATTAAAGAAAGCATCAATAGAACCAACTTCATTATTAAATGAAAAGGTAACCCTTGTTTATACAATGCATGAAAGGAAATAATATTTCTTGCCATTTCTGGCGAATAACAACATTTATTCAAATCTAAACTTAACCCACTACTTAGCGACAAAGTATAAACTCCAATCTTGGTGACAGGTGTAACTTTCCTATTCCCCATGATTAAGTTTATCCTTCCTTGCTCCACATTCTCACTTCTTCTTAGTCCCTGCAAGTCACAACAAATATGAATACCACAACCGGTATCAAGGACCCAAGACTTAGAATGGGGTGAGTTATTAGAAATGATAGTGTAAATACCTGCATGGTTGGGTTTAACTTTCCCATCCTTTATATCTTGTTGGTACTTTGGGCAGTTCCGCTTCCAATGAGAATTTTCATGGCAATAGAAGCATTCAGCCTCTTTTGGGTCAGAAGAAGGAGTGATGAAACCTTTCTTGGTTCCACTTGAAGAAGAGCCATCAAGGTTCCTAACCTTGGTACCCTTCGAAGAACTCTTTCTCTTCTTCCCTCGTCCTTTCCCGATTTCCAAGACAGGGGCGGAGTTGATAGGAGTAGGAGTAGTAACAACCATCTTACCCTTAAGACCACTTTCCACGGTCTTTAAGAGTCCTTGAAGTTTGCTGAGTGTGACCTCTTCCTTGTTCATGTGGTATGTCATACGGAATTGATGATAACATGAAGGTAAGGAGTGAAAAATTATATCTATTGCAAGCTCCTCAGGAAAGTTCACATTTAGCTTCAGCAAACAGTCCACAAATCTTTGCATTTTCTGCATGTGGCCCGTGATGGGTTCACCATCCTTCATGCGAGTTGTTATAATGGAGGAGATGATTTCATACCTCTCTTGACGAGCACTTTGATGGTATCTTTCCATCAAGTCTTGGTGCATCTCATAGGGGTAGAAATCTTCATAGGATTTTTGGAGATCAGCGGTCATGGTGGCCATCATGATGCATGCCACTTTCGTGGCATCCCTTTCATGTGCCCTAAACTCAGTGATCTATTACGGAGTTGCGACTGTCTCATCAATCTCCTTAAGCTCCTTATCGAAGACATATTCCTTGTCCTTGTAGCGAGTAATCATTCTGATGTTTCTGATCCATTCATTAAAGTTGGATCCATCAAAAGTGACTTTCCTACACAAGTTCATAAGAGAAAAGGAGCCATTAGGATTAGAGCCAGAAGCAGTAGTGTTTGCAGACATCTGCGAAGAAGAAATGTTTAGTTTACAAATAGGAATAGTCCTTAATAAAATACCCAAATGTAGTATTAAGGCTAGGACCCAATCACAATATATTATACTTAGAAGAGGTATCCCTTATCTAAGTAATAACATATTTGAAAGGTAGGTGAATGACGATTCACCAATTTCCACCAAAGTCGAAATATTAAAATATTTAATTTGGTTCTTAGAAACTCCTAGATTCTTTTGAGATTCAATGAACTTTTTCAAAGGCATGTTTCAATCTCGAGTGTGCCCTCCAAGTTTTGTGACTGGGATGCCGAGGATCACAAAATGAGGTGTGAAGTAACCATGCAAATTACTTTGTACCCTTAATAAATTACCCCTTAATTGATATGCCAGTTAACCACACAAGCTCCATCGATACTATGATAAATATTAAGTCACCCTTTACCTACCTTGTTAAGTCCAAGTTAGTGTGCTGGTTAACCACACAAGCTCCACTAACGACTTAGACAAAGTGTAAAGTGTAATTTCATGGATTAGCACCTTATTCACATTTTTCCTAAACTAACTAAGATTAGGAATTTAATAAAACATTTAGTTACTTTATAATATTCATCATACTTTTAATGAGAATTTATAAGTCCTTGTCTTACCCGTTCGGCTAACGACCCTCCACTAGTCAAGCAAACGGTGGGTGAGAGTGGACACCCATTAAGTTGCCATTTTATAGGCAACAACCTTATACCCACCTTATAGACTAGCTTCGTGAATGAGGCGTACTAGCGGTAAGACGACTTTGATCTTATACATACATACATACATACATATATATATATATATATATATATATATATATATATATATATATATATATATTATTAACTTATAATATTATAAGTATAAGGGTTGAATTTTAACTTTTAAAATTCTAAGGGTTGGAACTAAAGTTTAATATGACTTTACTTATTCCAAAACTTGAGGGCAAGTTTTGTAAACTTTCAAAACTTTTCATTTCTTGTAACTTATGAGTTAAATAGAGTAATAAAAATGAAGACAGTTCATTTTTCTAACTCTTGTGTTCTTTTAATGGTTTTAATTCAAGTGTGACTCTTGGTTTTCCATAACTTGAGGACAAGTTATAGACTCCATTAAAACACATTATGATCAAGAATTAAATTACCACATAGGTTACAAATAATTCCTATGATGGTCTAACATCATAAGATCAAGAACATGAATATGAACACTTTCATGAATAAAAAATTACACATAAAACTTTGTAATTTTGATAACAAGTTGTTGTAAATGGATTAGTAAATACATTACACCTTTTAAAACAAGTTTTCAAGTACCAAAACAATTTAGGGTAATGTTTCTAGTCCATTTCCAGCAACTAAAGTCGAAAATCTGCACCCTGTCGCTCCTACTCGTCGAGTGCATAAACCTACTCGCCGAGTAGGTTGAAGATACACAAGAACTCAGCGAGTCCCCCATGGACTCGGCGAGTTCAACTGGCAGACAGCAAGTTTTTTGACTTTTTCAACTATATTGCATCAAGTATCAAACAAACAATCCTAGGCTCTGATACCACTAATGGGTTTTGAGCATTCTAACACTTCCTAAGTGTACATGCAACCCTAATAAACCTTGGATCTATGTTTGTCTAAGATACATGCAAATAATTATTATTTCAAGGTTCATATCCTAACTAGCATGGCATGGGGAACATGAATCAAATAAAGCTAGTAGAAATACTTACCTTGTAGTAGTAGTTGATTGCTTGGAGTTTTAGAGCCTAGCACCAATAGTGTGAATGCCTCAAATGGAAATCACAAATCACCACAAACTGTGAATTTTGAGAGAATAGTCACTACTATCTTGAAATCGGCCCTCACCTCAACAAGTGTCAACTAGTATGATTTCAAGAACCAAAGCCTCCTTTATATAGTGTGGTGGATTAGGGTTACATCCATGTAAACCCTAATACCCATGTCTCTTCATTTACATGAGATCCATGGGTTAAAGCTCCATGGAGTATCCATGGACTTTTCCATGTAAGCCTAGCCCATTCCACATAAGCATTAGCCCACACTATATAAATATAGAAGCCCATATTTAATTAGTAATATCTTTGATCTCTAAATTAATCCTAGATTAATTATAGATCAATACTAATCAAATAATATGATCTTATATTAATATATTAGAACTTATAATATATTAATAAATCATAACTTGTACTATTCTCAAATATTATCCATAAATTGTTCGGGTCAAGTGCAACCCAAATGGACCATGTCGGGTCGGGTCAAGTACATACCAAATATAGTTATGGACTTAGACACTATATCCAACAGTTACTATATAACAAGTGTGGTAATCTTCTAACCCTAATTTCATATAGATTTCGAAAATTGTATGTTAGATCTAGGGTTATTGATTTGGTGTTCTATTTTCATGTTCAATTAGTGAATAACTTAGATCCAAAGCAATTAGGGTTGCATGATCACATAGGAATGTAGATATGCTCAAAACCCATCAGTCTACACTGTTACAGGTGCTGTTAGACAAGGGATTCATTAGACCGAACAGTTTACCATGGGGAGCTCTGATGCTATTTGTGTAAAAGAAGGATGACTCACATAGGATGTGCAGTGACTAATGGGACTTGAACAAGTTGATGGTGAAAAATAGTTATCCATTTCCAAGGATTGGCAATTTATCCGATCAGCTTCAACGTGCATCATTGCTTTTCAAGATTAATTTGAGGTCGGGATATTATCATATGAGGGCTAGGGATGAAGATATGCAGAAGACAGCCTTTACGACTCGCTATGATCATTACAAGTTCGTAGTGATGCCATTTAGGGTCACTAATGCACCTACAATGTTCATAGATCTAATGAACCGGGTGTGTATGTATGACAACCCAGAAAATACTTCATCGACCATCGTTAATATTTAAGGATTGAACGTGAAAACGTAATAAGGACAACCTCGTATCCATCTGATATATTTCAATATACTCAAATTTGCGTTATTATTTACGTCAACCATTATGCTAAAAAATAAGTGCACAAAAAAGTTGCGTCACTTTGAGAGAAGGTTAACATATTTAAACTCTATAAGTTTCCACGATCCCAGGAATATAAATTTTGCAACAATCCGACTCATTATGGGTGAGATATGACTTTTATAGTAAATAAATATATATCGTGCTTAAGAAGCTACAACGACGAAATCTACAAAGAGAATGGTTGACTTTTGGAAAAAGTCACCAATCAGGCAATCGTAGTACTACTTAAAGTAGGAATTATGAGAAAAATAATGCCTAAAACGGAAAAGGTATTAGAGAGTAATGATTTTTATAAAATCATAATGGTAATAAAAAAATAGTCAAAAAATGAAACTCAAAACTAGCCAAAACAACCAAAAGGAAAGTTGTAGAGGATGACGAGACCTACACGGATATATAAGAGATGTTAAAAATGGAGTTCCTATACGAGAGTTATGGAATTTTAAATTCGGATTTTTACAGTTACGCGTGCCCACACGCAGTGCGCCGCATGCATTCTAATAGTCGATCCATCTGGATACGGAATGACGTGGCACAAGTAGAGGGAGATACATGGCAGCCCCTATTGGTTCATGCACAAATTCATGGTGCACACTCCAAAACTTGCCACAAATAGCAAGCCTCATCAGATCAATCTCCTCACCCTTCACACTCGCTCTCTCTCTTTCTCTCTCTCTCTCTCTCTGTCTCTCTTGCTCTCTCTTTCTCTTTCTTTCTTTCTCTCTCTCTCTTTCTCTCTCTCTCTCTCTCTCTCTCTCTCTCTCTCCGAGTCGATCCTCGTGCAACTGCCTTGATCGCCTCTCAAAGTTATGACTTTCGGTTTCTACCCTACAACAACGTTTTCATAATGCTCAAGTAAGTTCACAGCCACATTTTCCAAAACTTTTTTTTGGGGGGGGGGGGGGGGGGGGAGAATACATGTTAAAATGAAACTGTACATAATTATCACTACTTTAGTTAAATAATTATGCTCTTAACATTAGGAAGATATTATCTTCGGTAGATACTATGCCCAAACTTATAGCTAATATTTTGCCTAGTTGTGATACTGAATCACAATGATAGATAAAATCACACATAGTTGTAACATTGGCCAGTTGTGAAGAAATGCAAATACTCTAGTCATTATTATAGCCACCGTTTGGATAACCATAGTACCTAGTGATTACTCTACCCAAACACTCGACTACATAAAACACAATAATTATATATATCTATATATATATATATATATATATATATATGTGTGTGTGTGTGTGTGTGTGTGTCTAAGTAAATATGTATGAATACTGTAACACCATGATTTTCAAGGCAAAATTTTCATTTAATTAATCAAACTAATATTAAATCACTTGTTTAAAATCTCATACACATTTGAATTACAAAAACATAGTTCCATTTTCACTTAGTAGAAAACCAGGATCCTCCAGAATACAACTCTTTTTTTGGTGTGTACAATCGAGCCGGTGCCATCCCGCGTTACTGAAAGAAACTGAAACAACATACATAAAACACTGTAAGCACGAAGCTTAGTGAGTTCCCCAATATACACCTTACGCACATACGCCTTTCCAGGCCCTGACCTTCCGGTCCACTGCACAATGCCTTCCGGCCCATGAGATAATTGCCTTCCGGCCCATAACGTGTTGCCTTCCGGCCCATAGTACATTGCCTTCCGGCCCATAACATATTGCCTTCCGGCCCATAACATATTGCCTTCCTGCCCATAACATATTGCCTTCCGGCCCATAACATATTGCCTTCCGGCCCATAACATATTGCCTTCCGGCCCAAAAACATATACGGCACATAATACATTTACTCTAACATATAAAGCACATATATCATATATCATACCTGACCTTTCTGTCACATAATACTTTGCCTTCCGGCCCATATAAACATGCATATCACGCGTAGCAACTAACTTTCCATTTATAGCATATATACATAACACATAACATATTCGACCTTCCGGTCACACAGTCAAACCCTTCCGGGTACAGTATAGTGAGAAGACTCACCTCGTGGATGCTGGAAGTTAGCAACTCCTGAAATCACTTGCACCTGATCCGCCGAGCTACAAGCTCCCTATAACAATATATCACTTATTAATACTTTTATCTTCCACGTTAACTGACCCTAAGAAGTCACACAGGTCAACTCTGGTTAACAGTCCACGGTCAACTCGGCCGGACTCGTCGAGTACTCTGGCGACTCGGCGAGTCTAGTCGTCCTCCAATCCTCTAAGTTTCCCCTTCTACTCGTTGAGTATCCTCCTTGACTCGACGAGTGACTCCTGGAAGAATCGCGGGGCCACCCCGACTCCACTCGTCAAGTCTGAAGAACAACTCGACGAGTCCCAGTTATTCTTCAAGCTACTCGCCGAGTCTGCTCATCGGACTCGGCGAGTCCATGCCATGCAGTCGATCAAACTGCTTCCTGAGATACGTATTTTTCCGAATACACAAACATGGGACCTTCTGGACCTCTAAGGGTCCTAATACAGGGTTATATTCGTTTGGGTAACAAGGTAATAATCCATCTACTCATCAAATGGGTTTCATAAACCCTAAATCCATATACACATCAATCACAGAAGAATGTAATCCGAGCTATTACCTGAATGATGTACCTTCTGTGTCCCCAAACTTCAGAACTCGAATCCCTTGCAGTTACTTTAGCCAAAACCCTTCTCCTCCTTGCACAACAATTCCTCCAAGGTCACCAATGGCCTACAAGCTTGCTCTAGATGCCACAGCCGCTTAGGGTTCTTCTCAATCGACCAAAAGACGAGCAATGACGGCATCAGATCCCTTATATACGACCCAAAACTGAACGGCTAGGGTTTTTCGCTGAACAGCGTCGACTCGCCGAGTCCATATCTGGACTCGTCAAGTCCAGTCGCGAACCCGCGACCAAGTCTGCGACCCTACTCGGCGAGTCTGGCTCCAACTCGCCGAGTCTCCCCTTTAAAACACCCCAAAATGCACTTTAACAATACTTGAGATTTTGGGCTGTTACAATTCTCCCCCACTAGAATCAGACTTCGCCCTCGAAGTCTCACTCTGAAAATAATCTCACGTTTCGGCTTCCCTAGTCACTTCCGATCTCTTCCGAGGTTGCCACTGAATCAATACCAGAGGTACCTCCTTGTTCCTCAGAACCTTAATCTTTCGATCCCTGATGGCCACTGGCATCTCGGCGTAACACAGGCTCGCATCCACCTAATTGTTCTCTAGTGGAACCACTGCTGACTCATCTGCTATACACTTCTTCAATTGCGACACATAAAAAGTGTCATGGATCCATCCCAATTCTGTTGGCAGCTCCAAACGGTAGGCCACCCGTCCTACCCTCGCATTCTCACGAAAAAAAACCCAACATATCGGGGCCCCAACTTGCCCCTCTTCCTGAACCGAATCACCCCTTCCCAAGGAGAGACCGTTAGAAGTACGAAGTCGCCGACCTGAAACACATGCTCGTAACGGCGTCTGTCTGCTTAACCTTCCTGTCAACTCTAGACGATCATTACTCTCTGATTAACCTGCCGCATCTGCTCTGTCGACTAAAGCAAGATCTCTGTACCGTCCGCCACTCCCTGCAACCGAGGATTACCCAAGATGCAACTCTGCTCTAAATCTCAATGATCACTCGACCCATAAGGGTTGTGAAACCCTGAATCACCGGGTCCCCGATCCAAAGCCCACTTTATCCATTTCGGAACGACTGAGAGACCCATTCTCACTCTCAGAGCAACTCTCACGAGTTCTCCGCTTGCAATCGTATACACATGCTGCACTAGCCCCTAACATACCTTCCTCTTCCCTTACTTAGGGAAATCCGCTTGATGACCTTGTCACTACTCCATGTATCGCACATGCTCTGGATCTGCTCGCAAGGACTCTCGGGTCCATGCGTTACCTTTCCTCAGAAAATGAGGATCCGACACCACCTCCTATGCAACAGCTCATAGGGCGGCATACTAATGCACTAATGATGGCTGTTGATATGAGACAACTCAACCAAGGATCAATACGTACCGCGGCTTTCTCAGAAATCTAATGCACATGCCCGAAGCATGTCTTCGAGCGTCTGGATCGTTTACTCTCTCTAAAGTGTCCTCAGATATCATCATGCTAAGCTCCTTTCCCATATTCCTCCTCAAGACTGAGTACTGGATCAGCTTTTGGCTTCACATCTGAGCCCCCAACTGTCACCCATCTCATGACCCAAATATTCTACTAACATTCTCCCCGTGACCACTATCCCGACCCAGTGACGCGCAAGTCACAAAATTCTCTTTTCCTCGAGCGAGCAATACAATCCAACCGAGGATCGTCTCAACTCTAATCTCTGGGTTCTGCTGCGCATATTCGTCGCGTATTTCTTCCGCATCTCACGACAGGGACGGATACCCCCGTCTTGCCCCCGACTCAACATCTAGGCTCCAAAACTCAATAATAGGACTACTCAAACCCAAAACTCTTCCACACCATAAACTGCTCGGAAAACATTCCAACATCGTATTCTCTTGCCATTTAATGAGTACTGCGACTCCACGCGGTATCACAACATCTTCTGAATAGTGAGTACTGCGACTCGAATATCCACCACAGACTATGGAGACAATCAACATAACAACTGTCCATCTCTGCGAATATCCACTCTCTCAAATAATCTCCCTGAATACCCATACTCGAAGGGCTCCCACTAGATCCACAGATACTTGATATGCCACACGTCGATTCAATTCAGGATTCACGAGTAACTCCGAAATAGAAATATCATACCCGAATAGCCCAGAATACTGCCACAACCACTGATCTCCTGCCCCAAACATCACGTATATACAATAATACATCTCCTCGGAATCCCATAAATAGATCTACATTTTCCCATGTTACAACTCCGACGCATATAATTTCCCGATTGGAATACGAGAAAACGCTGACGCTACGAAATATGCTGATAATTCCCCGAAACCCTTCTTCCGACGTTCAAAATCCAAACAAGGATGCGCATACCGACCCAAACATTCTCTATCTACTTGTAACAACACCAGACACCTGCCATGGATACATTCGTTCTCCTCCTCGAGTACTTCCCGCATTAACTCACTCTGACCCTCTTCCTCAATCACTGACACCTCTGGTCTCATGATTTCTTATAGCATATCTCTATACTTCACTTATAACCACTCTTGGAAAATCCTTGCTTTCCTACATACTGCACCCGGTTCTCCCCCACTAGGGTTCGAACCATCGCCAATTAGCACACACCCAACCCACAACTATTTTTCACCAGTGAAATCGCATCTGCTCCAGGAAAGTGCTACGCAACGCCCGGTAATTCCCCCTTAAGGAAATCAATCAACCCTCTATACTCTGAATCTCTTATTAACTCTCCAAGAACTTCTCATCACAACCGCCTCTAATCGATCCAAATCCCATGCCAAACTGGCACTAAGCATCTAAACTGTCCAATGACATCCCTGACTCATATAATGCACCGCCAAATCATCGTTCCTCTCACCTCGACTCATCAACCAATGTCCCAACACCGGATCTGTCCCAAGGACAAGGACCCACTCCCAACATAGACGAAAACTCTCTGCACTGCAAAGCTCGACTGAACTCTCCGCTGCTACCACTATGACGTATCCTACTACCCTCACTTAGGTGTAGTGTGGTTTTTGACTACCTCAGTCCCAACTGACTGTCTGCTCACGACAAGTCTCTGCCTCGCGACACACCTGCTACCTGATACTCTGAGGGAAAACATTGTCGATAACTACCTGTAGGGTGTACTCCCAAATCCACCACTGAAACATCAAGCCCCTCGTGTATTGCTCACAAACATAAATGGCACCACCCTTCTAGAAGATGGCCTCCCCCTTATCGCCTGATTGTTTGACTCAACCAAAATTTTCCTCTGTCTTTAACTTCTTACCAAAATACTCCGATGGGCACTCTCCTTTCCTCTCGGGGAACGCCTCCCCATACTCAACCATGGTCTACAGGCCTAAAACCCATAGCATCCGATCTCTACCTCATCGATCATGACCCGATAGCAAGATAGTCACAAGCATCATCCGCTACAAACCCTGGTACTCATCCCATGACGTCCCTTCTCAATCTGTTCCGGTGTATGGTACCCGAACCATAACATCACTCCTCAATCTGCTCCGATGTATGATACTCGAACCATAACATCTATCCTCAAGCTGTTCTGATGTATGGTACCCTGACCATAACATCACTCCGCAATCCGCTCCGATGTATGGTACTCGAACCACAGCATCTATCCTCAATCTGTTCCGATGTATGGTACCCTGACCATAACATCACTCCGCATTCCGTTCCTTAGGATCTTCAGAATGCTCCTTGTATCAAGTATGGGTCCTCTGCTTTCAGTAGTACAGGCCCATACTACCTTCCACATCTACCCATACTTTCCACACGGACCATCCCAGAGTTCCTAAGTAGCTGATCGACCTCCTCTTTTACCAATCCATCGTGTATACTCGCTCACCAGCGAAATCCTCTACTCTACCAGCGCACTCATCTGGCTAGGTTTACTCCCTAGTCCCTTCCGCCGTCCTCCCACTTCTTTGCTATCAGCTGCTGAAGAGCTCCTAATGATGCCAACCATCTACCTCCTGAGTATCGTCATACTCACGTAGTAGCTGACTCCCATCATCGAGAATTCCACAAAGCACAAAGCGAGCAGCATTCGAGCATCGAAGAATACATAGGACTCCTTATCTGTGATAGCTCCACCTTCTCGGCTCATCCTCGGAAGTACCACTGAACTCTGTAGCTCTACCCCTCGTGCGTCCTAACTGGATATTCTCGCTCATCACATATTCAAAAGCGTAACGCACATATGACAACAAATCCTAGGCTAAGGCATCACAAATCAGGCCATTCTAGTCCTAAGATATGAAACACCTAGCCTGTCTCTAGCATGCAATAATATCTCATAAAGTGCATAATAGATATTTCATAACACAAAAGTAAGGGTATTTTGGGAAATCACCGTTTGGCTCTGGCTGATTGTACACACTGTTCTTTCTTGCTTTCTCTTTGAACTCTTATCCACTTTTAAAAAACTATTTATTTGAAAACTTTTTCTTATTTCCTCAGTTTGAGTCCAGATTTACCCGAAGGCGCATCCGAATCCCTCAAACCAAGGCTCTGATACCAATTTGTAACACCATGATTTTCAAGGAAAAATTTTCATTTAATTAATCAAATTAATATTAAATCACTTGTTTAAAATCTCATACACATTTGAATTACAAAAACATAGTCCCATTTTCACTTAGTAGAAAACCAGGATCCTCCAGAATACAACTCTTTTTTTGGTGTGTACAATCGAGCCGGTGCCATCCCGCGTTACTGAAAGAACCTGAAACAACATACATAAAACACTGTAAGCACGAAGCTTAGTGAGTTCCCCAATATACACCTTACGCACATACGCCTTTCCAGGCCCTGACCTTCCGGTCCACTGCACAATGCCTTCCGGCCCATGAGATAATCGCCTTCCGGCCCATAACGTGTTGCCTTCCGGCCCATAGTACATTGCCTTCCGGCCCATAACATATTGCCTTCCGGCCCATAACATATTGCCTTCCGGCCCATAACATATTGCCTTCCGGCCCAAAAACATATACGGCACATAATACATTTACTCTAACATATAAAGCACATATATCATATATCATACCTGACCTTTCTGTCACATAATACTTTGCCTTCCGGCCCATATAAACATGCATATCACGCGTAGCAACTAACTTTCCATTTATAGCATATATACATAACACATAACATATTCGACCTTCCGGTCACACAGTCAAACCCTTCCGGGTACAGTATAGTGAGAAGACTCACCTCGTGGATGCTGGAAGTTAGCAACTCCTGAAATCACTTGCACCTGATCCGCCGAGCTACAAGCTCCCTATAACAATATACCTCTTATTAATACTTTTATCTTCCACGTTAACTGACCCTAAGAAGTCACACAGGTCAACTCTGGTCAACAATCCACGGTCAACTCGGCCTAACTCGTCGAGTACTCTGGCGACTCGGCGAGTCTAGTCGTCCTCCAATCCTCTAAGTTTCCCCTTCTACTCGTCGAGTATCCTCCTTGACTCGACGAGTTACTCCTGGAAGAATCGCGGGGCCTCCCCGACTCCACTCGTCGAGTCTGAAGAACAACTCGACAAGTCCCAGTTATTCTTCAAGCTACTCGCCGAGTCTGCTCATCGGACTCGGCGAGTCCATGCCATGCAGTCGATCAAACTGCTTCCTGAGATACGTATTTTTCCAAATACACAAACATGGGACCTTCTGGACCTCTAAGGGTCCTAATACAGGGTTATATTCGTTTGGGTAACAAGGTAATAATCCATCTACTCATCAAATGGGTTTCATAAACCCTAAATCCATATACACATCAATCACAGAAGAATGTAATCCGAGATATTACCTGAATGATGTAACTTCTGAATGATACCAATTTGTAACACCATGATTTTCAAGGCAAAATTTTCATTTAATTAATCAAATTAATATTAAATCACTTGTTTAAAATCTCATACACATTTGAATTACAAAAACATAGTTCCATTTTCACTTAGTAGAAAACCAGGATCCTCCAGAATACAACTCTTTTTTTGGTGTGTACAATCGAGCCGATGCCATCCCGCGTTACTGAAAGAACCTGAAACAACATACATAAAACACTGTAAGCACGAAGCTTAGTGAGTTCCCCAATATACACCTTACGCACATACGCCTTTCCAGGCCCTGACCTTCCGGTCCACTGCACAATGCCTTCCGGCCCATGAGATAATCGCCTTCCGGCCCATAACGTGTTGCCTTCCGGCCCATAGTACATTGCCTTCCGGCCCATAACATATTGTCTTCCGGCCCATAACATATTGCCTTCCAGCCCATAACATATTGCCTTCCGGCCCAAAAACATATACGGCACATAATACATTTACTCTAACATATAAAGCACATATATCATATATCATACCTGACCTTTCTGTCACATAATACTTTGCCTTCCGGCCCATATAAACATGCATATCACGCGTAGCAACTAACTTTCCATTTATAGCATATATACATAACACATAACATATTCGACCTTCCGGTCACACAGTCAAACGCTTCCGGGTACAGTATAGTGAGAAGACTCACCTCGTGGATGCTGGAAGTTAGCAACTCCTGAAATCACTTGCACCTGATCCGCCGAGCTACAAGCTCCCTATAACAATATATCTCTTATTAATACTTTTATCTTCCACGTTAACTGACCCTAAGAAGTCACACAGGTCAACTCTGGTTAACAGTCCACGGTCAACTCGGCCGGACTCGTCGAGTACTCTGGCGACTCGGCGAGTCTAGTCGTCCTCCAATCCTCTAAATTTCCCCTTCTACTCGTTGAGTATCCTCCTTGACTCGACGAGTGACTCCTGGAAGAATCGCGGGGCCACCCCGACTCCACTCGTCGAGTCTGAAGAACAACTCGACGAGTCCCAGTTATTCTTCAAGCTACTCGCCGAGTCTGCTCATCGGACTCGGCGAGTCCATGCCATGCAGTCGATCAAACTGCTTCCTGAGATACGTATTTTTCCGAATACACAAACATGGGACCTTCTGGACCTCTAAGGGTCCTAATACAGGGTTATATTCGTTTGGGTAACAAGGTAATAATCCATCTACTCATCAAATGGGTTTCATAAACCCTAAATCCATATACACATCAATCACAGAAGAATGTAATCCGAGCTATTACCTGAATGATGTACCTTCTGTGTCCCCAAACTTCAGAACTCGAATCCCTTGCAGTTACTTTAGCCAAAACCCTTCTCCTCCTTGCACAACAATTCCTCCAAGGTCACCAATGGCCTACAAGCTTGCTCTAGATGCCACAGCCGCTTAGGGTTCTTCTCAATCGACCAAAAGACGAGCAATGACGGCATCAGATCCCTTATATACGACCCAAAACTGAACGGATAGGGTTTTTCGCTGAACAGCGTCGACTCGCCGAGTCCATATCTGGACTCGTCAAGTCCAGTCGCGAACCCGCGACCAAGTCTGCGACCCTACTCGGCGAGTCTGGCTCCAACTCGCCGAGTCTCCCCTTTAAAACACCCCAAAATGCACTTTAACAATACTTGAGATTTTGGGCTGTTACAATTCTCCCCCACTAGAATCAGACTTCGCCCTCGAAGTCTCACTCTGAAAATAATCTCACGTTTCGGCTTCCCTAGTCACTTCCGATCTCTTCCGAGGTTGCCACTGAATCAATACCAGAGGTACCTCCTTGTTCCTCAGAACCTTAATCTTTCGATCCCTGATGGCCACTGGCGTCTCGGCGTAACACAGGCTCGCATCCACCTAATTGTTCTCTAGTGGAACCACTGCTGACTCATCTGCTATACACTTCTTCAATTGCGACACATAAAAAGTGTCATGGATCCATCCCAATTCTGTTGGCAGCTCCAAACGGTAGGCCACCCGTCCTACCCTCGCATTCTCACAAAAAAAAACCCAACATATCGGGGCCCCAACTTGCCCCTCTTCCTGAACCGAATCACCCCTTCCCAAGGAGAGACCGTTAGAAGTACGAAGTCGCCGACCTGAAACACATGCTCGTAACGGCGTCTGTCTGCTTAACCTTCCTGTCAACTCTAGACGATCATTACTCTCTGATTAACCTGCCGCATCTGCTCTGTCGACTAAAGCAAGATCTCTGTACCGTCCGCCACTCCCTGCAACCGAGGATTACCCAAGATGCAACTCTGCTCTAAATCTCAATGATCACTCGACCCATAAGGGTTGTGAAACCCTGAATCACCGGGTCCCCGATCCAAAGCCCACTTTATCCATTTCGGAACGACTGAGAGACCCATTCTCACTCTCAGAGCAACTCTCACGAGTTCTCCGCTTGCAATCGTATACACATGCTGCACTAGCCCCTAACATACCTTCCTCTTCCCTTACTTAGGGAAATCCGCTTGACGACCTTGTCACTACTCCATGTATCGCACATGCTCTGGATCTGCTCGCAAGGACTCTCGGGTCCATGCGTTACCTTTCCTCAGAAAATGAGGATCCGACACCACCTCCTATGCAACAGCTCATAGGGCGGCATACTAATGCACTAATGATGGCTGTTGATATGAGACAACTCAACCAAGGATCAATACGTACCGCGGCTTTCTCAGAAATCTAATGCACATGCCCGAAGCATGTCTTCGAGCGTCTGGATCGTTTACTCTCTCTAAAGTGTCCTCAGATATCATCATGCTAAGCTCCTTTCCCATATTCCTCCTCAAGACTGAGTACTGGATCAACTTTTGGCTTCACATCTGAGCCCCCAACTGTCACCCATCTCATGACCCAAATATTCCACTAACATTCTCCCCGTGACCACTATCCCGACCCAGTGACGCGCAAGTCACAAAATTCTCTTTTCCTCGAGCGAGCAATACAATCCAACCGAGGATCGTCTCAACTCTAATCTCTGGGTTCTGCTGCGCATATTCGTCGCGTATTTCTTCCGCATCTCACGACAGGGACGGATACCCCCGTCTTGCCCCCGACTCAACATCTAGGCTCCAAAACTCAATAATAGGACTACTCAAACCCAAAACTCTTCCACACCATAAACTGCTCGGAAAACATTCCAACATCGTATTCTCTTGCCATTTAATGAGTACTGCGACTCCACTCGTCAAGTCTGAAGAACAACTCGACGAGTCCCAGTTATTCTTCAAGCTACTCGCCGAGTCTGCTCATCGGACTCGGCGAGTCCATGCCATGCAGTCGATCAAACTGCTTCCTGAGATATGTATTTTTCCGAATACACAAACATGGGACCTTCTGGACCTCTAAGGGTCCTAATACAGGGTTATATTCGTTTGGGTAACAAGGTAATAATCCATCTACTCATCAAATGGGTTTCATAAACCCTAAATCCATATACACATCAATCACAGAAGAATGTAATCCGAGCTATTACCTGAATGATGTACCTTCTGTGTCCCCAAACTTCAGAACTCGAATCCCTTGCAGTTACTTTAGCCAAAACCCTTCTCCTCCTTGCACAACAATTCCTCCAAGGTCACCAATGGCCTACAAGCTTGCTCTAGATGCCACAGCCGCTTAGGGTTCTTCTCAATCGACCAAAAGACGAGCAATGACGGCATAAGATCCCTTATATACGACCCAAAACTGAACGGCTAGGGTTTTTCGCTAAACAGCGTCGACTCGCCGAGTCCATATTTGGACTCGTCGAGTCCAGTCGCGAACCCGCGACCAAGTCTGCGACCCTACTCGTCGAGTCTGGCTCCAACTCGCCGAGTCTCCCCTTTAAAACACCCCAAAATGCACTTTAACAATACTTGAGATTTTGGGCTGTTACAAATACAACAAGAATAACAACAAAACCCAGCAAGGGAGGCGCGCACAAGAGTTTGATGACACATGATTCATCATCACGATGAAAGATTTTCAACTAGCTCTCAGCCTATAATCTTTAAATCTTACGTGAGAGGGAGAGATATGTATGTATGTATACAGGATTCAAACTCCCACCTGTAGTTGCTAGCTACAACCTGATGACAAGTCGAAACTGAAGAAATGAGAAAAATTCAGTGAAACCTAGACTAGAGTAGTCCAAGTGTTGAAAATACTAAAACAGAGTTTCAGAATCGCCAAGTGGCAAGTAATGCGGAAAATAAAGAGTTGTGAATCACAAATTTAATGATAATTTTTTTATATGTTAAAGATCAATGATTCAAAAGTGTCTCATATTCATCAAGATTCAGTTACAAGTGTTTGAATGACATACAAGCTAAAACACTCAAATGGCTCTCTGAAGACTAATCTAAACAGCAATTGTGCAGAATGGTCTGAAATGAGCAACGAAGAGCAACTTTATCATGGATCCCAAGGGCCCTATTTATAGGCTTTGGAAAAGCCCATGACATGGCTTGACCAATCAGGTGTTGACACGTCATCAAGACTTAGTCATCAATTGACACCTTTGCCCTACTTAACAGAGAATGGATGGAATATTCCAATTCAGTTAGTATTGCGTTAGGGTTCCATCCTAGTTATGAGTCTTCATAATTCTTTAACCTTCTTTATCAACATTGAAAATGTGATGAGCAACATGAGTATCATGTTGCTCAATTGTCTTCTCCGATGTCATCAACTTCCAGAAGTGTTGTTGATCATGTTGAGTAGTTTCTTGAATGTTGGTCTATATCTTGAACTTGAAGATGTACCACCACATGTTCATGATGGTTCATGGACGAAATTCATGTTCCTTTGAGTACATTTGGACATGCCTTCATTGTACATGATGTGCCATGTGCAGTCTTGTTAAGCCATCAATTCTTGTTGAGCATAGAGTTGTGGATAAGTCAACAATGTTTCTGATGAGCCATCAATATTCCAAATGATCCATCAGTGTCTTGATGCTCCACATATGATCTAGATGTGCCATTTGAGATCATGATGGTCCAACTAGCATTCTAAAATTTAATCCATAAAAGCTTCAAGTGCTCCAACATATGATTCTTCAAACACTTGTTGAATCTTCAATATCTTTCCAACCTAAAACATCATGATAATGTTTGTTAGAAAATTTAAATCAATACTCAACTTATTTCAAGTGACAATCACATCAAAATATTTCCAACAGTTTCCCCCTATGTGATGGTTACTGAAATAAGAAGTTGTAAAAAGTGTGTAAAAGGAAAAATATTGATTTAACATTTTCCCCCTCTACTTCAATGGAATTTTCTGTTGAAGCAAGAACACACACACACACACACAAAAAAAATATTGACAGTTAAATTTTCTTTAATAAATTTTTTCAAAATCGAGGAACATATTTTTTTGAATTTTTTTTTTTTTTTTGTGTTCTTGCTTCAACAGAAAATTCCATTGAAGTAGAGGGGGAAAATGTTAAATCAAGATTTTTCCTTTTACACACTTTTTATAACTTCTTATTTCAGTAACCATCACATAGGGAGAAATTGGAATTGAATAAAAAATGTTCGAATTTGCATGATCTAGATAAAAACTTGTTTTGTCAAGATAGGAATGTAAACTGACAGATATGAATAACTTGCAAACTCGTGTTGTATTTTATTTAGGGCAGAAGTTTGAAGAAAAAATCAAGTCTTAAATAAGAGTGGAAGACTTGATCATTTTTAACAAACTGAAAAATAGATAAAAACTTTGATATTTTGCTAAATCATACCAACTAAGGTTATGATAAAACAAAGTTGCTTGGTCTAGGATTTATAGGACCATAGTGTATCAAAACGAAATTTTAAAAAATAAAAAATATATTTTAATCATAAATGATATTTTCAAAATAGGTTTAGATAAAAACAATCTATGAATATCCATTGAATATCAAAAACACTAAAAACCCGATAAATATGAAATTTAAATTATGATAGTATTTGTTGACGTCTTATCCAAGAGATATTTATATAAAAAAGTTAAAGAAAAAGTAAAAAAGTGAAATAAAATAAAATAAAACAAAAAAAAAATAAAATAAATAAATAATAAAAAGAAAATGAAAAAAAATTGTGCATGTGTGTGATAGTGTAACCAACAAAAAAATGTATGATTTTTTTTTATCACACCACAACTTAACTTAAATGTACCTTTTGGGACATCAAAACTATCACAAAAGCTTCTTGCAAGGGTCACAAAATTTTTTTGATTGTGAACAAAAGTTTGTGAAGCCTTGTTTTTAATGCTTATGTGTAACCCTTCTGCGACAGCAGGACCGTCACAAATGATTAAAAAGATGTTACATTCAAGTGTCACCAAAAAAAATTGTCACAAAAAGTTTGTGAATTCTTTGTTCATAACGAATTCTAGATGATAATGTATTGTGAAAGATCCAAGTGTGGTATCACTTGCAGACTTTGGGAATGACATACGAAAATACACAAGTAAGGAACCAAAGAAAATTAATTAGATCAGGTGCATTGATCAGATGTAAAACAAAATTCTCGACAACTAGTGAAAAAAATGGAATGTTGCGCAAGTGAGATATCTACAATCACATGTGATGAAGGTGGTGTTGATTGCGCGAAGGGAGATTGACACGAGATGCATGAGATCGATCATGATATGATCGAACATAAAAGAAGCGCTAAGATGATGCTTACGTAATCTAAATGGAAGAAGTGCCAAGATGATTTGATGATCAATGAGACTCAGAAGTTGTGCCAAGAGGTTTTGGGGATAGAGTTTGTGATGAAGAGCGAATATTTTCTTACTCAAAGCAAGGAAGATGATCACGAGATGCACCACGGTCATAGATGGTGCAAATAGGTTTTGATAGAGCACACTTGGACTTCGATGTTGCGCCAGGAACAATTACATCCCAATTGAGAAGAGATGGTGCACTCGTGTAAGATAACCGAGAGCATAAGGATATTGCACCATGAAACCTTGTGAGCCTATCACCTCAAGTGTGATGCTTCAAATGCTTCACACAACACCAAGTACACTTGGAATAAACTCTAAGAGAATAAGAACACTTGGATTTTCGGCTAGCCCTCTTTGATTCACTCTAGTGGCCAAAAACGGTGAATAATAGCTTCTTTATATAGTATGTTACAATTAGGGTTACACCATGTAAACCCTAATTGTCATGACCTTTCATTTCCATTACCCATGGGTTATGTAACTCCCATGGAGCATCCATGGAGAATCTTATGGGTTTAACCCAACTTAATAATCCATGGAGCCTTGGCCCATTATATAAGTTATGAATGATTGACACAATCAACCTATATATTTAAATAGTCTTCTTTTGATCACATAATTAATTCTAAATAAATTATTGATCAATACTAAGTAAATATTATTATTCTTATTATTAATATATTAGAACTTATAATATATTAATAAACCATAAGTGTCTTATTTCTCTCATTTAGTCTATCCAAGTGCATGATGCCATGCAACCCAAATGGACCATGCCGAGTCGGGTCAAGTACATACCAAATATAGTTATGGACTTAGACACTATATCCAACAGTAATTTGGGAGTACTTACTTGAGCTCGGCTGATTGCATGCACCACACCCTTTTCTCTTTTCAAAGTTTTTTTCTTTCAAAAATTTCTTTTCGCTTTTTCTTAAACTCTTTTCTACAAAAATTGATTTTCCCTTTTTAAAATTTCTATACCAATTCCTTAGTTTGAGTTCAGACACACCCGAAAGTGTGCCCGAATCTCTCAAACCAAGGCTCTGATACCAACTTGTAATGACCCAAAAATCATGACTAAAATTTTCGTTTGAAAAACATTACTTAAACCACGATTTCCAATCCGTAACATGAATCATAACATAAAATAAGAGTGGTAATTCAAAACATATTCTTATCATTCGAGTAAAACATCCCATGCTGACTAACTATGGTGTGTGCCATGCGATCATCCCGAGGTCTTCCCTCAGCTACCGGAAGTACCTGAAACCAAAACTAAAAGCTGTAAGCATGAAGCTTAGTGAGCTCCCCCAACTACCACATACCATACAATGACATATAAAGCACATACTAGGCCTTGACCACTGCATCGGACCAAATTCTGGACTAAATGGGGCCTTGCCCCTACATCGGACCGAAATCAGGACTAACTGGGGCCTTGCCCCCTGCATCGAACCGAAATCCGGACAAATTTGGGCCTTGCCCACTTCATCGGACCAAAGTCCAGACTAACTAGGCCTTGCCCACTGCATCGGACCAAAGTCCGGACTAACTGGGGCCTTGCCCACTGCATCATACCGAAGTCCGGACTAACTGAACATAACATAACATGATTATAGCATATAACATAAGCACATATACTGCATACTGCATCGGACCGAGGTCCGGACTAACTAACACATAAACATGCCTGAATCACAAAGACATCAAGCATACTGAGCTACTGCATCGGTCCAAAGTCCGAAACTACTGCTATCTAAACGGGCCGACATTGTGGCCATAGAACCATTCCTACTAGAAGGAAAACTCACATGAACTATTGAACACGGCCGATAACCCTCTTGCTGCTAACCAACAACTCTCTGAAATGCTGTTCCTCTAGCTCCCTAAGCTACCAATACCAATAATAACACTTAACCTAAACTGTCCTCCCGAGGTCAACTAAGTCAACTATGTTCAAAGTCAACCTTCTAGTTGAGCCGACTCACCGAGTTGTTCTACCAATTCACCGATTCCATGCTCTTCTATCTTAAAACAACCTCGACTCCACTTGTCGAGTCTGGAAATAACTCGACCGGTTCTCCTTCAACTAACACTTCGGGACCATCTTCAACCGACTCGCCGAGTTCATCCTTGAACTCGTCAAATTCATCCTCATAGCATAAATGTCTAGCCTTTGACTCGCTGAGTAGTATGAACAACTCGTCGAGTTAATCTTCATAACTAAGAATATTGTCTTGGACTCACCGAGTTCCTCATCGAACTCGTCGAGTGTTATGATCTTGATGATATTATGGGTCCAAACTGACTGGATCCTCACGCCCCCTGCATCGGACCAAAATTTGGACTAACTTGGGCATTTCCCACTGCATTGGACCGAAGTCCGGACTAACTGGGCCTTCCCCACTGCATTGGACCAAAGTCTGGACTAACTGGGGCCTTGGCCCCTGTATCGGACCGAAGTTCGGACTAACTGAACATAGCATAACATGATCATAGCATATAACATAAGCACATATACTGCATACTGCATCGGACCGAGGTCCGGACTGACTAACACATAAACATGACTGAATCACAAAAACATCAAGCATACTGAATTACTGCATCGGTCCAAAGTCCGAAACTACTGCTATCTAAACGGTCCAACATTATGGTCGTAGACCCATTCCTACTGGAAGGAAAACTCACCTGAACTGTTGAACTCCGCCGATAACCCTCTGGCTGCTAACCAACAAATCTCCGAAATGTTGCTCCTCTAGCTCCTTGAGCTACCAATACCAATAATAACACTTAGCCTAAAATATCCTCCTGAGGTCAACTAAGTCAACTCTGGTCAAACTCCTGGTCAAAGTCAACCTTCCAGTTGACCCAACTTGCCAAGTTGTTCTACCAACTCGCCTAGTCCATGCTCTTCTATCTCAAAACAACCCCGACTCCACTCGTCGAGTCTGGAGATAACTCGACGGATTCTTCTTCAACTAGCACTTCGGTACCATCTTCAACCGACTCACCGAGTTCATCATCATAGCATAAATGTCTAGGCTTTTACTCGTCGAGTTGTATGAACAACTCATCGAGTTCATCTTCATAACTAAGAAGATTGTCTTGGAGTCACCGAGTTCCTCATTGAACTCGTCGAGTGCTATTATCTTGATGATCAGTATGGGTCCAGACTGACTGAATCCTCACTAACCCTACTCACTGATCCGACTCATAAAAAAAGTGTTTGGGTTAACCACCCGACCCGCCAAGTCCATGAACTGACTCGCCGAGTCCTCCTTGTGACATCTCTATTTTGCCGATTATAGTCCATTTTAACACCTCCAACTCATAGAACTGGACTCCAAATGCTAACCTTGCACGTAAAGTTGATAACTGTACGTGCATGCAAGGTGTTATGATGCTAGAACACCAAATCCAAGCTAATATGAAGGTCTAGATTATGGAATGAGGCTATGATTGGGTAAAGCTACCCCCCCCCCCCCCCGAGCTCCTCAAGCTCATAAATGCTCAGATCTCAAGTCCTTTTCGTCCTCAAGGCTCAAAGTTCGGATTACCCTTGCAAAAGGTCCAAATTTGACAAAATCTATGCTAGAAAGGTATCTAAATGATTAGTAGTCAATGCATAAGCTTTTTACCTCCAAATGTTCTAAAATGCCAATCCAACTCTGGATCTATATCTCCTTCTTTCACCACCAAGGTCCTTCGTCGTTCTCCAAGCTTCAGTTCACTCACAAGGTAAGAAACTAGCTCAAGAATGAGGTTGGGTGGCTAGGATTTCGAGTTCTGGACTATAGGGGCCGCAAATGAACCTTAGGGAAGAGAAATAGATGCTTAAATATGGTAATAAGTCCCATAATTAGGGTTTCCCAACCCATAACAGATTCATCAACTCGTCGAGTCGGTCACTTAATCTTCCACACGGAGCCCACTCCGACTCGTCAAGTTCTTCCTTGGACTCGAAGAGTTGACTCTTTCGACTTAGGGCTTTTCTTTCCATTCTTGGTCTTTCTGATTTTGGGTGTTACATGCTTGGAGCAGCGTTCCCAAGCCGAAAAGCTCGTCTTATCGGAGCCGCCGAGCACTCCGGGGCTTCCGCCTCGTGCTAGGTAGGTTTCCTAGACTTTTCGGGGGGTTTCGGGGCTAGAGAGATTCTAGAGAGAGAGTAAAGAGAATAAAGAATGGGAAGGTGTGAGGAAAATGAGGGTGGAATGGGTTGTGTTTATAGGGTTAAATATGGCTGAAAGTGGTGCCACATGTCACCACCTAGTGGCAAGCCTTGGGGAGAAAGCAATGGTCAAGATTGTGTCACGTCACCCCTTTTGCATACGAGATCCATTTTCAACATTATTTATATCCACGCCTTGGTAAAAATAAGATCTACAACTTTCATTTTGACTGCATTAGCTAATTCTCGACCAATCTTAAATTTAACAGTACGATGAGATTATATTGTTAAATGTCCACGTAAAATTCATAACTTCTACATACGAACTCTGTTTTTGTCTATCTTTATACCGTTGAGTTCCTATTAATGAGATCTTAAATTCTCATTTAGGCTGCGTAGGCCAAAAACCATTCGATCTAACATTCGAGTTTCGGGTTGTGCACTTTAAGCCAAATCTTAGAAAATTCATAACTTCCTCATACGAAGTCAGATTTGGGTGTTCTTGTTTTGTATGTTCTTGGTTTAACGTATACTAAAACTTTTATTTATATTTCTAAAGCGAAAAATTCCTCCATCATAAATTCACTATTTACGTCACCCAGTATCGTGCCGATTTTGCCGGAAAACTTCAACCGATCATAACTTCTTCGTTATAACTCGGATTTCGGCATTCTTTATATGTACGGAACCCTTGAGACGTATTCTACAACTTGGTTAAGATTATTTATTCTAAATAATCTTTTGTTGAAAAGTCATTTTGAACCAATATTATCTCTAAATTGACTAGCCCGGATCTGCGGGAGTTACATGTTCATTGATGACATTTTGGTCTATTCCAAGACCAATGAGGAGCATTTACGGGAGGTTTTAGAGATCTTGAAGAGGGAGGGGTTTTATGCCAAATTCTACAAACATGATTTTTGGTTATGTAAGGTGCAGTTCTTGGGGTATATCGTCAACCAGAGTAGTATATTGGTCGACCCAGCCAAGATAGAGGTTGTGATGCAGTGGGAGGTTCCGAAGACACCATCTAAGATTAAGAGATTCCATGGTTTAGCAAGTTATTATCGGACATTTATTTAAGATTTTCCAAGATTTCTATTCATATTAAGAAAAATAGGAAAAATCAACCAAATCGTCCGTATGTAGTAAAAATTAGTATGCTGAAACATATATATTTTATTATATATTTAGAAAGTATGTCTCATCTAGATTCCAAAAATATAAATTTTGTAAACTCCGAGTTGATATGAAGGAGATATGAATTTTATAAGATATAAAAACCAGTCACTTGATTAAACTGATTAATGTCAAAAGGTATGGAGAGAATGGATGACTTTTGGGTAAAGTCATCAAAAGGAAAGTGGTAATACTCTTTAGATAGGAATTTTGGTAAAAGCAACGCCAAAATCGGAGTTTGTACCACAAAGTTATGATTTTTGCAAAATCATTAAATCATTTAAAAATAAGGGCTAAAAATAAAAATTGAAATTAGCCAATGCAACTAAAGGAAGGTTGTAGATCTCGACGAGAGATTTTCAGAAATATAAAGAACATCGAAAATGAAATTCGCATGAAGAAGTTATGTACTTTTGATGTTTTGCAAAAGCGCCCCGCGCAGGAAGATTGCATGCCCCGCATGTTTCTAGAAGGGGATTGGTCAAAAGTCAAGTCCACCAAGCAAATTACACCCTTTGTTTGATAATAAAACGTAATATAATGGTAAAAGTGGTATCGATCCTCGGGGAAATGGTTGTATTCAATCACCAATGCAATCTAAAAGAACTATTGTAAATAAACTAACTAACTACAATTAAACTAAAAGGGAGGGGGTGTTATGATTGCTTGAAAACTAAAAGACTTGAATAACTAAAAACTTGCAATTCAAAAAGAAAGTGGGATGCTCAAATATTGGAGAGAATTGCTAAACCAAGGCAACTCAACACAATGAACATTTATGTGTTTATCATTAGGATTTAACATAAAGCTTATTATTCATCCCAAATTTGTTATAGCAATCATGAAGCATGATATGCTAATATTTCATATAGGTAGTATGGAGGTTGGGGAAGCCCACAACACACCTTCTTAATCAAAATCAAAGATCCAATTCAAGCAATTGAACCCAAGAAGTTGATTAGCCTTACGAATGAAGAAATACCCAATTCCTAGAGGATGTCAATGCTTAGACATCCATAAAGGAGTTATGATTCATAAACTAGAGATGATTTCTACCATCATAAAGCTCTTGTTCACATTCAATGATTCAATGCAAAACCAAAGAAATAAACCAACAATTGCTTATTAAAGTACCAAGCTCATGATCAAAGCACTAAACAAGCATAGAAAATATGAACTACAATCATAGACATAAGATAAATGATAAATAAGCATAAATCCTTCAAAAACCCACAAAAATTCAAAGATTTTAGCCAAGGTCTACAAAAATAGAGAGTTTAGCCACTCATGGCAATAGAACAACAATCACAAAAGTCTAATTACATAAAGAAATTACCAATATCTTGGAAAGATGAAAAGAAATGAGTCTTGAGCTTCAAAATCGCCTCCTCCAGGTCTCCAATGGTGAAAAATCGAGAGTTTTCCTGATAGATCTGATCCCCCAAGGTTATGGTGTGCCAAATGGCTAAAATTCCCAAACTGAGCAGTTGCGCGGGTACCCGCGCGACGGAGATTCCACCCGTGCAATTGTTGTTGGAATGCAATTGGCTCATTTTTCCTCGACTAACCATTCCATTACCAAAGATTCCTTTGGCCCCCTCCATATGTCACATGATTTAAATTAACCAATCATCATTTAGCTTCAAATGTTGATGCTCCAAGCCCAAAACAAAATTCCAAGATCCATCTTCACAAGCCCACTTCATACAAGCCTTTAGCTTTTTAAGCCCAATTATTCTTTAGTAGATCCGCCAAGCCCAATAATGCATCGGAAATCCCACTAAGCCCAACTCTAATCAAACCGTAACCACAATGAGCTCCACAATCCTGTAAAATTGCTCATGCAAAATAAAAAGTCCCTGATACGATCCATGATAAAGAAAATAAAGAATATACAATGCAATACTAATAAAAAGAGCTGAAAATCTAAAATAAACTAATAAAAATAAGGAAATAAAACAAGCTATCAATTCACCCCAAGCTTAAACCTAACTTGTCCTCAAGTTAGAACAAGACTAAAATGAGCTAAACTAAAAAGGAAAAAGAAAGATACCATAGAACTTGGTCAACATCAGTCAACATGGTCAGAATTAGTTCTTCATGGACCCTACGCATCTTCAAAATGTTCCCCGCTTTAGAGCCATAAACCACATTCTCGACCACTATATGGGCAAATAGATCATGGCTGGATGTAGTCGCGGTGTGCAAGATAAAGGAAACAGAGATGCGCCCAGTGGGGGCACTTTAAATCACCAATGCAGATCATAATGCATGAAGGAAAGGCGCCTCTTCACACACGATGATTCCTACATTTGTCAGGCTAAAGTGTTTAATACGAAATAGGGTTTTGTAGCACATCCTCTGGGAAAACATATGGTTTCAGAGGCTTCTCCCTTGTACTGTCCTTTACACTCTACCGTCTCATCGTCAAGGCCTTTTCTTACCAAAAATAAAAAATAAAATAAAATAATAAAATTCTACTTAACTTAAATGTAAACCTAAAAACTCAAATATTCAATCTTGAACTTCTGTTATTTGGATTTCAGCCTCTTTTGTTGCTTGACATTCAACTTTTTCGTTTTTTTAATGAATGACCTAGTTGACTTACTCTACATGCAACTATATACAACCTAAATGCAATAAAAATAAAAGATAATAAATACCTCACCCCAAGATTAAAATGAAGCATTGTCCTCAATCTTGAACTTCTGTTATTTGGATTTCAGCCTCTTTTGTTGCTTGACATTCAGCTTTTTCGTTTTTTTAATGAATGACCTAGATGACTTACTCTAAATTCAACTATATACTGTTGGGTTTTGAGCAATCTAACACTTCCTAAGTGTGCATGCAACCCTAATAAACCTTGGATCTATGTTTGTCTAAATACATGTAAAATAATAATTTTCCAAGGTTTATAACCTATCTAACATGGCATGGGGAACATTTCAACATAAAAGAGTTAGAAGAGATTACATACCTTTTGGTGAGTTTGGTTCTAAGGAGTTTGAGGGCCAAGCACCAATAGTGTGAATGCCTCAAATGGAATCACAAACACCACAAACTCTTGGAAAACTTTGAGAGAGTATACACCTTGTATAAAATCGGCCACACACATGCACACACACACTAGTTCACTAGTTTTCTCTTAGGCTTCATTTCATGCTCCATAAGCATGCTTATATAGTGTGCATGGTTAGGGTGAAACCCTAATAACCCATGTCTTTTCCTTTTCCAAGGATCCATGGGTTAAAAGCTCCATGGATCATCCATGGACTTCCACATAAGCCTAGCCCATTAACAAATGAGTATTAGCCCACACTATATAAAACAAATAGCCCATAATTTAATTAGTATTCTATAAATTAATTCATAATTAATTTAAGACTAAAACTAATTAAATAACATAACTTCATATTAATATATTATAACTCATAATATATTAATAAACATATGTGTATAACTCTCATAAAATTATCCATAATAGTTTGGATGAGATGCAACCCAAATGGACCATGCCGGTCGGGTCAAGTATATACCAAATAAGTTATGGACTTAGACACCTTATCCAACAGACTCCCACTTGGATAAGTCTAATAACTATATTTTCCTATAACTTCAGGAACCAACCAACAATCGTAGCTCTCGAAAACTCCCTCGAACAATGAAGACTCTGTCGAACTATGAAGCGCCATTTTAGATAAGTGATCACATAATCCTCTATTCTCATGATATCAGCCGGACAAACACATGGAACTATGTCTTGCTTATTGTCTAGCAGTTGTTTCTCGATTTTCCGATTTGTTTGACGAAGAACTTCACTGAACACATCGGTTTAGTTCTGACCAGGCCTGGTACATGGGTCAACACAAAATCATCGAGGGTCCCAGATATCGCTTCTATTTCTAGAAGGAACAGATAAACTTCGACTGATATGCTTGTTCTACTACTTATTGAATTGTACACAAAGGCACGTTTTATAACATCAAGTTACTGATGCGTTTACGTGCAATCAATGCACAACCAACTCATAGGTAACAAATCATATCTCTAGGTTTAAAGATTTATATGATGTTATCGTCTCACGATCACTCGAGATAAATTCCATGAAGTGATACAAGTGAGCGTGGGTTTATACCAATACTCATAACTTATGAGTACTCATGAATGTTGCAGCAACCATTGCCATGTCTAAACACCTTTAAGGCATCTACAAACCCAATTCATGACAATCTTGATTCATACCTACTTCCGACGTATGATCAATTGTGGAGGTTTGAATAAATTAATTATTCTGGAAGTCAAAACATGCAAAACTGAAACAATAGTAAATAATTGACAATGATAGTAACACTTTACTCATAAATAAATCACAAATTTTATTCATCATCAAACGTCGATTACATTTTACAAGTTTTAGGAAAACTATCTAATCTGTAAAACTAATATCGTCCCTCAGACCGATGCGTCTCGCATGCTGAAAATGCTTAACCCTCGTCAGTCCCTTCGTAAGGGGATCTGCAGGATTCTCATCCGACGATATCCTCCTTGTCACAAGGAGTCCTTCTTCAATCTTGTGTCTTATGAAGTGATATTTTCTGTCAATATGTCGGGATCTGCCATGATCTCTTGGTTCCTTGGCTAAGGTAACCGCACTATTGTTGTCACAGAAAATCTCTATAGGTTCCTTAATAGCTGGTACAACTCCAAGGTTTCCGATGAAGTTCTTTAGCCATATCGCCTCCTTCGCTGCTTCACTCGCTGCTATATACTCTGATTCACAAGTCGAATCAGCCACCGTCTCCTTCTTGGAACTCTTCCAAGAAATTGCCCCTCCATTTAAGGTAAAGATCCAGCCCGACTGAGAACGGAAATTATCCCTATCAGTCTGAAAACCAGCATCACTATACCCTAATATTCTCAAGTCATCACTGCCACCAAGGGTAAGGATCCAATCCTTAGTCCTCCACAGGTACTTGAGAATGTTCTTTACCGCGGTCCAATGAGCCTTGCCAGGGTTCCCCTGATACCTGCTGACCATGCTCAAAGCAAATGCCACATCAGGACGGGTACAAGTCATAGCATACATGATCGAGCCAACTGCGGAAGCATATGGTAATTGGCTCATCTCAGCTATCTCTGCCTCTGTACTCGGACTCTGAGTCTTACTCAGTTTGGTATTGCTTTGGATCGGTAAATTTCCTTTCTTGGAATTCTCCATGTTGAACCTTTTCAACACCTTATCCAAGTGGATACTCTGACTAAGTCCAATTAGTCTTCTACTCCTTTCTCTTAATATCCTTATCCCTAGGATATAGGTAGCCTCCCCTAGGTCCTTCATAGCAAAGCACTTCCCAAGCTAGGACTTAATCTCCTGCAAGGTTGGGATGTCATTTCCTATGAGTAGTATGTCATCCACATACAGTACCAAGAAGCTAACTATACTCCCACTAGCTCTGACATACACGCAAGACTCATCTTTGCTTCTCGAGAAGCCAAACTCTTTTACCTTCTCATCAAAACAAAGATTCCAGCTATGAGATGCTTGTTTTAATCCATAAATGGATTTATCAAGCTTGCATACTCTATTAGGGTACTCTGCACTGACAAAACCCTCTGGCTGATTCATGTACACATCCTCAGCCAACTTTCCGTTAAGGAAAGCGGTTTTGACATCCATTTGCCATATTTCATAATCATGAAATGCACTTTTTCTTCCATGTTTGTCTTCTTTTTGAAGATCCATTTGCACCCGACTGTTTTACGGCCTGGTACATTGTCAACCAAGTTCCAAACTTGATTGTCATACATGGACTGTATCTCGCTGTCCATAGCCTCCTTCCATTTAGCAGACTCCGAGCCTGCCATGGCTTCCTTAACACTGCTAGGTTCATCCAAATTTACCAATGTACTATCACTAATAAACGTATCACCTTCTGTAGTAATATGAAAACCATAATAAAACGAAGGTGTGTTCCTAACCCGTGTGGAACGCCTTGGAGGTACAGACTCGTCAGCTGGATCAACAGGACTTTCCTCCTCAGGTTGATTGCTAGTGTCTGAGGTTCCTTCACCAATTGATTCTTGAATTTCATCAAGATCAATCTGCCTCCCACTGTCTCCTTGGCTTATAAATTCTTTCTCGCGAAAGATCCCTCTTCGTACTACAAAGACCACATTCTCACTGGGTCTGTAGAAGAGGTAACCGAAGGATTTCTGTGGGTAGCCGATGAAAATACACCTTTCGCTTCGGGGTTCAAGCTTATCATGAGTTTCACGCCTCACGAAAACTTCGCAACCCCAAATTTTGATGTGGTCCAAATTGGGAACCTTCCCAGTCCACATCTCATGAGGTGTTTTGGCAACCTTCTTTGTAGGGACTAGATTAAGGATATGGGCGGCAGTCTCTAAGGCATACCCCCAACAAGAGATTGGTAACGAAACTCGACTCATCATAGAGCGAACCATGTCCAACAAGGTTCGATTACGCCTCTCAGCTACAGCATTCAGCTGTGGTGTTCTGGGAGGAGTCAATTGTGAGACAATCCCACACTCCTTAATATAGTCAAGGAACTCGGTACTAAGATACTCACCACCTCGATCGGATCGAAGCATCTTAATGTTCCTACCCAATTGATTTTCTACTTCCTTCTTGAATTCCTTAAACCTTTCAAAGGTTTCGGACTTATTTTTGATTAAGTAGACATACCCATATCTACTAAAATCATCAATAAAAGTCACATAATACCGATTAGCATCCCTTGTGGCGGTTTTTGAATGGCCCACATACATCAGTATGTATTAGGTCCAACAAACCTTCACCCCTCTCACAAGTTCCAATGAAGGGTGATTTTGTCATTTTTCCAAGTAGACAAGATTCACAACTATCATCTGATTTAAGGTCAAATGATTCCAAGACTCCACTCTTTTGGAGTTGGCCTATGCGTTTCTTGTTTACATGTCCAAGACGACAATGCCACAATGATGCTTTATCTAGGCTAGTAGAAGAATCAATATACAACACATTATTTCCTAAGTTGTCTACAATCGACACAGTTTCATACACGCCATCACAAGGTAATGCTTTAAAATAAAACACATTATTAAAGAAAGCATTAATACCACCACATTCATTATCAAACGAAAAGGTAAAACCTTGTTTGTGCAAAGCATGAAAAGAAATAATATTCCTCGCCATTTCAGACAAGTACACACATTTATTCAAATCTAATTTTAACCCATTATTAAGCAACAAAGTATAAAGTCCAATCTTGGAAACAGGTGAAGCCTTCCTATTCCCCATGATTAGGTTTATCTTCCCGTGCTCCACATCCTCACTTCTTCTTAGGCCCTGCAAATCAGAACATATGTGAATACCACATCCTGTATCAAGCACCCAAGAGTTAGAATATGTTGAGTAATTAGACAATATAGTGTAAATACTTGCATAGGTGGGTTTCACTTTCCCATCCTTTAGATCCTGCAAGTACTTAGGGAAGTTTCGCTTCCAGTGTGCCTTTTCATGGCAATAAAAGCATTCAGCATCCTTGGGAATGGCAGAAGGAGTGATAGAACCATTCTTAGTCTTTGATGAGGAGCCTTCAAGAGACTTTCCCTTGGTACTCTTCGAAGGGTGCTTCCTATTTTTCCCTTTGCCTTGCCCAATAGCTAAAACAGGGGTAGAAGTCGGAGTAGGAGTAGTAGAGGTAACAACCGCTTTACCCTTAAGACCGGTTTCAGCGGTCTTCAAGAGTCCTTGAAGCTTGCTGAGGGTAACTTCCTCCTTGTTCATATGATATGTCATTCGAAAATGATCATAACAAGAAGGCAAGGAGTGCAAAATGATGTCAATTGCCAACTCCTCGGGGATGTTAACATTCAGCTTCAGCAAACGTTCCACATTCCTTTGCATCTTTTGCATGTGGCCCGTGACGGATTCACCATCCTTCATGCGGGTAGTTATTATGGAGGAGATTATTTCATACCGCTCCTGACGAGCACTCTGGTGGTACCTTTCCATCAGGTCTTGGTGCATCTCAAAAGGGTAGAAATCTTCATACGACTTTTGGAGCTCGGCTGTCATCGTGGCCATCATGATACATGCCACCTTAGTAGCATCTCTCTCATGAGTCCTGAATTCAGCGATCTCCTCAGGAGTAGCAGTAGACTCATCAAGTTCTTTTAACTCCTTATCGAGGACATATTCCTTGTCCTCGTAACGAGTAACCATCCTGATGTTCCTAATCCAATCCATGAAGTTGGAACCATCAAAGATGACCCTCCCACAAAGATTCATGAGAGAGAAAGAACCAGTTGGGTTAGAGCCTGAAGCATTAGTGTTGGAAGACATCTGAAAGAAGAAAGTAAATTTAGATTAGATATTTAGGATCCTTAATAAGACACCCAAATGTAATATTAAGGCTAGGATCCAATCACAATATATTACACTTAGAAGAGGGATGTCGTAATCTAAGTAATAATATATTTGAAAGGTAGGTGAATGACGATTCACCAATTTCCACCATGAAAACGAAATGATTTATTAGGTTTAATTGGATTTGAAATTCCTAGATTCTTTTGAGATTCATTGAACTTTTCAATGGCATGTTTCAATCTCGATTGTGCCCTTCAAGTTTTGTGACTGGGATGCCGAGGATCACAAAACAAGGTGTGAATAACCATGCTAATTCACTTGGTACTCTTAATATTATCACCTAATCAATGTGCCGGTTAACCACACACGCTTCATTGATCTATGACAAACATTAAGTCACCCTTCGTGATCCTTACTAGTCCTAGTTAGTGTGTCGGTTAACCACACACGCTCCACCAACGACTTGGTAAGGTACAAAGTGTGAATTCCATGGACTAGCACCAAGTTTACATTTTTCCTAAAATAACTAAGATTGGGAATTAAAAGAGTTTAGTTACTTTATAATATTCATTATACTTTTAATGATGATTTAAAGTCATTGTTCTACCCATTCGGCTAACGACCCTCCACCGATCAAGCAAGCGGTGGGTGAGAGTATACACCCATTAAGTCGCCATTTTATAGGCAACAGCCTTATACCCACCTTATAGACTGGCTTCGTGAATGAGGCCTACTAACGGTAAAACGACTTATTCTTATACATATATATAATAATTAACCATTAATGTTATAAATAGTATAAGGGTTGAATTTTAACTATTAAAACTCTAAGGTTTGGAATTAAAGTTTATTAAAGTGTGTGAAACTTTACAAATTCCAAAACTTGAGGGCAAGTTTTGTAACTTTGCAAAACTCTTCATTTCATAACTTATGAATTAAAGGTTCATAAAAATGAAGACTCTTCATGTTCATGTAACTTATGTGTTTTAAGTGTGTGTTAAATGAAAGTGACCTTTGGTAATCCATAACTTGAGGACAAATTATGGACTCCATTAAAACACATAAATGATAAAGAATTAATCCTAAACAATTCAGCAAATAATTCCTATCATTTTCTAAATTCATAAGAACATGAACATGATCATCAAAAATTCAAGAATTATATGAACACATAAAATCATGGAATTTTGATATATGCTATTGTAAATGGATTAGAACAACCATTACACCAACTAAAATAAGTTTTATAACACCAAAACAATTTAGGGTAATGTTTCTAGTCCATTTCCAGCAGCAAAAGTCGAGAATCTGCACTCTTTCGATCCTACTCGTCGAGTGCATGAACTTACTCGCCGAGTAGGTTGAAGTTTGCCTTGGACTCGTCGAGTCCCCCCAATGGACTCGGCGAGTCCACCATGCTGACAGCAACGATTTCGACTTTTTTCACTATTTTGCATCAAGTATCAAACAAGCAAGCCTAGGCTCTGATACCACTGTTGGGTTTTGAGCAATCTAACACTTCCTAAGTGTGCATGCAACCCTAATAAACCTTGGATCTATGTTTGTCTAAATACATGCAAAATAATAATTTTCCAAGGTTTATAACCTATCTAACATGGCATGGGGAACATTTCAACATAAAAGAGTTAGAAGAGATTACATACCTTTTGGTGAGTTTGGTTCTAAGGAGTTTGAGGGCCAAGCACCAATAGTGTGAATGCCTCAAATGGAATCACAAACACCACAAACTCTTGGAAAACTTTGAGAGAGTATACGCCTTGTATAAAATCGGCCACACACATGCACACACACACTAGTTCACTAGTTTTCTCTTAGGCTTCATTTCATGCTCCATAAGCATGCTTATATAGTGTGCATGGTTAGGGTGAAACCCTAATAACCCATGTCTTTTCCTTTTCCAAGGATCCATGGGTTAAAAGCTCCATGGATCATCCATGGACTTCCACATAAGCCTAGCCCATTAACAAATGAGTATTAGCCCACACTATATAAAACAAATAGCCCATAATTTAATTAGTATTCTCTAAATTAATTCATAATTAATTTAAGACTAAAACTAATTAAATAACGTAACTTCATATTAATATATTATAACTCATAATATATTAATAAACATATGTGTATAACTCTCATAAAATTATCCATAATAGTTTGGATGAGATGCAACCCAAATGGACCATGCCGGTCGGGTCAAGTATATACCAAATAAGTTATGGACTTAGACACCTTATCCAACATATACAACCTAAATGCAATAAAAATAAAAGATAAGAAATACCTCACCCCAAGATTAAAATGAAGCATTGTCCTTAATGCTTAGGATGAGACTAAGGCAGGATCATACCAGGATCAACATGGAGGAGGCCCGCAAGTGCAGTAACCACCTTCGGGCCGAAAGTGATGCCAAAGGTCCTCCATGTAGTTGTTGGCTCGAGCTTGCTGCTCCTCAATGCGGCAAATGGCGGCTGTATTTAGGTTGCCCTGGAGGTGCAAGGTTGCCCTGGAGGTGCGGATAGGAGTGGTACTCATGTTGTGGCTCAAAGTGTGCTCCTAAAGGCTGACCATAAAATGGTGGTGGTAATTATCGGATCGGGAGGTCAAAATGGTCTTAGGCCTCAAATGGACTACCAGCACTGGAATTGTCGACCTGCATTTCATCATCATCATCGTGTAACTCTTCAAGCAAGAACCAAGTTCTGGGGTCGCTGGTGGAAAAGGTGGAGATGCTAGGATTAGGCAAGATGTAAACTAGTTCCTTGACATGATTGAGCCAAGAAAATGGTTAGGACGGGCAGAACGAGGTATCAATAATTCCATCCGGGTGAGAGCTATGTAGTCAAGGAGGTAGAGAGGTGGGTCATCCACTTGCACGTACTCAAACTCAGGAAATTGAAGGCCCGCACCCAAACCAATTAGGGTAATGAGACCTCCAATGCAAATGTCGTCAGTGGTCTTGATGTGGATGCTGTCACATTTATCCAAGAAAAAGGTGGCAAAACCGGGGCAAGACCAACGACGATATAGGAAATAGAGCTCGGCTGTGTTTATTTTTCCCGGCTCGTGACAACCAAAGATGGAAGTGGAAAGAATCTGGTGGGCAATTCTCCAACAAGGATGGATAATGTAAGGATCTTTTTTTCGACTGGGATTGAAGTTTGGAAGAACTGTTATTTGAGTCCAAAACTCTACATTAGGCACGCTATTGAATTAAGTCCACTGATGGCTATAGATGTCGGTGTTGAAGGTGTCGCTTGTGCCCATGGTGGTGTTGAGGGTGTCGTATGTGAGTCAGTGTTGTCGACCATGGAGTTTAAATGTGAGCACCCCCGCTATGTCATCCCGTGAATAAGTGGAAAAGAACTCTAGTGTGGGTTGTTTGTATGTGCGCGCGGAAAGAGCTAGGAACTCGGGCCAACCGATGTTGAAGAACAGTTGTTGCAAGAAATTGTCAAGGCCAATGTGTGTCGTTGAGTCTTGGTGGTAAAATTTGGTGGATTAAATTGCACGTTTTTGGAGGTTTGACTTGAATTGTTTGATTTGTATGCTAGTGAGGACAAAGTTACCCTCACGATCGCTATTCTCAGTTGACACTTTTTTTGTGGATCGCATTGATGAAACCTCACAGGAAGAACCATGAGATGCATGAATGGTTTTCTTCTTTCCCATTGCACCTGTTAATCTAACCTAACAAACACAAAAAATTGGCCAGAATTATCCCTCACACTAATCCAATCAAACCAAATAACAAAAATATAAACCGGGAAAATATTCCCAACTTGCAATTTGGCACAATTCAATGTAATCAATTCAAAGCAAACTAAGTCTAATTCTAATCAACCTAATGCATAGCACAAGCGTATTAAATTAGAAATTGAATGCAATAGAATTAAAAGAAATATACTAATTTCGAGTGTCAATACCCGAAAAGAAATCCGCTAAAACCGTACCCCAAGCTTAAATTGGACCCACAAGATTGAATCTTTTGAAACTCCGGCGATGAGATTTTCCCGAAAAAACAATAGATCAGCGTGTGGTAGAGTGTGTGGCAAATAATTCCCCAAGAAATTGCGAATTTGACTAAGATTTGGCGGAGATATGAGCCTTGGATGCTTTTCCGGTGAGTGAAGGGTGGTGGCGATTGAAGGTTGTGGTGGTGCTGAGTATGGTCGGAATTTGTTGGGGATCAGAGTGGTGAGGTGTAATCGTGGTAGGAATGGAGGAGGAGGGATGTGGTGGCTGATTTAGGATTTCTGACGAGTGAAGGGATGGGGCTGATGGCGGTTGTTGTCGGCTGGAGAGATAAGGGTGGGGAACGTCGACGCGATGGTGGGTTGGCAGTGCCAATCAATGGCATTAGTTGGATGCAGTGGTAGCGGAGTTTGTCAATGGTGGCAGAAGTCGGCAGCGGCATTGATTAGAGATCGACAGCAGCGCTGGGTTCGTTGAAGACTGGAGTGACAAGGGTGGGGTACGGGGGTCCGACGGGTTTGTGGAGTTATAAGGGAGGTTTGTAAAATGGATCGGTTTATTAGGTAGGTTTTGTTGGATAAGGTGTCTAAGTCCATAACTTATTTGGTATATACTTGACCCGACCGGCATGGTCCATTTGGGTTGCATCTCATCCAAACTATTATGGATAATTTTATGAGAGTTATACACATATGTTTATTAATATATTATGGGTTATAATATATTAATATGAAATTACGTTATTTAATTAGTTTTAGTCTTAAATAAATTATGAATTAATTTAGAGATTAAAAGGAAGACTAATTAAATTATGGGCTATTTGTTTTATATAGTGTGGGCTAATACGCATTTGTTAATGGGCTAGGCTTATGTGGAAGTCCATGGATGATCCATGGAGCTTTTAACCCATGGATCCTTGGAAAAGGAAAAGACATGGGTTATTAGGGTTTCACCCTAACCATGCACACTATATAAGCATGCTTTTGGAGCATGAAATGGAGCCTAAGAGAAAACTAGTGAACTAGTGTGTGTGTGCATGTGTGTGGCCGATTTATACAAGGTGTATACTCTCATCAAAGTTTTCCAAGAGTTTGTGGTGTTTGTGATTCCATTTGAGGCATTCAAACTATTGGTGCTTGGCCCTCAAACCCCTTAGAACCAAACTCACCAAAAGGTATGTAATCTCTTCTAACTCTTTTATGTTGAAATGTTCCCCATGCCATGTTAGATAGGTTATAAACCTTGGAAAATTATTATTTTGCATGTATTTAGACAAACATAGATCCAAGGTTTATTAGGGTTGCATGCACACTTAGGAAGTGTTAGATTGCTCAAAACCCAACAGTGGTATCAGAGCCTAGGCTTGCTTGTTTGATACTTGATGCAAAATAGTGAAAAAAGTTGAAATCGTTGCTGTCAGCATGGTGGACTCGCCGAGTCCATTGGCGGGACTCGACGAGTCCAAGGCAAACTTCAACCTACTCGGCGAGTAAGTTCATGCACTCGACGAGTAGGATCGAAAGAGTGCAGATTCTCGACTTTTGCTGCTGGAAATGGACTAGAAACATTACCCTAAATTGTTTTGGTGTTATAAAACTTATTTTAGTTGGTGTAATGGTTGTTCTAATCCATTTACAATAGCATATATCAAAATTCCATGATTTTATGTGTTCATATAATTCTTGAATTTTTGATGATCATGTTCATGTTCTTATGAATTTAGAAAATGATAGGAATTATTTGCTGAATTGTTTAGGATTAATTCTTTATCATTTATGTGTTTTAATGGAGTCCATAATTTGTCCTCAAGTTATGGATTACCAAAGGTCACTTTCATTTAACACACACTTAAAACACATAAGTTACATGAACATGAAGAGTCTTCATTTTTATGAACCTTTAATTCATAAGTTATGAAATGAAGAGTTTTGCAAAGTTACAAAACTTGCCCTCAAGTTTTGGAATTTGTAAAGTTTCACACACTTTAATAAACTTTAATTCCAAACCTTAGAGTTTTAATAGTTAAAATTCAACCCTTATACTATTTATAACATTAATGGTTAATTATTATATATATGTATAAGAATAAGTCGTTTTACCGTTAGTAGGCCTCATTCACGAAGCCGGTCTATAAGGTGGGTATAAGGTTGTTGCCTATAAAATGGCGACTTAATGGGTGTATACTCTCACCCACCGCTTGCTTGATCGGTGGAGGGTCGTTAGCCGAATGGGTAGAACAATGACTTTAAATCCTCATTAAAAGTATAATGAATATTATAAAGTAACTAAACTCTTTTAATTCCCAATCTTAGTTATTTTAGGAAAAATGTGAACTTGGTGCTAGTCCATGGAATTCACACTTTGTACCTTACCAAGTCGTTGGTGGAGCGTGTGTGGTTAACCGACACACTAACTAGGACTAGTAAGGATCACGAAGGGTGACTTAATGTTTGTCATAGATCAATGGAGCGTGTGTGGTTAACCGGCACATTGATTAGGTGATAATATTAAGAGTACCAAGTGAATTAGCATGGTTATTCACACCTTGTTTTGTGATCCTCGGCATCCCAGTCACAAAACTTGAAGGGCACAATCGAGATTGAAACATGCCATTGAAAAGTTCAATGAATCTCAAAAGAATCTAGGAATTTCAAATCCAATTAAACCTAATAAATCATTTCGTTTTCATGGTGGAAATTGGTGAATCGTCATTCACCTACCTTTCAAATATATTATTACTTAGATTACGACATCCCTCTTCTAAGTGTAATATATTGTGATTGGATCCTAGCCTTAATATTACATTTGGGTGTCTTATTAAGGATCCTAAATATCTAATCTAAATTTACTTTCTTCTTTCAGATGTCTTCCAACACTAATGCTTCAGGCTCTAACCCAACTGGTTCTTTCTCTCTCATGAATCTTTGTGGGAGGGTCATCTTTGATGGTTCCAACTTCATGGATTGGATTAGGAACACCAGGATGGTTACTCGTTACGAGGACAAGGAATATGTCCTCGATAAGGAGTTAAAAGAACTTAATGAGTCTACTGCTACTCCTGAGGAGATCGCTGAATTCAGGACTCATGAGAGAGATGCTACTAAGGTGGCATGTATCATGATGGCCATGATGACAGCCGAGCTCCAAAAGTCGTATGAAGATTTCTACCCTTTTGAGATGCACCAAGACCTGATGGAAAGGTACCATCAGAGTGCTCGTCAGGAGCGGTATGAAATAATCTCCTCCATAATAACTACCCGCATGAAGGATGGTGAATCCGTCACGGGCCACATGCAAAAGATGCAAAGGTATGTGGCCCGTTTGCTGAAGCTGAATGTTAACATCCCCGAGGAGTTGGCAATTGACATCATTTTGCACTCCTTGCCTTCTTGTTATGATCATTTTCGAATGACATATCATATGAACAAGGAGGAAGTTACCCTCAGCAAGCTTCAAGGACACTTGAAGACCGCTGAAACCGGTCTTAAGGGTAAAGCGGTTGTTACCTCTACTACTCCTACTCCGACTTCTACCCCTGTTTTAGCTATTGGGCAAGGCAAAGGGAAAAAGAGGAAGCACCCTTCGAAGAGTACCAAGGGAAAGTCTCTTGAAGGCTCCTCATCAAAGTCTAAGAACGGTTCTGTCACTCCTTCTGCCATTCCCAAGGATGCTGAATGCTTTTATTGCCATGAAAAGGCACACTGGAAGCGAAACTGCCCTAAGTACTTGCAGGATCTAAAGGATGGGAAAGTGAAACCCACCTATGCAGGTATTTACACTATATTGTCTAATTACTCAACATATTCTAACTCTTGGGTGCTTGATACAGGATGTGGTATTCACATATGTTCTGATTTGCAGGGCCTAAGAAGAAGTAAGGATGTGGAGCATGGGAAGATAAACTTAATCTTGGGGAATAGGAAGGCTTCACCTGTTTCGAAGATTGGAGTTTATACTTTGTTGCTTAATAATGGGTTAAAATTAGATTTGAATAAATGTGTGTACTCGTCTGAAATGGCGAGGAATATTATTTCTTTTCATGCTTTGTACAAACAAGGTTTTACCTTTTCGTTTGATAATGAATGTGGTGGTATTAATGCTTTCTTTAATAATGTGTTTTATTTTAAAGAATTACCTTGTGATGGCGTGTATGAAACTGTGTCGATTGTAGACAACTTAGGAAATAATGTGTTGTATATTGATTCTTCTACTAGCCTAGATAAAGCATCATTGTGGCATTGTCGTCTTGGACATGTAAACAAGAAACGCATAGGCCAACTCCAAAAGAGTGGAGTCTTGGAATCATTTGACCTTAAATCAGATGATAGTTGTGAATCTTGTCTACTTGGAAAAATGACAAAATCACCCTTCACTGGAACTTGTGAGAGGGGTGAGGGTTTGTTGGACCTAATACATACTGATGTATGTGGGCCATTCAAAACCGCCACAAGGGACGCTAATCGGTATTATGTGACTTTTATTGATGATTTTAGTAGATATGGGTATGTCTACTTAATCAAACATAAGTCCGAAACCTTTGAAAGGTTTAAGGAATTCAAGCAGGAAGTAGAAAATCAATTGGGAAGGAACATTAAGATGCTTCGATCCGATCGAGGTGGTAAGTATCTTAGCACCGAGTTCCTTGACTATCTTAAGGAGTGTGGGATTGTCTCAAAATTGACTCCTCCCAGGACACCACAGCTGAATGGTGTAGCTGAGAGGCGTAATCGAACCTTGTTGGACATGGTTCGCTCTATGATGAGTCGAGTTTCGTTACCAATCTCTTTTTGGGGGTATGCCTTAGAGACTGCCGCCCATATCCTTAATCTAGTCCCTACAAAGAAGGTTACAAAAACACCTCATGAGATGTGGACTGGGAAGGTTCCCAATTTGGACCACATCAAATTTGGGGTTGCGAAGCCCTCGTGAGGCGTGAAACTCATGATAAGCTTGAACCCCGAAGTGAAAGGTGTACTTTCATCGGCTACCCACAGAAATCCTTCGGTTACCTCTTCTACAGACCCAGTGAGAATGTGGTCTTTGTAGCACGAAGAGGGATCTTTCGCGAGAAAGAATTTATAAGCCAAGGAGACAGTGGGAGGCAGATTGATCTTGAAGAAATTCAAGAATCAATTGGTGAAGGAACCTCAGACACTAGCAATCAACCTGAGTAGGAAACTCCTGTTGATCCAGCTGACGAGTCTGTACCTCCGAGGCGTTCCACACGGGTTAGGAACACACCTTCGTTTTATTATGGTTTTCATATTACTACAGAAGGTGATACGTTTATTAGTGATAGTACACTAGTAAATTTGGATGAACCTAGAAGTGTTAAGGAAGCCATGGCAGGCCCGGAGTCTGCTAAATGGAAGGAGGCTATGGATAGCGAGATACAGTCCATGTATGACAATCAAGCTTGGAACTTGGTTGACAATGTACCAGGCCGTAAAACAGTCGGGTGCAAGTGGATCTTCAAGAAGAAGACAGACATGGAAGGAAAAGTGCATACATATAAGGTTCGACTGGTTACGAGGGGTTTTACTCAAACTCAAGGTATTAATTATGATGAAACCTTCTCGCCGGTAGCAAAGATTAAGTCTATTAGGGTTATGTTAGCCATTGCAGCATTTCATGATTATGAAATATGGCAAATGGATGTCAAAACCGCTTTCCTTAACGGAAAGTTGGCTGAGGATGTGTACATGAATCAGCCAGAGGGTTTTGTCAGTGCAGAGTACCCTAATAGAGTATGCAAGCTTGATAAATCCATTTATGGATTAAAACAAGCATCTCGTAGCTGGAATCTTTGTTTTGATGAGAAGGTAAAAGAGTTTGGCTTCTCGAGAAGCAAAGATGAGTCTTGCGTGTATGTCAGAGCTAGTGGGAGTATAGTTAGCTTCTTGGTACTGTATGTGGATGACATACTACTCATAGGAAATGACATCCCAACCTTGCGGGAGGTTAAGTCCTAGCTTGGGAAGTGTTTTGCTATGAAGGACCTAGGGGAGGCTACCTATATCCTAGGGATAAGGATATTAAGAGAAAGGAGTAGAAGACTAATTGGACTTAGTCAGAGTATCTACTTGGATAAGGTGTTGAAAAGGTTCAACATGGAGAATTCCAAGAAAGGAAATTTACCGATCCAAAGCAATACCAAACTGAGTAAGACTTAGAGTCCGAGTACAGAGGCAGAGATAGCTGAGATGAGCCAATTACCATATGCTTCCGCAGTTGGCTCGATCATGTATGCTATGACTTGTACCCGTCCTGATGTGGCATTTGCTTTGAGCATGGTCAGCAGGTATCAGGGGAACCCTGGCAAGGCTCATTGGACCGCGGTAAAGAACATTCTCAAGTACCTGCGGAGGACTAAGGATTGGATCCTTACCCTTGGTGGCAGTGATGACTTGAGAATATTAGGGTATAGTGATGCTGGTTTTCAGACTGATAGGGATAATTTCTGCTCTCAGTCGGGCTGGATCTTTACCTTAAATGGAGGGGCAATTTCTTGGAAAAGTTCCAAGCAGGAGACGGTGGCTGATTCGACTTGTGAATCAGAGTATATAGCAGCGAGTGAAGCAGCGAAGGAGGCGATATGGCTAAAGAACTTCATCGGAGACCTTGGAGTTGTACCAGCTATTAAGGAACCTATAGAAATTTTCTGTGACAACAATGGTGCGGTTACCTTAGCCAAGGAACCAAGAGATCATGGCAGATCCCGACACATTGACAGAAAATATCACTTCATAAGACACAAGATTGAAGAAGGACTCCTTGTGACAAGGAGGATATCGTCGGATGAGAATCCTGCAGATCCCCTTACGAAGGGACTGACGAGGGTTAAGCATTTTCAGCATGCGAGACGCATCGGTCTGAGGGACGATATTAGTTTTACAGATTAGATAGTTTTCCTAAAACTTGTAAAATGTAATCGACGTTTGATGATGAATAAAATTTGTGATTTATTTATGAGTAAAGTGTTACTATCATTGTCAATTATTTACTATTGTTTCAGTTTTGCATGTTTTGACTTCCAGAATAATTAATTTATTCAAACCTCCACAATCGATCATACGTCGGAAGTAGGTATGAATCAAGATTGTCATGAATTGGGTTTGTAGATGCCTTAAAGGTGTTTAGACATGGCAATGGTTGCTGCAACATTCATGAGTACTCATAAGTTATGAGTATTGGTATAAACCCACGCTCACTTGTATCACTTCATGGAATTTATCTCGAGTGATCGTGAGACGATAACATCATATAAATCTTTAAACCTAGAGATATGAGTTGTTACCTATGAGTTGGTTGTGCATTGATTGCACATAAACGCATCAGTAACTTGATGTTATAAAACGTGCCTTTGTGTACAATTCAATAAGTAGTAGAACAAGCATATCAGTCGAAGTTTATCTGTTCCTTCTAGAAATAGAAGCGATATCTGGGCCCCTCGATGATTTTGTGTTGATCCATGTACCAGGCCTGGTCAGAACTAAACCGATGTGTTCAGTGAAGTTCTTTGTCAAACAAATCGGAAAATCGAGAAACAACTGCTAGACAATAAGCAAGACATAGTTCCATGTGTTTGTCCGGCTGATATCATGAGAACAGAGGATTATGTGATCACTTATCTAAAATGGCGCTTCATAGTTCGACAGAGTCTTCATTGTTCGAGGGAGTTTTCGAGAGCTACGATTGTTGGTTGGTTCCTGAAGTTATAGGCAAATATAGTTATTAGACTTATCCAAGTGGGAGTCTGTTGGATAAGGTGTCTAAGTCCATAACTTATTTGGTATATACTTGACCCGACCGGCATGGTCCATTTGGGTTGCATCTCATCCAAACTATTATGGATAATTTTATGAGAGTTATACACATATGTTTATTAATATATTATGGGTTATAATATATTAATATGAAATTACATTATTTAATTAGTTTTAGTCTTAAATTAATTATGAATTAATTTAGAGATTAAAAGGAAGACTAATTAAATTATGGGCTATTTGTTTTATATAGTGTGGGCTAATACTCATTTGTTAATGGGCTAGGCTTATGTGGAAGTCCATGGATGATCCATGGAGCTTTTAACCCATGGATCCTTGGAAAAGGAAAAGACATGGGTTATTAGGGTTTCACCCTAACCATGCACACTATATAAGCATGCTTATGGAGCATGAAATGGAGCCTAAGAGAAAACTAGTGAACTAGTGTGTGTGGCCGATTTATACAAGGTGTATACTCTCATCAAAGTTTTCCAAGAGTTTGTGGTGTTTGTGATTCCATTTGAGGCATTCACACTATTGGTGCTTGGCCCTCAAACCCCTTAAAACCAAACTCACCAAAAGGTATGTAATCTCTTCTAACTCTTTTATGTTGAAATGTTCCCCATGCCATGTTAGATAGGTTATAAACCTTGGAAAATTATTATTTTGCATGTATTTAGACAAACATAGATCCAAGGTTTATTAGGGTTGCATGCACACTTAGGAAGTGTTAGATTGCTCAAAACCCAACAGGTTTGTAGTTAGGGTCTGTTACGGGGCGAACATTGGATCGGGGTTGGGTTGTGGGTGGGTCAAATGCGGATATGGGTGGGAATTACAAGGCTAGTGGGTCGCGCAAAGGAGAGTAGCAGTTTGTTTGTGTTTTTAGCCGCTCGAAAAGTTGCGAGGGTAGGTGTTGGTCGCACAACGCGTTTGCGAGGGTAAGATCAGGTCGCGCAAAAACTACGCGGGTGGGGATTCATCCGCGCACATACATCAGTGTGCATCCCATGCGGAGGTATTTGGACTCGGATTTGTGCAGCTGGGGTCGGCCGCGCAACAGTTACGTGGGTGCCCGCCCAAATTGCAGAGTTTTGGAAATTTTCAAACTTCACCAAGATCATTGATAGACTTCAATATGCTTATTTTTAAACCAACTTCAAGCTTAGAAACACCCAAAACTTCAACTGGAGATTATTTATTTACAATGCATTTATTTAACGTCCTTTCCAAGACATAGACCCGCTTCCGTCAACCTTCGTAATTCAGAGTTTCCAATATTATGTTGTCAATTCTCCCGAGTGAAAGCCTTCATAAAATGGTTTCAAGTGATGCCCATTCAATTTTAATATTTGGTTTGTTTCCAAACTCTTAATTTCAACTGCACCGTGATCAAACACTTTTATAACAATAATAGGTCCGTGTCATTGAGATCGCAACTTTCTCGGGAATAGCTTTAAGCGTGAATGATAAAGAAGAATTTTTTTTCCCTGGAATAAAATGCTTACAAGTGATTTACTTGTCATGAAACGCTTTTGTCTTATCTTTGTAGATGCTTGCATTTTCATAAGATTCATTCCTCAACTCCTCGATTTCTTGAAGTTGCATCTTTCGGTGCTTCCCGGATTCTTCAATATTGAAGTTACACTTTTTATCCGCCCAATATGCTTTGTTTTCCAATTCCACTGGTAAATCTCAAGACTTCCCATACATGAGGCGGAATGGGGACATGCCAATTGGAGTTTTCTAGGCGGTCCGATACGCCCACAATGCATCTTCTAACTTCAAGCTCCAATATTTTCGTGTGGTGTTGACCATCTTTTCAAGAATTTGTTTGACTTCTCGATTTGTCACTTCGGCTTGGACATTTGTTTATGGATGATAAGTGGTCGATATTCGGTGTGTGACACCACATGTCTTCATCATTGCTTCCATCATTTTGTTGCAAAAATGAGTGCCCCTATCACTCACCAAGGCTCTTGGTACACCATATCTTGTGAAAATGTGTGACTTCAAGAAGTCAATTACAGCTTTAGAATCATCATGCCTTGTAGCCTTTGCTTCCACCCACTTTGAGACGTAATCAACCGCCAAGAGTATATAAGTATATCCGAAAGAGACGGGGAATGGGCCCATGAAATCGATTCCCCATACATCAAAGATCTCATAAATGAGGATGGGGATTCGAATCATTACGTTTTTCATGGATATGGCTCCTCCCATTCTTTGACATCTATCACAACTTTTGCAAAATAAATATGTATCTCTTGACATTGTTGGCCAATAGAGTCCACATTCGAGCACCTTTCGCATGGTTTTGTTTTGGCCAAAATGTCCTCCACATACATACTCATGGAAAAACTTTAAGATAGACTCGACCTCATTTTGGTGAACACACGTCCATATTAGTTGATCCGGACAATGTTTCCAAAGATAAGGTTCGTCCCATATGTAGTGTTTGGAATCACTCTTAAACCTGGCCTTTTGGTGCTTGGTAAACGTGTGGGGAATTTCTTTCGTAACCAAGTAATTCACAATATCCGCACACCATGGAATAGTGTTTGAAATGTATAAGAGGTGTTCATCCTGGAATTCATCAAGGATGGAAGAAGAAAAATCACCGATATTCAACCGACTTAAGTGATCCGCAACTAGGTTTTCAGCACCACTTTTTTCCTTTAACTCAAGATCGAATTCTTGTAAAATAATAATCCACCAAATCAACCGTGGCTTGGCATCTTTCTTTGTCATGAGATATTTCAAGGTGGCATGGTCGGAGTACACAATCACTTTTGTCCCGAGAAGGTATTGCCGAAATTTCTCCAAGTCGAATACAATATCTAGAAGTTCCTTATCGGTGGTAGAATAATTGGATTGAGCATTATCCAAGGTTTAGAGGTGTAGTAGATAACATGTGTGTTGGGTTTTGAGCAATCTAACACTTCCTAAGTGTGCATGCAACCCTAATAAACCTTGGATGTATGTTTGTCTAAATACATGCAAAATAATAATTTTCCAAGGTTTATAACCTATCTAACATGACATGGGGAACATTTCAACATAAAAGAGTTAGAAGAGATTACATACCTTTTGGTGAGTTTGGTTCTAAGGAGTTTGAGGGCCAAGCACCAATAGTGTGAATGCCTCAAATGGAATCACAAACACCACAAACTCTTGGAAAACTTTGAGAGAGTATACACCTTGTATAAAATCGGCCACACACATGCACACACACACTAGTTCACTAGTTTTCTCTTAGGATCCATTTCATGCTCCATAAGCATGCTTATATAGTGTGCATGGTTAGGGTGAAACCCTAATAACCCATGTCTTTTCCTTTCCAAGGATCCATGGGTTAAAAGCTCCATGGATCATCCATGGACTTCCACATAAGCCTTGCCCATTAACAAATGAGTATTAGCCCACACTATATAAAACAAATAGCCCATAATCTAATTAGTCTTCCTTTTAATCTCTAAATTAATTCATAATTAATTTAAGACTAAAACTAATTAAATAACGTAACTTCATATTAATATATTATAACTCATAATATATTAATAAACATATGTGTATAACTCTCATAAAATTATCCATAATAGTTTGGATGAGATGCAACCCAAATGGACCATGTCGGTCGGGTCAAGTATATACCAAATAAGCTATGGACTTAGACACCTTATCCAACAGACTCCCACTTGGATAATTCTAATAACTGTATTTTCCTATAACTTCAGGAACCAACCAGCAATCGTAGCTCTCGAAAACTTCCTCGAACTATGAAGACTCTGTTGAACTATGAAGCGCCATTTTAGATAAGTGATCACATAATCCTCTGTTCTCATGATATCAGCCGGACAAACACATGGAACTATGTCTTGCTTATTGTCTAGTAGTTGTTTCTCAATTTTCCGATTTGTTTGACGAAGAACTTCACTGAACACATCGGTTTAGTTCTGACCAGGCCTGGTATATGAGTCAACACAAAATCATCGAGGGGCCCAGATATCACTTCTATTTCTAGAAGGAACAGATAAACTTCGACTGATATGCTTGTTCTACTACTTATTGAATTGTACACAAAGGCACGTTTTATAACATCAAGTTACTGATGTGTTTACGTGCAATCAATGCACAACCAACTCATATCTCTAGGTTTGAAGATTTATATGATGTTATCATCTCACGATCACTCGAGATAAATTCCAGGAAGTGATACTAGTGAGCGTGGGTTTATACCAATACTCATAACTTATGAGTACTCATGAATGTTACAGCAACCATTGCCATGTCTAAACACCTTTAAGGTATCTACAAACCCAATTCATGACAATCTTGATTCATACCTACTTCCGACGTATGATCGATTGCGGAGGTTTGAATAAATTAATTATTCTGGAAGTCAAAACATGCAAAACTGAAACACTAGTAAATAATTGACAATGATAGTAACACTTCACTCATAAATAAATCACAAATTTTATTCATCATCAAACGTCGATTACATTTTACAAGTTTCAGGAAAACTATCTAATCTGTAAAACTAATATCGTCCCTCAGTCCGATGCGTCTCGCATGCTGAAAATGCTTAACCCTCGTCAGTCCCTTCGTAAGGGGATCTGCAGGATTCTCATCCGACGATATCCTCCTTGTCACAAGGAGTCCTTCTTCAATCTTGTGTCTTATGAAGTGATATTTTCTATCAATGTGTCGGGATCTGCCATGATCTCTTGGTTCCTTGGCTAAGATAACCGCACCATTGTTGTCACAGAAAATCTCTATAGGTTCCTTAATAGCTGGTACAACTCCAAGGTCTCCGATGAAGTTCTTTAGCCATATCGCCTCCTTCGCTGCTTCACTCGCTGCTATATACTCTAATTCACAAGTCGAATCAGCCACCGTCTCCTGCTTGGAACTCTTCCAAGAAATTACCCCTCCATTTAAGGTAAAGATCCAGCCCGACTGAGAGCGGAAATTATCCCTATCAGTCTGAAAACCAGCATCACTATACCCTAATACTTTCAAGTCATCACTGCCACCAAGGATAAGGATCCAATCCTTAGTCCTCCGCAGGTACTTGAGAATGTTCTTTACCGCTGTCCAATGAGCCTTGCCAGGGTTCCCCTGATACCTGCTGACCATGCTCAAAGCAAATGCCACATCAGGATGGGTAAAAGTCTTAGCATACATGATCGAGCCAACTGCGGAAGCATATGGTAATTGGATCATCTCAGCTATCTCTGCCTCTGTACTCGGACTCTGAGTCTTACTCAGTTTGGTATTGCTTTGGATCGGTAAATCTCCTTTCTTGGAATTCTCCATGTTGAACCTTTTCAACACCTTATCCAAGTAGATACTCTGACTAAGTCCAATTAGTCTTCTACTCCTTTCTCTTAATATCCTTATCCCTAGGATATAGGTAGCCTCCCCTAGGTCCTTCATAGCAAAACACTTCCCAAGCTAGGACTTAACCTCCCGCAAGGTTGGGATGTCATTTCCTATGAGTAGTATGTCATCCACATACAGTACCAAGAAGCTAACTATACTCCCACTAGCTCTGACATACACGCAAGACTCATCTTTGCTTCTCGAGAATCCAAACTCTTTTACCTTCTCATCAAAACAAAGATTCCAGCTACGAGATGCTTGTTTTAATCCATAAATGGATTTATCAAGCTTGCATACTCTATTAGGTTACTCTGCATTGACAAAACCCTCTGGCTGATTCATGTACACATCCTCAGCCAACTTTCCATTAAGGAAAGCGGTTATGACATCCATTTGCCATATTTCATAATCATGAAATGCTGCAATGGCTAACATAACCCTAATAGACTTAATCTTTGCTACCGGCGAAAAGGTTTCATCATAATCAACACCTTGAGTTTGAGTAAAACCCTTCGCAACCAGTCGAGCCTTATAAGTATGCTCTTTTCCTTCCATGTTTGTCTTCTTTTTGAAGATCCATTTGCACCCGACTGTTTTACGGCCTGGTACATTGTCAACCAAGTTCCAAACTTGATTGTCATACATGGACTGTATCTCGCTGTCCATAGCCTCCTTCCATTTAGCAGACTCCGGGCCTGCCATGGCTTCCTTAACACTGCTAGGTTCATCCAAATTTACCAATGTACTATCACTAATAAACGTATCACCTTCTGTAGTAATATGAAAACCATAATAAAACGAAGGTGTGTTCCTAACCCGTGTGGAACGCCTTGGAGGTACAGACTCGTCAGCTGGATCAACAGGACTTTCCTCCTCAGGTTGATTGCTAGTGTCTGAGGTTCCTTCACCAATTGATTCTTGAATTTCATCAAGATCAATCTGCCTCCCACTGTCTCCTTGGCTTATAAATTCTTTCTCGCGAAAGATCCCTCTTCGTACTACAAAGACCACATTCTCACTGGGTCTGTAGAAGAGGTAACCGAAGGATTTCTGTGGGTAGCCGATGAAAATACACCTTTCGCTTCGGGGTTCAAGCTTATCATGAGTTTCACGCCTCACGAAAACTTCGCAACCCCAAATTTTGATGTGGTCCAAATTAGGAACCTTCCCAGTCCACATCTCATGAGGTGTTTTGGTAACCTTCTTTGTAGGGACTAGATTAAGGATATGGGCAGCAGTCTCTAAGGCATACCCCCAAAAAGAGATTGGTAACGAAACTCGACTCATCATAGAGTGAACCATGTCCAACAAAGTTCGATTACGCCTCTCAGCTACACCATTCAGCTGTGGTGTCCTGGGAGGAGTCAATTGTGAGACAATCCCACACTCCTTAAGATAGTCAAGGAACTCAGTGCTAAGATACTCACCACCTCGATCGGATCGAAGCATCTTAATGTTCCTGCCCAATTGATTTTCTACTTCCTGTTTGAATTCCTTAAACCTTTCAAAGGTTTCTGACTTATGTTTGATTAAGTAGACATACCCATATCTACTAAAACCATCAATAAAAGTCACATAATACCGATTAGCATCCCTTGTGGTGGTTTTGAATGGCCCACATACATCAGTATGTATTAGGTCCAATAAACCCTCACCCCTCTCACAAGTTCCAGTGAAGGGTGATTTTGTCATTTTTCCATGTAGACAAGATTCACAACTATCATCCGATTTAAGGCCAAATGATTCCAAGACTCCACTCTTTTGGAGTTGGCCTATGCGTTTCTTGTTTACATGTCCAAGACGACAATGCCACAATGATGCTTTATCTAGGCTAGTAGAAGAATCAATATACAACACATTATTTCTTAAGTTGTCTACAATCGACACAGTCTCATACACACCATCACAAGGTAATGCTTTAAAATAAAACACATTTTTAAAGAAATCATTAATACCACCACATTCATTATCAAACGAAAAGGTAAAACCTTGTTTGTACAAAGCATGAAAAGAAATAATATTCCTCGCCATTTCAGACGAGTACACACATTTATTCAAATCTAATTTTAACCCATTATTAAGCAACAAAGTATAAACTCCAATCTTGGAAACAGGTGAAGCCTTCCTATTCCCCATGATTAAGTTTATCTTTCCGTGCTCCACATCCTCAATTCTTCTTAGGCCCTGCAAATTAGAACATATGTGAATACCACATCCTGTATCAAGCACCCCAAGAGTTAGAATATGTTGAGTAATTAGACAATATAGTGTAAATACCTGCATGGGTGGGTTTCACTTTCCCATCTTTTAGATCCTGCAAGTACTTAGGGTAGTTTCGCTTCCAGTGTGCCTTTTCATGGCAATAAAAGCATTCAGCATCCTTGGGAATGGAAGAAGGAGTGGCAGAACGCCCTTGGTCTTTGAAGAGGAGCCTTCAAGAGACTTTCCCTTGGTACCCTTTGAAGGGTGCTTCCTCTTCTTCCCTTTGCCTTGCCCAATAGCTAAAACAGGGGTAGATGTTGGAGTAGGAGCAGTAGAGGTAACAACCGCTTTACCCTTAAGACCGGTTTCAGCGGTCTTCAAGAGTCCTTGAAGCTTGCTGAGGGTAACTTCCTCCTTTGTTCATATGATATGTCATTCGAAAATGATCATAACAAGAAGGCAAGGAGTGCAAAATGATGTCAATTGCCAACTCCTCGGGGATGTTAACATTCAGCTTCAGCAAACGGTCCACATACCTTTGCATCTTTTGCATGTGGCCCGTGATGGATTCACCGTCCTTCATGCGGGTAGTTATTATGGAGGAGATTATTTCATACCGCTCCTAACGAGCACTCTGATGGTACCTTTCCATCAGGTCTTGGTGCATCTCAAAAGGGTAGAAATATTCATACGACTTTTGGAGCTCGGCTGTCATCGTGGCCATCATGATACATGCCACCTTAGTAGCATCTCTCTCATGAGTCCTGAATTCAGCGATCTCCTCAGGAGTAGCAGTAGACTCATCAAGTTCTTTTAACTCCTTATCGAGGACATATTCCTTGTCCTCGTAACGAGTAACCATCCTGATGTTCCTAATCCAATCCATGAAGTTGGAACCATCAAAGATGACCCTCCCACAAAGATTCATGAGAGAGAAAGAACCAGTTGGGTTAGAGCCTGAAGCATTAGTGTTGGAAGACATCTGAAAAGAGAGTAAGTTTAGATTAGATATATATAGGATCCTTAATAAGACACCCAAATGTAATATTAAGGCTAGGATCCAATAACAATATATTATACTTAGAAGAGGGATGTCGTAATCTAAGTAATAATATATTTGAAAAGTAGGTGAATGAAGATTCACCAATTTCCACCATGAAAACGAAATGATTTATTAGGTTTAATTGGATTTGAAATTCCTAGATTCTTTTGAGATTCATTGAACTTTTCAATGGCATGTTTCAATCTCGATTGTGCCCTTCAAGTTTTGTGACTGGGATGCCGAGGATCACAAAACAAGGTGTGAATAACAATGCTAATTCACTTGGTACTCTTAATATTATCACCTAATCAATGTGCCGGTTAACCACACATGCTCCATTGATCTATGACAAACATTAAGTCACCCTCCGTGATCCTTACTAGTCCTAGTTAGTGTGCCGGTTAACCACACACGCTCCACCAACGACTTGGTAAGGTACAAAGTGTGAATTCCATGGACTAGCACCATGTTCACATTTTCCCTAAAATAACTAAGATTGGGAATTGAAAGAGTTTAGTTATTTTAATAATATTCATTATACTTTTAATGAGGATTTAAAGTCATTGTTCTACCCGTTCGGCTAACGACCCTCCACCGATCAAGCAAGCGGTGGGTGAGAGTATACACCCATTAAGTCGCCATTTTATAGGCAACAACCTTATACCCACCTTATAGACCGGCTTCGTGAATGAGGCCTACTAATGGTAAAACGACTTATTCTTATACATATATATAATAATTAACCATTAATGTTATAAATAGTATAAGGGTTGAATTTTAACTATTAAAACTCTAAGGGTTGGAATTAAAGTTTATTAAAGTGTGTGAAACTTTACAAATTCCAAAACTTGAGGGCAAGTTTTGTAACTTTGCAAAACTCTTCATTTCATAACTTATGAATTAAAGGTTCATAAAAATGAAGACTCTTCATTTTCATGTAACTTATGTGTTTTAAGTGTGTGTTAAATAAAAGTGACCTTTGGTAATCCATAACTTGAGGACAAATTATGGACTCCATTAAAACACATAAATGATCAAGAATTAATCCTAAACAATTCAGAAAATAATTCCTATCATTTTCTAAATTCATAAGAACATGAACATGATCATCAAAAATTCAAGAATTATATGAACACATAAAATCATGGAATTTTGATATATGCTATTGTAAATGGATTAGAACAACCATTACACCAACTAAAATAAGTTTTATAACACCAAAACAATTTAGGGTAATGTTTCTTGAAGGCTCATTTGATGGTTACCACTTGATTGGCCTTGTTGTGGAGGTTATTGGTAATTTGGAGTGGGTTGAGATGTTTGGGGATATGGAGGTTTTTGTGATGGGTATTGAGAAAATTGGGGTCACATCATGACATGTGGTGGGTTTTTCTTTGGTGGGTATGGGTTGGTTGGGTTATTCCTCCAATTTGTGTTGTAGTTATTTTAAAAGCCCAAGGGTCTTGGTTGACCTTGATATCCTCCCATTTCATTAGAATCCTCCGGTTCACTGCCAAGTAAGGGACACTTATCTGTATAATGCCCCGTCATTGCATAAATGCAACACACCATCAATTGTTGACCACTTCCCACCACCATTTGACTTAGCACATTAGTCAAATCTAAGAGCTTTGACTACAAGTGTTGAGTGTTGCTTACTTCACCAACCATTTATGGAGAATTTCTCTTCATTTCATTTTGAGTCCCAAATTTCCTTTGATTTGAGAAATGGTTCCAAAAAGTGATCTTATCTCTTGAGGTATCTTGTTGAAGATGTCACCACCACTTGAAGCATCAATCATCCTCCGATCTTTTTCGTTAATGCCCTCTTAAAATTATTGAAGAAGTAATTGTTCGGGCAACATGCTAACACATATCATATGAAAGGACTTCAAATGCTTTTGAGGATCTTCTCTATCCAAACCATTAAACTTGGTGAGTTGATGTATGAAACTTGACTTTAATTCAATTCCTCAACGATTTGCGAGATAAACAATATCAAAGGGTGTATGAGTAACATTCGTCTTCATCATTTGTCAAAGTGTCAACTCTTAAGGGGGATTGGGTGGAAAGTGGTGATTGGGATATTGTTGCATGTAATCGGGTGGTTGTTAGTAAGGTGGATATGGGTATTATTGGGGATTGTAGATTGTTGGTAGATAAGGTTGGTAGTTAGGGTATTGGTTGTAAGGAGGTTGTTATTGTGGTTACATTAGGTTTTTGTACATTGGAGGGTGTTGATAATTGGGTTTATTTGGTTAATGTGCTTGTTGTTGAACTTGAAAAGCATTGGTTTGAGGTTGATTGTTTTGATGGAATTGTTGGTTTTGTGGTTGTGGGGGTTGATAATTGGGTTTTTTTAGGAGGGGCTTGATTCCAAGGTGGCATATCAATGAGAGGTTCTTGTTGTTGTTGTTTTCTTAGTTATTGGGGTGGGGTATTGGCATCTTGATTGTTTGGGTTTGGGTTGGGATTGTGAGGTGGAGTGTGATTCATGGCTATGTAGTTTTCAAACGAAATGTCTTCAAAGGATTGACCAACAATTAGAGAACTCGGTTCGGTGTCAGTATCACTTGAAGTATGAACTTGATCTTCTATGTTTATTATTGGAGATAATGAAGAAGATTGAGCAAGTTATTGTTGCTTTGCTTGTTTTGCTAACTTTTTCAACCTTTTTGCTTCCTTTTCAATTTTCGAATTGTAGAGTAGATCAGCAGTTCTTGTAGACCTAGGCATAAACAATCAAATAACAATAACCAAATTCCCCAGCAACAACACCAAAACTTGGTGGGAAGTCAAGTCCACCAAGCAAATTACACCCTTTGTTTGCAAATAAAATGTAATATAATGGTAAAAAGGGGTATCGATCCTCGGGGAAATGGTTGTATTCAATCGCGAATGCAATCTAAAAGAACTATTGTAAATAAACTAACTAACTACAATTAAACTAAAAGGGGGTGTTATGATTACTTGAAAACTAAAAACTTCCAATTAAGCAAGAAAGTGAGATGCTCAAATATTGGAGAGAATTGATAAACCAAGACAATTCAACACAATGAACATTTTTGTGTTTATCATTAGGATTTAACATGAAGCTTATTATTCATCCCAAATTGGTTCTAACAATCATGAAGCATGATATGCCAAGATTTCTCATAGGTAGTATGGAGGTTGGGGAAGCCCACAACACACCTTCTTCATCAAAATAAAGATCCAATTGAAGCAATTCAACCCAAGAAGTTGATTAGCCTTACGAATGAAGAAATACCCAATTCCTAGAGGATGTCAATGCTTAGACATCCATAAAGGAGTGATGATTCATAAACTATAGATGATTTCTACCATCATAAAGGTCTTGTTCTAAGTAAATTCAATGATTCAATGCTAAACCAAAGAAATAAACCAACAATTGCTTATTAAAGTACCAAGCCATGATCAAAGCACTAAACAACTATAGAAAATATGAACTAGAATAATATACATAACATAAATGATAAATAAGCATATATCCTTCAAAAACCCACAAACATTCAGAACTTTTAGCCAAGGTCTACCAAAATAGAGAGTTTAGCCACTCATGGCAATAGAACAACAATCACAAAAGTCTAATTGCATAAACAAAACTACCAATATCTTGGAAAGATGAAAAGAAATGAGTCTTGAGCTTCAAAATCGCCTCCTCCAGGTCTCCAATGGTGAAAAATAGAGAGTGTTCCTGATAGATCTGATCCCCCAAGGTTATGGTGTGCCAAATGACCAAAATGCCCAAACTGGGCAGTTGCGCGGGTACCCGCGCGACAAAGATTCCACCCGCGCAAGTGCTACTGGAATGCAATTGGCTCATTTTTCCTCCACTAACCATTCCATTACCAAAGATTCCTTTGGTCCCCTCCATATGTCACATGATTTAAATTAACCAATCATCTTTTAGCTTCAAATGTGGATGCTCCAAGCCCAAAATAAAAGCCCAAGATCCATCTTCACAAGCCCACTTCATCCAAGCCTTTAGCTTTTTAAGCCCAATTCTTCTTTGGTGGATCCGCCAAGCCCAATAATTCATCGGAAAGTCCACTAAGCCCAACTCTAATCAAACTGCAACCGCAATGAGCTCCAAAATCCTACAAACTTCCTTATGCAAAATAAAAAGTCCCCGATACGATCCATGATAAAGAAAATAAAGAATATACAATGCAATACCAATAAAAAGAGCTAAAATTCTAAAATAAACTAATAAAAATAAGGAAATAAAATAAGCTATTAGTGATATGCGGACCACCAAATTTACGCCACGTGTCAGCACCAGCCACACTCTTGAGTACGGTGGGCGTACCACTTTAGTACGATGCGCGTAAATCACCTTTTTGGTCCTATAAATTCGTTATGATGCTCATTCTTTTCCAATAAATATATTATCCCTATTCCTTATATTGGTCAAGTTCATACGATGACCTTACACCTAGTCGTTATGAAGGTCAATTCTAAATAATAAACATTATACACCGCCGTCACTCTACTCGTATAAATAGTGATCTTTAGTATACGTCGTCGATACTCTACCCGTATAAATATGGATAAATATTATACCCCGTCATCACTTTTGCCCGTATAAATAGTGATATTTAGTATAAGCCGTTGATACTATGCCCGTATAAATATCGATAAATATTATACGTCGTTATCACTTTGCCCATATAAATAGTGATATTTAGTATACTCCATCGATACTTTGCCCGTATAAATATCCATAAATATTATTCGTCGTCATATCTCTGCCCGTATCTTGTTACTCTGGTTGAACCTCTAGAGCAACATTATACCCAACTGTAGCACTAGCCAAATTTAGGATAAGGCATCGTACCTAGTTGTTACTCGTCCAAATATCTTGTTTCCAAATAACCATAATTAGGGTATATATGTATCGCAAAACTATATATATATATATATATATATATATATATATATATATATATATATATATACAAATTAATTATGAGATCTAAAACATATAATTATCAAATATAAAATCAAAGAGGTTTATAATATGATAGTTATAGGAAATCACTCAATTAGAAAGATAAAAGATATAATTACTCTAACAGAAGTATCCTATGGGCATACTTCTGTAATAAAATATATAATCACTTTAATAGAAATATCCAAGGGGCATACTTCTGGAATAAAATATATAATCACTCTAATAGGAGTATCCAAGGCACATACTTCTTGAATAAAAGATATAATCACTCGAATAGAAGTGTCCAAGTGGCATACTTCTAGAATAAAAGATATAATTACTCTAATAGAAGTATCCAAAGGGCATAGTTCTGGAATAAAAGATATAATCACTCTAATAGAAGTATCCAAAGGGCATAGTTCTGGAATAAAAGATATAATCACTCTAATAGAAGTATCCAATGGGCATACTTCTAGAATAAAATGTATAATCACTCTCAATAGAAGTATTGCTTTATACAAGCATACTTATAGGATAAAAGATGATAATAGAAGTATCCAAGGGGCATACTTCTGAAATATAAAGTATATGCGGTATGTGCCTATAAGATAATAACACTAGAGATAAGATTGTATTATACTCCATTTGATAGGAGAAAACCAAAAGAGAATGGTAGTATGTGATAAAAAGTAAAGCGTTAAAAGTTTAGTATCTAGAAATAGTAAAATACTATCAGAAGATACCTTAACTATCTAAATCAAAATACTTTTATAACTTAATAAAGTTATGCATAAAATGTATTTTCAAAGATATAACACTCAAACTTGTGAGCTCACCAAGATTATGTTGACGTTTTCAAAACCTCGTGCATTCCTAGGAACACGTGAAAGTGAAGCCTTCATTCCTGGAAGCAGAAGTTGATCGAGGAAGAAACTGGAAGACGTCTACCGTTTATTGTAATGCCTACCTATTAAAGAAACTTTGTATTAAGAATTATAATAATTAGATGTAATGTTTTATCTATCAATAAAAGTGACATTTATGTTTTATATTTTTTTTATACTATTCAATGTATGTTTAGTGACTATTAACTAATATCCCTACGTTGCACTGATCGGCGTTTCCACCGCCGTTCAAGGGTGTGACCGATTGGTATCAGAGCTTTGGTTATAGCGAACTAGTACTTCCTTAGGAAATACGACTATAGCCTAGGGGTTTATACTCCAACTAGGTTTCTCCTGAAACCTACAAATAAAAAGTATTATTATTAATTAACCTACTAACAGACTACTTATGAGAGATGTGCCTAGGCTGGAAATTGTCGCTTTGGGTTGCTGGATTTCAGAATGGTTGAATGCCAAAATGTTCCTACCCTCCGAATTTTCCTACCTGGTCGACCCATACTTGTTAGTCTTGAAGTACAAAACAAGAATTAATAAAACACACAAACAAAACTTCGGATAAAGAGTTTTATAAACTCATTCCCTTGATGAGAAAACACCTAAATATATACAACCAACTATATAGGAATCCGTATTCAAGAGTTTAGGTCAAATACGATATATGTGATTAGCACAAAATGTGGGTCAAACCACAACCAGGCATATCATGTACACTTATGCTTAATTTTGGTTAGACCGATATATAACTAATCTTGAATATGGTAGTTGATAGACCGACATATAACTAATCTTGAATATGGTAGTTGATAGACTAAACTCTCGAGAATTCCATAGAGCTTAGAAACCCAACAATATAGACCAGTACTATCTAAGGAAGATAGCATTGTCGTCATGAAAGAATCGCAGATCTTGGAAACAGGGTAACAATACCATTTCAAGAGAAAGATCATGCTATGCCATCCCCTCATAAGACCAAGGATACCCATACTTTTCGCTAACCCTGACGAGGAACTCCACAAGAAGGGTGATTCCTCAAAAAAATTACAGAGTCAGCCGAATCGTCATAAGAGCCCTCCGAGGACCCTTTAGAGTCCTTTGAGGTGGACGATCTTGCTAATGAGGATACAAATCCCACTAAGTAGGAATTTGATTTTTTCACATCATGAGGATAAGAGGCCGAAAATCAACATAAGATTCGCTACCTATTCCTTTTCCTCGAAACGTCATTTAGTTCCACTATACCTAGCCACATGTATCGCAAGTTAATGATGAGTTAGGATCATTAAAGATAAGCACCATAAGTTGGTCTAATATGATCTAAAGGTTAGATAAGGAGCTAAGACTAGATAAAAGGATTAAAGCTCCAGGCACAAGTTGAAGAGCAAAAGCCGTCGCCGCAAAGGCAAGTGCCCATGTGATAAAGATAAGAACTCAATCCGCTTAGCAATAGATCTCTAACCTAGTACAGTAAGCTTTCAAGTTATCCCATAAGTCTACAAATCATAAGAATCTTGGTTATGTAAGAAGGTCGTATCATCGCTACCCCCTAGAGATAGCATTTTCGTACATCAAAGCTTTCCATTTCTAAAGTATAAAATTTTGTGATATTTTCTTTCACTAACTCGTACACTTAGTCGTTACTACCCGCATCCATAAAAATCGTCATCGACTAATACTCTATCTTTTGTTAACTATAATAAGGATCCAAACATGCCTCAGAGAAAATTCATAAAAAGGAACCCCGTGGCACAACCAAACTTTGATGCAGCAGCCATCGAGGTGTTGATCACCAAATGGATCGTTGAAGTCCTAGATAATAGGAATGTCGAATCCAAACAAGGTAGAGGAGCCAAAGGAGATAGTACACATGGTGGTAATGGAAGCCACCCAAGAGAATGTACACATAAGGAGTTCATGAACTATAAGCCCAAACCCTTCTATTGAAATGAAGGAGTAGCAGGACTGACTCTATGGATCAAGAAGATGGAGTCAGTATTTGAGATCAGCTTCTGTGCTCAAGATTGAAAAGTTAGATTTGTTGCATGTACCTTTGAGAACACAACATTGTCATGGTGGAACAGCCATGTCAAACCATGGGATTTAGTACAACTAATTCCATCTCTTGGGATGAGTTAAAACAACTATTGATTGAAGAGTATTGTCCTAGAGAAGAGATGCAAAATGCTTGAACGGGAACATTGAAATCTTAACATGCAAGATACAGACATTGTAGCTTATACCAGTCGATTCAATTATCTCTCCATCTTCTATCCCAGTTTTGTAACCCCAGAATACAAGAAAGTAGAAAGGTACATATGGGGTTTAGTACAACCTATCCAAGGATTGGCTATGGCTGCCAGACCAACTACTTATGATAGTGCTAAAGATTGGCCTTTACCGTGACCAATCATGTAATCCGCTAGGGAACCATAATTTTAAATGTTGATCTCCCAGGATCAGGAAATAGCAAATAATGAGGATTCAGAGCAAACAGAATAGAAGAAACAAGACTTAGGGAAAGTCTTTGCAGCCAACATTCCGTCACCCACTCCTTTAAGGCAGTATGCAAGAGATCTTTTATTATGCAATAAATGCAACTACCATCATGTGGGTGCATGTAGAGAGTTAATATGTAATAACTGTGGCAAGAGGGGCCACACAACTAAGTCCTGTAGGAGTCTAACACTAGCGTACTACCCAAGAAATTGGTATTGGCTGGAACGACAACTTGTATGAATGTGGAGAAATGGGCAACTTCAAAAGAGAATGCCCAATGTTGTCAAATCAAAGGGGTAATGCTCAAGGAAGAGCATTTGTCATTGGTACGAGCGAAACTGCTATAAATTTTCCCCTAAGAATTGGTAAGTCCTTCCTTAGAACTTACGAGCAAACTAGGTAATGATATAGTTTTATAAACGTTAGATAAAAACACATTAAAATATAAATCTAAGAAACACATGTTATTAATTATAGGGTGGATACATAGGTTATATCATTACATAATTAAATAGTTTTAGAAAGTGTGGTTCAAGTCTATTATGCAACTCTCGTCTGAGTCTAACTGTAATAAGGAGTAATCATACCGTCGAAAAACTGTCTAATTTTAGCATCATGTGATAGTATTCACCAGATAATTAGATAACATTAGAACAGATGATAATGAAAGGTAAAAGACTCCTGTGGTAATACTACCATCCTCTGAAAATTATGAAAATAATTATTAAGAAACCTTTAAGTTATTATAGACACTCTCACTATTGGTCTCAGTAAGTACTTGACTGAGGGATCACTCTCACTCTCACTCTTGGTATCAGTAAGTATTTGATTGAGAGATCACTCTCACTCTCACTCTTCGTATCAGTAAATACTTGACTGAGGGATCACTCTCACTTTCACTCTTGGTATCGGTAAGTACTTACTAAGGGACCACTCTCACTCTCACTCTCACTCTCACTCTCACTCTTGGTATCAGTAAGTACTTGACCGAGGAATCACTCTCACTCTAAAGTCTTAATAAGTACTCTCTCCCCCTCTAGACATCAGTAAATAATTGACTATGGATTAATAATCACGACTATCGGAAGCAATAGATGATTGTTTATAAAATAAAATCACTATTATCTAAGAGAAATACCCTAATGATAGGTAATTGTTTATAAGATAAAATAATAATAATAATGACTATCGTAAATTATAGGTGATTGTTCATAAAATAAAATCACTATTATCTGAGGGAAATACCTTAATGATAGGTGGTTGTTTATAAGATAAAATAATAATCACGACTATCGTAAATGATATGTGATCTTTTATTAAATAAAATAACTATTATCAGATGACAATACCCTAATGATGTGTGATTGTTTATAAAACAAAATCACTATTATCGGAGGGAAATACCCTAATGATAGGTGATTGTTTATAAAATAAAATATTAATCATTAGCATAGTTCTGAACTTTAGAGAGTCGATTTACTTTGAGTAGAACTAAATAATAAGAATGATTAATAGTAATTAAGTATATTCTCTCAATAGTGCCTTCATGTCAAGCAATCCAAGTTGAATTTCGCAGACAAAATTCGTAAAAGGGGGGAGAATGTAAGAATTGCGACTTTTGACACCGATAGTTATTTACGAAAAGTGACCAACATCAAAGATAACAAATTATATATATATATATATATATATATATATATATATATATATATATATATATATATATATATATATATATATACCAACATATGATAAAATATAAAGTTCCGTATTAAAAAAATATGAAAATTCAGTCAAATCGTCCTTATGTTATAAAAATAAGTCCTAATGTTGTAAAAATAAGTGCAGCAAAACATATATATTTTATTATATATTTAGAAAGTACATGTCATCCCAATTCCAAAAATATAAATTTCATAAAAATCCGAGTTCATATGAAAGAGGTATAAATTTTATAAGATATAAAAATAAATCGTGTGATTAAATTATTAATGTCAAAATGTACTCAAGTAATGGTTGATTTTTGGGTAAAGTCACCAAAAGGAAACATGTAGTAATTTTTAAGACAGGAATTTTGGTAAAAGGAACGCTAAAATCGGAATCCATACGAAAGAGTTATGATTTTTTCAAAATCATTAAGTCATTTAAAAATAAGGGCTAAAAATAAAAGTTTAAATTAACCAAGTTGTAGATCTCATCGAGAGCTTTTCAGCAATACAAAAAACATCGAAAACGGAATTCGTTTAAGAAGTTATGAATTTTTGAAGTTTTGAGAAAAGTGTCTCGCGCAGGAAAATCGCACGTCATGCATGATTCTACAAGGGGATACGCGAACCACCAAAATTACGCCACGTGTCATCACCAGATACACTCTTGAGCACGTTAGGTGTACCACTTTAGTAAGCTATGCATAAATCACATTTTTGGCCCTACAAATTTGTTGCAATTCTTATTCTTTTCCAAATCAATTCCCTTTAGTTTTCCTCTTGTTTTCTACGATAATTCCTTCATATTTTCTCTAAAATTCTTAGAAGATTTATTTTAGTTATATATTATTATATTATCGAGTCTTGAGTCCCGATTCTACCCTATATCAGCGGTATCATGCTACAAGAGTGAGTTTCACAACCCCTTTTTCTATCGTTTTTTTAAAAATACGGGGAACGATACATGTTATAAAACTAATTTATCAATTTTATAAAATATTATTATTTGTAATATATTAATAGTTTATTTGATAAATATGTTAGGATAATATATCGGTAGAAACTTTGCTTATATTTAAGCAACGATATTATGCCTACTCGTTATACTGGTCAAGCTCATTGGATAACGTTAGACCTAGTTGCTATGGTGGTCAATTCTAAGTGATAAATATTATACTTCGTCATCACTATATTCGTATAAATAGTGATATTTAGTATACATCGTCGATATTTTGCCCATATAAATATCGATAAATATTATATGATGTCATCACTCTGTCTGTACTAATAGTGATATTTAGTGTACGTCGTTGATACTCTACCACTATAAATATCGATAAATATTAAACGTCGTCGTCAATCTGCCTGTATAAATAGCGATATTAGTATATGCGGTCGATACTCTACCCGTATAAATATCCATAAATATTATACGTCACCGTCTCTCTGCCTGTATAAATAGTGATATATAGTATACGTCGCCGTTACTCTGTCTGAACCTCTAGAGCAACATTACACCCAGATGTAGCAGTAGCCAAGTTTAGGATAAGGCTCCGTACCTAGTTGTTACTCATCCCAAATATCCTGTTTCCAAATAACCATAATATATATATATATATATATATATATATATATATATATATATATATATATATATATATATATATACACACACACACACACAAAATAATTATGAGATTTAAAAGATTTAATTATCAAATATAAAATTAAAGGGGCTTATATTATGATAGTTATAGGAAATCACGCAATCAGAAAGATAAAAGATATAATCACTCTAATAGAAGTATCATAGGGGCGTACTTTTGTAATAAAAGATATAATCACTCTAGTAGAACTATCCAAGGGGCATACTTCTGGAATAAAAAATATAATCACTCTAATAGAAGTATCCAATGGGCATACTTCTGGAATAAAAGATATAATCACTCTAATAGAAGTATCCAATGGGCATACTTAGAGAATAAAAGATATAATCACTCTATTAGAAGCATCTAATTGGCATACTTCTGGAATAAAACATATAACCACTCTAATAAAAGTATCCAAGAGGCATACTTTTGGAATAAAAGGTATAATCACTCTCTGTAGAAGTATTGCTTTATACAAGCATATTGTTAGGATAAAATATGATAATAGAAGTATCCAAGGGGCATACTTCTAAAATATAAAGTATAGGCGATATGTGCTTATAAGATAATAATACTACATACAGTATTATATTATACTCCATTTGATAGGAAACTACCAAAAGAGAATGGTAGTATGTGATAAAAAGTAAAGCGTTAAAAGTTTAGTATCTAGAAATAGTACAACACTATTAGAATATACATTGACGATATAAATCAAAATACTTTTATAACTTAATAAAGTTACACATGAAAAGTATTTTCAAGGATATAACAGTCAAACATGTGACTTCACCAATATTATGTTGATGTTTTCAAAACCTCATGTATTCTTAGGAAACCGTGAGACTAAATCCTGCACTCCCAAAAATAGCAGTTGATTAAGGAAGTAATTAGAAGACGTCTATAGTTTATCATTATGCCTACCTGTTAAGTTACCTTTGTATTAGAAATTCTGATAATTTGATGTAATGTTTTATCTATCAATAAAAGTTATATTTATGCTTTATATTGTTTTGTACTGTTAAATGTATGTTCAATGACAATGATCCAATATCCCTTTATTGCACAACTCGGCGTTTCCACCACCAACCGAGGGTGTGACAAGTGATTATGCAGAGTGGTCATGTGATTGCTTACACTTTGAGGAAGTTGAATCCTTACGAGGCGAACTACCTTACGCAAGATTTGGAGTTAGGGAACGTGGTTTTCGCCCTGGAGATTTAGAGGCATTATTTGTATGGGGTCAGGTATACTATTTATACTGATCACAAGAGTCTAAGGTATCTGATGGATCAGCCAACTTGAACATGAGACATCATAGATGGTTGGACATGGTGAATGATTATGACTAGGATATTTTTTACCACTCGGGGAAGACCAATGTTGTGGTCGAGGCCTTGAGTCACAAGGTAGCGAATGCACCCATCAGGGATCTATGTTTGAGAATGGTTATTGTCTCAACCTTGCTGGAATTGCTCAAGAAATTTCAAGTACATGCATTGAAGAAGGAAAATTAGAAGGGAGAAAGGATCAGGGGTCAAAATTTCCTTTTCTTCGGGGATAGTAGAGGACTACTTACTCTGTATGGTAGGGTTTGGGTCTCGATTGATGGTGGGGTTAGGCAAACATTATTAGAAAACCCCATAAATTGAAGTTTATGATTCATCTTGAGGCCAAAAAGATGTACTGAGACCTAAGGTTCATTTATTGGTGGTCATATATGAAGAGGGAGATAGCATGGCATCTGGAGCAGTGCCTGACTTGCCAAAAAGTTAAGGCTGATCATCAACGACCCCATGACAGGATACAGTCGTTGCCCATCTCCATATAAAAATAGAAGGAGATTACCATGGATTTTATTACTAAATTGCCAAGGATGGCGTGGGGAGTGGACTCGATCTGTGTTATTGTTGATAGATTGACCAAGTGTGCTCATTTTATTCCTATCACTAAGAGCATTTCTGCTGCGAAGTTAGATGACATATACATCAGAGAAGTAGTTGTTCGACACATGGTCCCAGTTTATGTGGTCTCTGATCACAAAGCCCTTTTCACCTCTGGAATTTAGAGGAAGTTTCATGAGGATTTGGGTACTATGTTGCATTTCAACAAAACATACCATCCCCAAAACCATGGACAAAATAAGTGGACATGCTCAAGGCGTGTGTGTAAGTTTTTGGCGGGAGTTGGGATACTTACCTTCCTTAGGCTGAGTTCTCTAACAACAATAGTTATCATTCCAGTATTAATCGACCACCTATCGAGATGATTTATGGGAAGAAGTGTCAACCCTGGTTTTTTAGGGAGAGGTCGGGCGTTGGATTATGGGGAGTACTGAGGTAGTACTCAAGTCTACCGAGTTGATACATTAGGTACATGATCGGATGCAGACCACGTATAGTTGCTTGAAGAGCTATGATGACTGACGGTATTCAGACCTCAAGTTTCAGGTTGGAGATTTTGTACTTCTGAAGGTGTCACCTTGGAAAGGTGTCATCCGGTTCAAGAAGCAAGGCAAGTTGGACTTTAGATATATTGGTCCCTTTAGGATTATTGCTCGTGTGGTCAAGGTTTTATATCCTTTGGAACTTCCTGATGAGCTTAGCCAGATTCACAACACTTTTAATTTTTCTCAATTGTGTAAATGTTTAGCGGATGATTCTGTAGTGGTGCCTTTGGATGACATTCAGGTTGATGAGCGCTTGAGCTATGTATAAATATTGATTGTGATTCTCGATAGGAAGACAAAGACCCTGTGCAACAAGGTGGTAGGCTTATTAAAAGTGCAATGGCTGCATCGGAAGGGTTCTGAGTGAACTTGGGAACTCGATGAAGAGATAAGGGAGGAGTATCCTAAGTTGTTTGCGGTAGGAGACTTCAAGGATGAAGCCTGATTCAAGTGGGGAGAGTTGTAACATCCAGATCTTTGAGGTATGAATTTTAAAAGCTTTATAGGATTTTTTTTTTGGCCAAGACATGTTGGAGACATCACAACAACGTGGCAGTGCATTTATGAGGAACACATATTTAATGAGCACCACGGCATGATGCTATATTGGCCACAACATGGCATTGGTTTTGTGTAAAACCCTAGTTCTAGGTTTTATGTCCTTATTAAGGGATGTGATGGCTAAGGTTTTCACACCCTTAGCCTCCATCACTTCCCTCTCACTCTCTTTGTATCCTAGCCTCCATTATTGAATATCTTGTGTTGGTATTTTGGTGCTTTGAAGAAAAAGGAAGCACACTTGGAGAGTGGGTCTAGCTTTTAAGCCACATCATCATCTCCAACCTTATGTCTAGAATTTTGTAAGTGATTAAGATTCAACCTTTAATGCTTTATGTCTCTAGATCTAGTTCTTTGTCTTATTTTCTTCATGATGATGTAGTTAGAGTGGAATCATTCCATAAAGTTAGCAACTTTATGGATCCTTGAGGTCCTTGGTTCCATATAGTCCACATCTGAAGTGTGTTGATGTTTTGGAGCACCTTGCATGAAATATTGGTGTTTTTCTTCACTTTGATGTTTTCTAATATCTGAAATGTATTGATGTTTTTGAGAACCTTGCATGAAATATTAGTGTTTTTCTTCACTTTTTACCTAGCTTGATCTCTAGCTAGGTATCGGTCATGCATGGCTGAAAATCATCAATATTTAGGACTTAATTGTCATTAGGGAGCTTTCTAGAAAGGATGAAGGGTTGGCTTAATGATTTGGGTACTGAATTAACTAGTTGTGAAAATTCATCGCCCACGATCTGGCATCATGTTCGCTACGGTGTGGGGACTGGGGAATTCATGACTGTTTTGGGCTTTCATTGCCACGATGTGGTAATTTGTGTTCCACGACATGCCGATTGTTTGTCTTGCGAATGAGAGGTTGAGTCAAGGCCAAACTCATCAACCACGGCGTGGCCATGGATTGGCCACAATGTGGGGGTCAATCGAAGTCAAACTTTGACCGTTGACTTTTTGTCTAGGTTGACTTTCGGTCAAATTGTTTGTATTATAGTATAGACTAAGGTGGGACCTTATATGATTAAATAGGATGGAAGTAGCACTTGTTACGTGACATTGAGTTAAGATTTTGTCTGATCCTATGAGAAATGTGAGTCTTTTCACTATATTGTGTAGGATGTTAGCCGTCTTTGTGACTCTTGCATGTGTATGTTGGGTTTGTCCCATTTATTATATGTTGGATTGGGCCCATTTATTATATGTTGGGATGGGCCATTTACATGATTAGGTTGGGCCTATTCGTATGTACATTGGGTTAGACCCCTTTGTATGGTATGTGGTATTTTAGGGAACTCACTAAGCTTTGTGCTTATGGTTTGTGGTTTAAATATTTTTCAGGTTCTTCCAGTTTCCAAAGGAAGGGCCCAACTTGACTGCATAGCATCCCCTTAAGATTTCCACATTGATTATTTTACTCTGATGATTTTGATACATTTGTACCATGATCGGTTTTGAAACACATGATGTAAGGATTTGATGATTTAAAAATGAAAATTTTTATCAGAACTTTAGGACGTTACAAAGTGGGTCAGTGAACTCACCAAAGGCATGCTTCACGTAGTGTCAGGAACTTGGTGTCTCCGGATCGCTCAGGAAGGTAGGACTTCGACCAGAGAGGTGTGTGTGAGGGATGTAGAATGGCTCTGATGCACACTTCTATTTATAGCAAAATTTCGGAGCGCGTGTTGTGTGAATATCAGTACGTGTTGGCCCCATCTGGGTGATGACATGTGTCACTCTCTTGTTGGGCCACATCATCTGTATCTTTGCAAATTGGATGTCAGAGTGTGTTCCGCGCATGACACGTGCCCAACATTATTATTTTTGTAAATTCTGTAACTCCTGTACACGATCTTTATTTTCAATGTTCTCTATACCCCACGTGAAGGTCTCGACGAGCACTACAACTTCCCTTTAGGTTGTTTTGACTCATTTTACCTTTATTTTTAGCCCATTAATTTCGTACGAAGGAATATTTTTAAATGATCTTTATAAAATCATAACTTTCCCCTATGGGCTCGATTTTGGTGTTCTTCGCCTCATAATTCATATCTTAAGTAGTACAATGTTTCTCCTTTTTATGGCTCTAGCTAAACCTCAACCAATCTATTCGTAACTTTTCATGACGCAAAATTTTGTGCGCGGTTGATTTTTATATTTTATAAAAATCATATCTTTTCCATACAAAGTCATATTTTTATAAATTTTATATTTTCGTAATCGCGTCGACGCGTACTATTGGAATATGTTATATATTTATATGGTGGTACGACTTTTTATGCCCCTAATTCTTAGTTTCTCAGCCTATTTTTCCGTATTTTGACGAATATAAAAGGACGAAATCGCATATTTTTATTGGTATAAGATAAATGTTACATCTTTAGGCTATTACATTTATCTATTTAACTATTCCTACTAGTGATTGGTGACATATTTTTTCGGTTATCACAAATGGCCTTTCAATACGGGTGAGTGTATTCCATTGTATTCAATAGATATTATGTAGAAAGCTTGATTTATCATAATAAATTTCTGTAGAAACTGAGGATTTTCGTTGTGAAGGTGATTTAGAAATGATTAAACAAAACTTCTATCAACAGTCAGAAGAAGGGAAAAAAGTATGATAAGAAAGCTAAGAGATATGTTCCTATCAAGTAAAAACGCATTAAAGAACCCGCAATTCTAAACAAATACACATAGACAACCAAGCTTGAAGAAACAACAAAAAGAGTGAATTGATTATAAAAATCAACTCGCGCTTTGATACCAAGTGTAGGGTATTAAACTAGTAATACTTTGATGCCCAAGACCAAACAAAAGATTTTATTGCTATAAATCTCTATCTAAACTATTGAATACATGGCCTTATTTATACTAATGAAAACAGTAACCTAAAGTAATATGTAATACTTGTTAAGAAAACAGACAACTTCTTAATCTAAATCAAGTACTTAAAATAAAAAGGGTTTTCCCAAAATACCCATGCACTCATAAATCCGATTAACCCAACATATGAAGTCGTTAAAAAATTGTATCATGTTATGTTTGATAAAAGAAAATTGAATTTAAGGTTAGTATCAAACCTAATCAAGGTTTTTAAATGCATAAGGCGTAGCATGGCACAAAGTCAAGCCTCAAGCTTAACGAGTCATGACGTTTTTCAAAACGTGATGTAAGATGACGATTTTATATTAATTTATAATTATATTACCATACAAATATAGATTTATATACAATATAACTAGTTTTCAGAAGTTTTATATCAACAACTAATAACAAAAAATTAACAGAAAACACAATGTTTGTATGTCCGATTAGAAAATGCATAAAAGAGCAAAAAAAAAAAAACGTGTCTCAAACGAAAAAATATGCACCATAACACGTCATATAACGTTTTGTTACGCGTCACACCTAACAGCGTCGTTATGTGGCTTTTTGTAATGGCGATGTCGGCCCTCATGCCTTGGCACGCGTCATGACGTGCCTTTTAGAACACTGAACCTAACCGATCTTTTGTTTTATTTTATTTTATTTTTGTAGTTTGTTAATTAGCTTTGTATGTTTTTTAACTAGCTTTAAAAAAATAAAAAATCATAAATGGTCCCTTTGGTTTCCTAGAATTTAGGTTTTAGTCCCTAACTTTAAAAAAATTTGTATGTTTGTCGGTCCGACAGGTTAAAGTTGATGATGGTCATGGTGGTGGTATTGGGGATTGAAATGGAAAGTGGTAGCATGGGGTATGGTAGGATGGGGTGGGTGGGTGGGGTTGCGTAAGTGTTTATTTCTTTATTTTTATCTTTTTTTTCTTTTAATTGTAAAATCAATAAAGAGAAAAGATAAAATAAATTAAAAATGATATAAACTTTTTTTATATGGATGATGTACAAACCAAGAGTTACCTTCCATGAACTTTTTTAAAGTTAGAGACTAAATAAACCACATGCACCTTTTATGAAGTTTTTATAAAAAAGTTAAAATTTTAAATAGGTTGGAAGAGCTAAAATAAGAGAAGAAAAAATAGTTACTTATTAGTGTTGTGGCAATGAATAAAAAGAGATATGACATATAAGTGGATACCTTCCACCTTAAATCGTTAAGGTTGGAGGTATGGTAGATGTTTCGCAGACGGTAGTCTGATGTGGATACATTTACCGGCGGTGAACATCGCCCCGTGGTGTGTTTTTTGTGGGCGGTATTTCACCGGTGGTAACTATCCACCAATCGCAAAAATCATCTCTCTCTCTCTCTCTCTCTCTCTCTCTATATATATATATATATATATATATATATATATATATATATATATATATATATATATATATATATATATATATATATATATATATATATATATATATATATATATATATATACACACACACCAGACCTTAAGGTTTTTTGAAGATGGTACAAATTGCAAAAATATCAACAATATTGAAGTGGAACCGTTTAGCATAGTGCGTAAAACGTTTTCCACCTCATACAACTATTTTACCTATGTTTGATTGTTGATCATATTTATACTATTTCCTAATTGATATTTTCATATTATATAGGATTCATTCACTTTTACAGGATCAAAATAGGTCTTTTATATAAAATATTAACAAGGAAAAAAAAAGGAAAAAAAATAGAGAGCAGCCGTTGGGGGGTCAGTCAAAGACATTGTATCGGATTCACCTTACTTTAATTTTATGTGACATAATAATTTAATAGTAGTCCAAATGTTTTCTAAGATATATATATTATTGTTGATAGTTTAAAATAATTGTTTAACATGTTATTTTTTGAGATTTGATTTTAAGTCTTATATTTGAATAGTATAAGAAATTTTAATTCATATAATATATATTCATTTGTTGAATAGGCTATATAAACTTTACTACATTTATTTCGAAAAATTAAATGTTCTCCAATACTAAAAATGGTGAACGCACCAACTAAGCGGCTCTAATAAACTCGTCTCAAAGCAAACGTAAGAGATCAATAACGAAACAATAATAATATAATAAGACATGTGAAAGTTTGAACATTGAATCTCCTGTATAGAATTCCGCATATCAACTATTAGATTTTTATCGTGATGATAACACTAAAACTCTACATGTATCTAAAAGTAAACCGTTTTTCAATATTTTTTTATAATAAACTAGATGTTTACAATAGAGTTAAATAAACAATATCTTCCCGACAAAGGTTTGTTATAATTCTCAGGTTGCCATATGTTCCAAAATGTAATCAACTCCACAACGAGGGTGTAACTGAGCTGATGCCAATTTCAAGCCTTGCAAATTTCAAGTTCGGCATGTTTAAATTATAGATTTGAAGCTCGTTTCAAGTCTTATTTGGAAGCTTGGGCTCGATTCATGAAAATTTAATAGGATCGGACTCGATTCATTTTTCGGCAAGAACATAATCGAGCCCAAGCTCAACTTGTTTAATTGAGAAAGCTCATGATTTTTTTTTTGAAGTATTATGGATGAGAATGTAGACATACTTGGATTATTTTTAGAACCATCAAATATTATTGAAAGATGCCACCGATGCTTAGATGGGCCAGACATACTTTAATATTATTAAAAATAGATTTACGTCTCCCTTAATTGAGCTTCACACCTCACTAAGTGCCAAATCTCATCAAGTGCTTTTAACCCAATTACGGGTTGTCACATTAAATAACATATGTAAATGATCATCTTAATAATTGTCCCTTATTTCTATGTTTTCCTTTTATCATATTATAAGGCCGAGAGGTATGCTTACCACGAGGCTGGTCGTGGTTGAGCTGGCCACGAACAACGGGTGTGCACACTACCCGATTGTTTTGTAGTTGTTCGTTGTCGTTTATTCTCGTGTTCGACACAATGGAATCGCACGACCAATGAAATCGAAGCCCAAAATTTGAGTGTTTACTATAACCGGTCAACAGCTAGTTTGTTTAAAAAAAATTACCATTTTATTTACCTATAAATACAACACTTTTACTCATTATTTTTTACACTATTCTTTTTTTTCTCTATACACAAACTACACACTACGTCTTCACAACAAAAAATCATGGATTCCAACCAAAATACTCCTCCAAACTACAAAAATTGCAAACCCGGTAACGCTTTTGCGTTAGTTACAACACCTCGTCAATTCCCAACTATGGAGTCACCTCAAAGCGGTTTTATCAATCTACTTCAAACCGGTTCCCCTATCCAAAAAACACGACTTTTCCAACAACAATATCATCATTTGTCGTTTTTCCAACAACAAATTTCACAATAATACCAAAAATTTCAACAATTCCAACAACTATAACAACTATAACAACTCCAAGATCAATCGTCACAACAACACCCACCATGCTCACAAACACCACTTTCGTCGGATTTTGTTGCGGAAATGCAACCTTCACCACCACCTCAATCAAAAAAGAAAAAAGAAAAAAAAAACCGGCTTGACCCACTACCACCCAAGAAATGGTCACATGGACAAAAGAAGAAGAAGAAAAGTTAGTGGAGGCATGGGTGGCAGCTTCCGAAGATCCAATTGTAGGAGATAGTCAGCCTTATGGAAGTTTTTGGGAGAAAGTCCAAGCTATTTTCTATGAGTTAATGGAAAGTGAAACTTGAAATGCCGATCAAATTATATCGAAATGGCGAGATATTCGACTAAAATGCACCGAGTTTGGAGGAATGTACAACAACCTCCTAAACATACGCAAAAGCAGCTTGAACGATTTTGATGTTTTCAAGGTGGCCATGGAGTAATTTGAAAAAACAACGCCAACACGCAAAGTTTTTCCGTATATGAAACCATGGCTAAAATTGAAAGACGCTCTAAAATGGAAAGAGCAAACGGAAGGAAGTTCGCAATCTTCCGGTTCAAAGCGTTCGAGAGACCCCGATGGAACCTCCCAACAATCGGACGGCCGAATACACATCGACAACGACGATCCGCTAGATCTTGAAAACAATCAACCTCTATGTCGGCCCGTTGTAAGAAATAAAGCAAAAAAGCGGCTTCAATATCTTCGAATTCTAGTGTTATGGATATGTTTGGCGATAAATTTGATTGATATGTACAACTTCAAGAAACGAAGGCCGAGATGATGACTAGGATGTAGCAAAAAATGATTAAAGCACAAACATCATTTCAAGAGGCACAAACAACCATCCAAACAAAAACCAATCTTGAAATCTTGAAAATGAAAACAGACGACCTCGAGTGAGAAGACTTGGAACTTTTCCAAGCGATGAAAGAATCGGTTCGAGTGCGACGTAGGCGTATGGGGTAGTTTATTTTATTTATGGTAGAAATTTTTAGTTTTTTTAATGTTTTTTTTTTATTTTTTCTTATTTTAATGTAATTTTTATTTTTATTGTTAGTTTTATTTTTTTTATTTCAATTATTGTATTTTTTTTAATGTTACTTGGTCTTTTAATTTAATGGAAAACTAATACTAAAAAATGATTTTAATGTATTTTTGAATTTAATTTAAATAAAAAAATGAAGTAGAGTAGTATGTTAGTAGTAGGTATCTAATACTAGTGGTAGGACAATGCAATGTTGATGTGATACCAACCATATACATTGTACTTGTCGTATTATTTTACAAAACTGGAAATTTTATTGAGCTTTTCTATGAGGTCTTTTTAAGGTGTGTGATAAAGGGCTGAAAATAAAGGTTTAGTTGGAATGATTTTCATGTAAACTAAAAAGGGAAAATTTCATTTATGTCCTTTTAAACATTGAATATTACATCAATATCCTTATAAACTTTATTATTACATCTATATCCCTCTAAAATTATAAAAATTACATTAATATCCAAAATCATTTCTAATTAGAATTATATCAATTTTTTATTAATTTTTTTATCTAATATTTAAAATTATATATTAGTTTACCAATTTATCATTTCCTAATTAAATCTCAAATTAAATCAATTAAATCACCCTTTCTTAATTAAATCTCAAACTAAATCACATTTGCCTTTCTTGCTGAGATTTTCAGAAGTAGCAATTTACTTGTAGCAAACTCATCATCTTCTCATTCAGTACATTTGCTTGCCTTTTCTTGCATCAGTGAGAAGATTTGAAGACTGTATTTGACTATACTAGAGTGACTACAAGCATATAGAGGTGAATGAAATCTGTTTTTGTTTGGTGTGATTTTGTTTTTGCACATGATGGGGAACAATTCAGAGTGCTTTTTTTCCTTGCCCATGATACTCGTAAGCTGAAATCATTGTGCTCCATGTTATAATGTTTCTTTGTGGTATTTCATCGAGCACCTGGTGTGTGGTATCTATGCTTCCACATTTTGCATTTACAGTTCCTAAAATCACGTCTGGTGATGAGTTTGGCTTTATGGATGGTGCCTAATTTTGCACAAGCGTTTACAGTTATCACCATGGAGACGTTATTTGGCACTACACAGGATTCTCGCATATGATCAAATAAATCACAGAAGTCTTTGGCTCCAACATAGAAACTGAAAACCATGTTAAACATACATTTTTTTTGGTAAGTAAGAGAATTAAACTGATCATTTAGTATGATAGAAATGAGGAATGAAAGGAATTGGCAATTCCTTTTGAATGAAAAAAATTAATTGTTTCTTTTTCCATTCCATCATGACATCAAATGAAAAATCTATTCATCTTGTTGTGATCATCAAGAAGATGCAGAGATAGAGAAGAATCAGAGGATGCCGTTTGATGCCACCTAATGCGATGAAGAAGAAGATAGACCGTGCAATTAAGAAGATGCCTTGTGATTTAATTTGGGATTAAATTAGGAAAGGGGTATTTTGGTAAATTTATTTGTAATTTTGAATTTCATACAATTTTTTTAATAAAAAATTGAGATAATTCTAATTAAAATTAATTTTGGATATGGATGTAATTTTTATAGCTTTAAAAGGATATACACGTAATATTAAAGTTTATAAGGATATTGAAGTAATATTGAGATTTTACAAAGATGTCAACAAATTTTCCCAAGTAAAAAATACAATGAGAAATAATATATAGGATGACGTAATCAGCAACGAAGTTGCTTACGCCATCAACAGAAAACCTCTACGTGGTAACGACCATTTATTACCCCACCTCAAACATTATACAGTAGGACTGAACTGACGTACTCTACTTCTTTTTCATTGAGTAAATTACATGTTTGGTCACTTCAGTTTTGTTATACTGTCACATTTGGTCCAACCATTAGAATATTGATAGGTCAATATCCATGTGTTTTTAACAAATTTAAACTTGAGTAAATTACACGAATAATCCCTATGGTTTGTGGTAATCTACATGTTTGGTACCTAATTTTTTTTCTTAATATGGATGGCCCCTAAATATAATTTTGTTGCGTGTTTGGTCCATGTTATACCTAAAAAGATTGCATTGCCATTTTTTTTATCTTTTTTAATTTATTCGTTATTTATCTAAAAATAATTTAAAAAAGATAAACATGGACCAAACACGCAACAAAGGGAGAACGGTACCAGTGTTCACGTTATACCTAAAAATATCTCTCCACAATATCTCCACATCATCGTTATTTATCTAAAAATAATTTTGTTGCGTGTTTGGTCCATGTTATACCTAAAAATAAATTAAAAATAATCACCACAATATCTCTTATCTCTCCACTTATCTTCTCCAAATCAAAGGGAGAACACGTGAACACTGGTACCGTTCGACCACATCATCGGAGCTACACTCAAAAGTTGGACCACATCGTTGGAAACTCAATGATCTACACTCAAAAGTCATCGGTAACCACTCGATGAGGCATATATGCACCTGGTACCTGATAACCAGTGGCTATCTAGTTTGGTTTTGGCTTGAGCCAATATCCCCCGTATGTACCCTAAATTTTAGTAATATAAAAAAGATAAAATTGCAAAAATGGTCTCTATGGTATATATTTTTTTGAGGTCTTAGTCCAAACCACGACTTTTTTGGCTTCGTGATCTTTTTGGACTAGTTTGTATGTGGAAATAGTACCTTCGAAAATTGAAATGATTGTAATACCTCAGGGGTATTTATTTTTCATTTTTCTTTCTTTTTTTAAATTTAATATTTATTTATTTATTTTAACAATCATTATCATATCATATCATCATATCATACTATACTATAAATGAAGTATTTTTCCTTTCACCACATCAATTTGAAACTTTCAACTTTTCATATTTCCTTATAATACACTTTCTAACTTAAATATGTTATTAATTATAAATATTATGATAAATGAAAGACTTCTTAAATTATTGATAACTTGAATATAGTGTTAAATGCATATCCTAAATTAATGTATCAAACAAACTTTAAAATATAGTGTAAAATTTATAACCTAAATTAACTATTAAATAAAGTTTTAAAAAAACTCAATATATATCTTTTTACAATAGTTAAAAGGAAAATTTTAAATACAATAAACGATAAAATAACATGATCTAAAAGGAAAATTAACTAAAACATCTCCAAAAACTATTTTTTATAATAACTTAAATTCAATTAAGTTGTTTTTAAATTAATAATAATAATAATAATAATAATAATAGTTAAAATAACATAAAGTTATAAATAAAATTATGTTACATAATAAACAATGATTGATAATTTAAATAATCATCATGATAAAATTAAAACGTCGTCAATTTTTTAAAGTTAATAAATCATAACATTAGTTAATTAAAATAGATGAGAAATATAACTAAATTTATAAACATTTATATTATTAAATGATTCTATTTTAGTAAGTGTCATATTATCTATCGTTCAAATTAATTAAAATGGTATATTAACTAAATATCTAAATGTAATAATAATTATTTTTTAGTTAATATTAAATAACATAAATATTTTCAATGACATATGATTACTGAAAGGTTAAGTAAATAATTTTATTTCCTGCAAATGAAACATTTTTTCTTTCACTATATTTATTTGAAACTCTCATGACTTTTTAATTTCTCTTTAATAATGATTATAAGTTGGTTAATAAGGTTAAATAAATATCTAACTTAAAGTGTAATCATATATAAACTAAAATTTAATATTAAAATAATATCTTTATTGTTATTTATAAATTAATGTCTTTAACTTTTAACATATTATATTTAATTTATTAGTTTTAAAATGTTGTTGTATATAAACCATTATCATTTTAAAGTTACAATTTTTTAAAAGTTTAGATAAAATACTTAAATTATTAATTTAAATATAATATTATAGGATCAACTTAAATATAAATTTTAGTTCAACTTAAACAACACAAACAATATTTTGTAAATAGTTAAAGGTGATAAATTGTAGTGTCTTTCTATTAATGATTATAAGTTAGTTAATAAAGTTAAATAAATATAAAACCTAAAGTGTAATCATAAAGAAACTAATTTTTAATATTAAAATAATATCTTTAATTCTACTTATAAAGTTATATCTTTAACTTTTAACATATTATACTTAATTTAATATATTAAATATGTTGTTGTATGTAAACCATTATCGGTTTAAATCTACAACCTTTGAACAGTTTGAATAAAAAACTTAAATTGTTAATCTAAATATAAACTTTAGTTCCACTTAAAAAAAAACACAAAGAATATTTTGTGAACGGTTAAAAGTGATAAATTTTAATGCTAAATGCAAAAACTAAATTGTAATCTCAATTTAACTAAAATATTTTCTAAATATATTTTTATAATCGTTAAAAAATTTCAAATAAATAGTTTACAATAACAATAGTTAAAAATAACACTATACAAATGATTTTATTATTACTTTTAAAAACAAAAAACAATGTTTGATATTTTAAATAATTATAATGATAGAATTAAAATGTTAAGCTAATAAATTTTAAAAAATTAATTAGTAATAACAACAACATTAAACCATATATATATATATATATATATTTCATTCATGAGTAACTCGCAGGTAGAGGTCATTCAAACGAATGAGATTATCTAGTTTTGATATATATACATATATATATATATATATATATATATATATATATATATATATATATATATATGAGTAACTCGCAGGTAGAGGTCATTCAAACGAATGAGATTATCTAGTTTTGATATATATATATATATATATATATATATATATATATATATATATATATATATATATATATATATATATATATAGTCAAGATCAAATAAGAAGGAAATTTTTGGTAGGAAGGTAAAAGTTTTTTTTCTACATATTTTTTTTGCGAACAAACAAAATAAATCATTAGATGATTTATTTGTAAGATGATTCACAAGAAAATTTTCTCAAAAAAACATATCAATGATTCATTTATACAATGATTTTGTTGTCATTCACTAAAATTATCATAAAAATGAATTTTTTATTAATTTACTTAAAAATGAATCATAAAGATGTTTTTTTGGGAATTTTTTCTTGTGAATAATATTACAAATGAATCATCTAGTGATTCATTTATTTTGTTCGTCAAAAAAATATGTAGAAAAAAAACTTCTTACTTTCCTACCAAAAAAAAATCTTACCGGATATATATATATATATATATATATATATATATATATATATATATATATATATATATAATTCAAAGTAATCAACATATTATATCAACTTAGTATACGAATTATTATATCAAATTTAACAGTATCGTAACTGTTATATTTAAGAAACATATATTTGTAAAGATTTCAAATATATAATTCATTTGAAACTCCTATGACTTTTCAATTTCTTTCTAATAATGATTATAAGTTGGTTAATAAGGTTAGAAAAATATCAAATCTAAAGTGTAATCATATATAAACTAAATTTCAATATTAAAAGAATATACAAATTTTCTTCCACTTATAAAGTTATGTTTTAACTTTTACCATATTATACTTAATTTATTAAGTCTAATATGTTGTTGTATGTAAACCATTATTATTTTAAAGCTACAACTTTTGAAAAATTTGGATTCTCATTATCATTAAGTATATCTATCTATTCTATATCATTATCATTATTATCATACATACTTATAAAGCTAACATTTTTTTCTTGAATCTCATGCATTTGAAACCCCCATTTTAACTTTCTCAAACCACATTCATTTGAAACCACCTTTTTTAACTAATGCAACTCAAAAGTTTTCTTAATTATGATTTAGCACTTAAAAGTTTTATAACTTATATTATGTTTAATTAGCATTTAGTGAAAGGTTTACTATAAAAGGTCAATCTTTTGTGAAGTCATGCATACAAATCATATACAAATTTCAAAGAAAAAAAAAAAAAACAAACAAACAAACAAACAAACAAACAAACATAAAGGTTTTTGTGTTGGGTTGAGGTCTTATGACAACTTTTGGAGATATGATATTATATTAGAGCATCTAATTTGTAAATGTGTTATACTAATTCGCTTTTATATTTTCTTCGTTTTTAGATTATTTAATACAATTGTTTTATATTGTGGTTTAATCATTAATATATTGATCATATGTTATATAGGGTGATGTCGAAAATATTTAATTAAATATTTTAAATATGTTTTTTTGTTTTGTAACTGTACCGTTTCAAAAATATAATTAATTAAAACTCATACATATGTTATACTTTCCATTTATCTCTCTCTCTCTCTCTCTTTATATATATATATATATATATATATATATATATATCTTTCTCTCTTTCTCTCCCCATCTCTCTCTCTCTATATATATATATATGTATATATATATATATACTAGGTATGTTTAAGGTCCGTGCTAAGCACGACCCACGGAGGGTAATTTGGGTATTTTTTATACCGTTGTCTAATATATGTTATGTCAATAACCAAAAAATTGAAAGTACAGTGGTATAAATGGGTGGAGTTTCTATGCACAATGTATGAATAAGAAAGTACAAAGTTAAAATGAGCCACCTTACCATCCTATATCATATGCACACATCTGAAATACTCTTTGTTATACTAATTGGTGCCACAACATTGTCTTTGTACTAAAAAGATGCACCATTTTATCATCACCAACAACCATAATCAGACTACAATATTAATTTTTCTGGGTTTTGAGAATCTTGGTTATTGGTCATGAATTCTGGAATGTGATAATTTATAGGAAGTGGTAAGTAACAATGGGGTCAACATGGAAAACAGAGATGCGCCTTCATTTTGTAAATATAAGTTTCAAACAAATAAAGCCTATCTTCTGCAAATTGGGAAACCACTCGAAATACCCAACTTGGATTTATACTTGCCATGTATATGTATATTGAATTTAGAGAAAATCACATAAAAATAAATGAAGTCAGGCATCAAAAAACATTATTTAGTGGAAAAACAAGAGTTCCGTTGCATACTTACCTTCGACCCTTTACAGCGAGGGCGGCGACCGACATGATAGAATCTATGGCTTTCTATTAAAACAAAAGTGATATTGATACATAGGTTATTAAATCAATTATGTATCTCTTATGTTCATTATTTAAAAATAAATAACAACACATAAATGAAAGATTTAATGTAATTAGAACCTATTAAAAGGACAACTTCCTACATATTTTATAATGTCTTTTAGATGTTACCATAAATTGTAGCTACCATATGAGCATAATGAGCTTTCCACCTATTAATACTGTAACATCCCGAAATAGCAAGAGTTGAGTGGAAGGGCTAAAAGTGTAATTTGGGAAAGAGTGACTCGGCGAGTCTATGGATGGACTCGGCGAGTCAATGAGATGGACTCGGCGAGTAGGCGCTGAGTGGAGAAAACCCTAATTCTCGGGGTTGAGCCCTATATAAAGAGCATTATGTTTCCTCCCCAGGCTCTTTATCACCCCTTTGAGTCCCTGAAACCCTAAAATCGTGGAGAAGCACCATTGTTGAGTGGATTGGAGCTTGGAGAAGTAATTGTTGAAGAAAGTTTGGAAGTTTGAAGGTGTGGAGCAAGGGGCTTTGCTTGGATTCGAGTTTCCTTGCAGATTAGGGCATTCTTTGAAGGTAAAATCTCGTTCTTGAGCTGCTATTGTCTAGATTCTTCACTTTTTGGGATGTTGAGATCACATCTATTGGTGTTTTGGAGTCTAGAGGTTAGATCTGAGGTTGCTACCTCAGATCTGGAATGGAGAAGGGCTGGAATGCCGGAAAGTTCCTGTGATTGAGTATGTAGTGAAGCTATCTTGTCCCAAACCTTATCCCTAATGTGTATAATGCCTAGATCTTCATGGATTCATGTAAAGTTTGCCACTTTACGTGATGGACGGGTTGTAGGCGGCTAGATCTATGTTTTGGACCAATTGCATGGCCTGGGATGCTTCTGTATGGATTCAGACCGGTGGTACTCGGCGAGTCACATGGGTGGACTCGATGAGTTGCTTGAAGACGAGCTGAGACTCGACGAGTTGGAAGAACAACTCGGCGAGTTGGATGAAGATGGTCTGGAACTCGACGAGTTGGATGAACAACTCGGCGAGTAGGTTGAAGATAGCCTTAGACTCGGCGAGTCTGTTCTTGGACTCGGCGAGTCTTGTCGAAGAGTCCCAATATTTCCTGGTTGAGTCGAAGAATCGGTGAGCCAAGGGAGGACTCGGTGAGTTGTGTGCGAGTGGAATCAGAATTGTTGGACTCGGCGAGTCTCGGGGTGACTCGGCGAGTTAGGTCGCGGATTGAGTGAAGTTTTGACTTGGGTTGACTCGGCGAGTAGGGTCAGTCAGGGGTTGACTTTGACCCAGTCTTTGACCAAGGGTTGACCAGTGGTTTCCAGGGGTATTTTGGTAATTGTTGATTATGGTTTTGAGTTCAGTGCATTGGTGGCTGTCCAGTGGTGGAGATCGTATCAGGGATCGGAGCAGCTTGGGTTATCTGTTCAATCAACAATTTCAAGGTGAGTTATCCTCACTATATCTATAGGGTTTAAGGCACCAAGGCCGACCCTTTTATCGGATGGAAATCCGGGTAATTGTCTGTTGTATGATATTGCGGGATATGGGCCGGAAGGCGTTACGTTATGGGCCGGAAGGCATTACATGTTGCGGGCCGGAAGGCAATGCGATGTGGACCGGAAGGTCATGGCCTGGAAAGGCGTATGTGCATAATTATTATGTTGGCTGAGTCGTAGGGTGATGTTATGCTAGTGATCGGCTAGGCTGGTGTCTTGGTTAGGGTAATGATATGTTATGTGATCTGTTGATCGATTTGCTAATTGTGAACTGTTATATGATTACGTGTTATGTGTATGGCTGTCTGGTCTGGATTGTAACCCGGTATGCATGGTTGTTCTAGGTTCTATGATGATATGTATGCTTTTTAAGTTGCGGGTCGGAAGGCGATATGTTATGGGCCGGAAGGCAATGTGTTATGGGTCGGAAGGCATTACGCTATGGGCTGGAAGGCGATATGTTTTGGACCGGAAGGTTGTGGCCTGGAAGGGCGTAGATGTGGTTGGTATTATGGGGGTATCTCACTAAGCTTTCAGGCTTACAGTTGTGGTTTTTATGTTTTCAGGTTCTCAGGAGTCTGTGGCAAGGCAAAGGCGTGATCGTACCGTTCCTCGCGTTGGTGTTTTATGAAATGGACCTGGGAAAAATACTCTGTTAAATAATGTATTGAAAACCTTTTTGTAACAACGTTATTAAAATGGATTGTTTTGAAAAGTTTTAATTGTTTCGAAATTTTGGTCGTTACAAGTTGGTATCAGAGCCTTGGTTTGAGCGAATTGGAGGAACACTCGTGTGACTCCAGTCTCAAATCGAGGAGGGTTTTAAAAAGAGGAAATAAAATGGGTTTTTTTTAAATTTAAGTAAAAGAGGACGCGGAGGTACGATCAGCCGGAGCCAGTAAGTAACCCCAAATTACCATTCATGACATTTGTTTTATTGAGCTTTGATAGAACAGCATGCTAGAGTTAGGCTAGGGATCTTCAAGAATTCATGTTAATGTTGCCTGATTGTGATGCCTGTAGCCTAGGGTTCCTTATGGGAGATTCTCAATGTTCCCCTAGTGGTGAGGGTTGAGCGTTGTTATGCATGTTTCTCTAGGGTGTTGTGGTAGTACTTCATACAAATATGGGTAGGTGTGGAAGGTAGTATGGGCCCGTACTACTGAAAGCACAGGACCCATACGCATATCAGGGAAACCATGACCTCTAGGGTTGGGTTGAGAGTTGGTTCCCGGGATAGTGAGAAGAGTCTTGAGGTTTTCTAGTATATTTTCAGTATGGAGATTTCGAGGCATGCTGGAAGCGGATCTGGGTCAGGATCGGGTGCAGGAGGAGGAGTTGCGGACGGCTCAGTACCGCCCGAGATTATTGGTCAGATGAGCTCGTGCGAGTTGGATATGAGGATTCGCGAGATCTTGCATGATGAGGTTGCTGCATTGTTCCGGGCTGAGTTGTCGGAGTTGTTTGGGTCGATCAAGACCGCCATGGTTGAGTATTTTGATGAGCGCTACGCGTCTCTCACGGAGACGTCTGCCGCGACGGCTACAATGGCTATAGCAGCGGTAGGGGAGGAGCTGATAGGGATTTTTAGTATCGGGACTTCGATAATACGGAGCCTCCCACCTCCGATGGAGTTCAGAACCCAATTGTTGCTATGAGATGGTTATCGGACGTGGAGGGGTGTTTCTTCATGTGTTCATGCCCTGCTGATCAGAGGGTGAGGTGTGCTCTGAACCTGTTGAGGCTCGGGGCAAAGGATTGGTGGAGGTTGACCACGGGGTCATATTCGGATGCGCAGAGGGCTGCGATTTCATGGGATCAGTTCAGAGAGATGTTCAGTACTCGTTATGTTCCGCAGGTAGAGAGGGAGAGGTTGGCTCGGGAGTTCCTCGAGCTGAAGCAGGATTCGGAGTCGGTGACGGAAATCACCAGGATGTTCACTGAGAGGGCGATGTTTTGCCCTGAGTTCGCTTCAGAGCAGGCTCAGATGTCCCGATATCTGAGTATGCTAAAGAGAGACATCAGACAGTTTGTGTCCGCACAGAGGTGCGAGACATTGTTGGAGTTGCAGGAGGCCGCCAGGCGGCGTGAGTTAGAGATTGAGTTGCAGTTGCGTGAGCTGAGGCAAACTTCGGTTCAGTCGGAGCCGGAAACGAAACGGTCTAAGACCGTTGATTCCAGGATGGGGGATCGGAGCAGCCACACTTGTGGGAAGTGTGGGAGGAGTCACATCGGAGTTTGCAGGTCCGGTGGTGCATGCCGCAAGTGCGGAAAGGAGGGGCACTATGCGAGGGATTGTCGGCGGTCAGCGCCGGTTCGGGATTTGAGGATTTGCTATCATTGTCGTCAGGTTGGACATATGAGTGTCAACTGTCCACAGTTTTCCGCGGGACCGGTGCAGGCTCCAGCACCGGCCACTTTGAGGATTTCAGGAGAAGGTCAGGGTGGAGCGGAGCCCCCAAGGGCTTAGGGTCGTGCTTATTAGCTTGCGGCAGAGGAGGTCAGAGCAGTGCCGGATGCAACTGCGGGTATGTTTCTTTCTGGATTTCATGTTATCTTGCGATTATTGTGGTGTATTGTTTGTGTTGGTATCTTTGTGTGGTTTTGATGCGGTATTCGTCGTTTTGCGGGTTGAGGTTATGGTTATGGATTTGTGATTCGGGTTTTCGTCTTGGTATCCGTTGTTCCTTGAGGCTTTAGCATGGTTATGGATTTGTGTTTCGGGTTTTCATCTTGGTATCCGTTGTTCCCTAAGGTTTTGGTATGGTTATAGTTTGGTGTTTTGTGCTTTCGTTGGTTATCATTCGTGAGGGTTATTAGTGGAGATGCAACATTAGGTTGAAGGTCGGGTAGCATCGGCTTTCCGAAGAGTGGTTAGTGTTGGGTTTTGAGCATTCTAACACTCCTAAGTGTACATGCAACCCTAAATACCTTGGATCTATGTTTTCTCTATTATACATGCAAATATGAACATCCAAGGTATTATCCTAATCTAGCATACAAAACTATCAATATAACAAGATAGAATACATACCTCTTTGATGTAGAATGTCTTCATGAAGCTTGAGTGCCTAGTTCCCCAAGTGTGACACCTCAAATGGTTCACACAACACCAAATACACTTGAAATAACTTGAGAGAATTCTACACTTCATAAAATCGGCTAGCCCTCTCTAGAATAATCTAGTGGCCGATTTTGTCAAGAATAAGATCTTTATATAGTGTTACAATTAGGGCAAACCCTAATTATCATGACTTTCCATTTCCTTGGATCCATGGGTTCAAATACACCATGGATGTGACATCCCCAAAATCACGGCCAGAAAAGACCGATTTTGTTTATGCTTTATAAAAATCAGAGTACTTCATTTTATAAAAAGGTTGCGGAATTTGTTCCCAGAAAAACACGATAAATACGTTATTAAAACATTTTCGAAGAAACATATTTTTATTCATCTTAAAACATTTGGGATGTCATCGTTAATACAGAAACATAAGCATAAACAGAACTTACATTTGTTTACACTAGTGATCTACATCTCTTTAAATCTCTCAGTGTAAAGTGACTTCATATCAACACCTGTGATATACATAAACTGAGTGGGTTAGGTTGGGAAACCTGGTGAGTACATAGGGTTTTCAACCCACAATAATATAATTGTTATGTTTAATCATCAAACAATTAACCCCATTACCCATCCCCGTTATCTTCTTTACTCTTAAGGATTTAACCTAAGAGTCGTCTATCCTGCATTTGTTTATTCCGAAGTCCCTTACTTCCAGGGTTATAGGACTGGTACTAAATCCATAGCTGCCAATGTTCGTTCATAAAGCACTAATTCCATAGCTGCCATAGTCTATTCATCGGGTACTAAATCCATAGCTACCAGTCTTTATCTAATAGGTACTAAGTCCATAGCTACCAATGTTCAACAGGTACTAAATCCTTAGCTACCAGCGTCTAACTAATAGGTACTAAGTCCATAGCTACCAATTCCCAACAGGTACTAAATCCATAGCTACCAACGTCTAACAGGTACTAAGTCCATAGCTACCGGTGTTTGTCCCATAGGCACTAAGTCTATAGCTGCCAATGTATACTCACGTCATCTTCTATCTCTCATCATTTATCTACCCATCATCATACCCAACATATTCGTATATATAAAATACGTATACAGTTTAAATCCTTTAAAACATGTATAAAACGTTCATCCAGCATAGACAACAAGTATTCAGATAAGATGCACACATAACACGTAGTTTATATAAAATACTTCATATCTATGTGTAAGATGAAAGGGACTATGCACTCACCTGATTAGGTGGTGATTCTGAACTCAGACAACACTTCGTTATCTCAAAACAATTTTCCTCGACAAAACCTAGTATCAATACCACTAAGGTTTAGTTTTTAACGTTAACCACGACTAATTAATAGTCTAGTTATTATTACTATTATATAAGCGTTAAATAACACTCAATATATCTCATAATAATAGCCAAAATAATTATTTTAAGGTCCTAATAATGTTACTATAATTAAATAAAATCTATATTAAATATAGTATAGGCGTAGTTCACTTACAACGAGTTTTTATTAAAAACCGGGCTTCGCTGGAGCAGCCTTTCCAAGCCGAAAGCTTTTCTTCTCGGAGCCATCGGGCGCTCCGGGGCTTTCTTCTCGTGCTAGGGAGGTTCCGTAGACTTGGGAGGGGTTTCGGGAGGCTAGAGAGAAGTTAGAGAGAGAAAGAGAGGCTTATGGTGTGAAGAAAATATGAGGAGTTCACCCTTGTATTTATAGGAGTTTTATAGTAAAGTAGCCTCTAAGCTTCGTCCGTAACTTTTGCATACGAGCTCCGTTTTTGTCTGTCTTTTTACCGTTGAGATCCTATGAATGAGATCTTCAACTTTCGTTTAGACCTCGTTAGCTAATTCTCATTCTATCTCGGATTTACAAAACTGTATCGAATTCGCCGCGCTCGAAAAGTAGAGACTAAGCTTCGTCCATAACTTTCGCATACGAGTTCCATTTTTGTCTGTCTTTTTACCGTTGAGTTCCTATTAATGAGATCTTCAACTCTCATTTAGACCTCGTTGGCTAATTCTCATTCTATCTCGGATTTACAAAACTGTATCGAATTCGCCGCGCTCGAAAAGTAGGGACTAAGTTTCATCCATATCTTTCGCATACGAGCTCTATTATCGACGTTCTTTATATCTACGTGTTGGTATTTACGAGTACTACAACATTCATTTAGATCCCATCGGCTAAAAATCGACTGATCTAAAATTCAGATTTCGGGTTGTGCACTGCTATGCTAAATCTTAGAAAAATCATAACTTCCTCATACGAAGTCAGATTTGGGCGTTCTTTTTACGGATTTTCTCATTTTAACATACTCTACGACTTTGGTTTAGATAACTAAGGCTAAAAAGTCTTCTATCATAACTTCACTTTTTACGCTTCCCGGTGTCGTGCTGGTTTTGCCGTAAAACTTCGACGGGCCATAACTTCTTTGTTATAACTCAGATTTCGGCGTTCTTTATATGTACAGAAACCTTGTGACATATACTATAACTTGGTTAAAATTATTTATTCTAAATAATCTTTTGCCCAAAATTCCTTTTCGACCCATATTGCCTCTAAATTGACTAGCCCGGATCTACGGGCGTTACAATTATCTCCCCCTTAGGATGATTACGTCCCGGAATCATCAACGAAACAGGATTTTATAATGAATCCATACATTATCTCTTCACCCTAGGTAATAACTGTAACTTCTATGTTGCTTCGAACGAGTATCTAACTCTTGGACTCCTTGACTGCAGGTGGTGCTCGGTCTTGCACCAGCTCGTTAGACTTTCAATCATGACCTTCGTGTCACAACCTCATTCTTTATCAGAGACTCCTTCTTCTTCTTAATAAACTTAGGATAAGTTAATTTGATTACTACAATTGACCGATATGTCATATTCTAATGACCTATCATCGTATGTAGCAATGCTTAGACTCAGGTCTCTTAGAGTCAAATTCCGGAATGGAATATGCCTTCCTTCATCGTCTAATGTGATATAATCATCTTTTAACATGTAGCATTTCTAGCTACCAACTTATTTAACAACGATCGTGATACTTCTATTGATCGCTTTGATTTCAATCGTTTGGTTTAAGTCGGACGCTACATCAAACTTGCTTCTCTGAACCACGTAACCTACTCATTGTATTCGGACTCAATTTGATATGACCACTAGGGTCGGGATAACAACAATCTTCTTAGTCATTACTGAAACAATGGTAACGACATACTTGAATAAAACAAAATCAATTACTAGTTTCTTGGTAACCTTGTGACTTTCCCTGATCCAAGTGTGAGTCTTGTGCTTCCGGTAGTATAGGCCTCTACTACCATTCACACCTACTCATACTCATCCCAAGTATTGTCCCGCAGTTTCCCAAGTCACCATACAAGAAAATCACATAACATTTTAACACATCAGATAACAAAACGAAGGTTTTATATCATTTCTTGAAACGATTACATAAGTGTTCAAGTTCACCCTAGACTATGCCTTTACTAGGCTACATCATACGAAACTATGACTACTGCATAATCCGATCCTCGGGTAAGAAGTCCTCATTCTTGATTCCTCGCATGGTTCTCTGCTTCGTCGAGGATCATGTGAAATGCCCTTGGCCTTGGTGGCGTTTCTGGTCTTGCTGCTTTATTTTTCCTTGGGCAGTCTCTGGACATGTTCCCCTTGCCTCCACATTCGTAACATACTTTATCATTATGCGTGCAGTCTTTGGAATAGTGACCAGTCCTCCCATACTTGTAACAAGTCACTTCTTCGTTGCACTTTCCACCATGCTTCTTCTTGCATCTATCACACCATCTTGCTTCACCTTCATCTGCGCCTCCAAGCTTTGAGAATTTGCTTTCCTTGTTCGGCCTCGAAGATCCTTCAAATTTCCGCTTCTCTCCTACCTTATCTTTTTCTAGACCTTTTTCTTTTATCTGGGCCTCTACGTTCTTAGCTGCCCTAACAGCTGCTTTCAAAGTAGTTGTCATTTTGACCATTGGGCCAAAGTCAATGGGCAGTCCGTTAGCAAACCTATCAATCTTGGAGAGTTCAGTAGGCACCAAGTAGGGGAATAGCTTCATCCTTTCGGTGAATGCGGTGGCATACTCGTCAATACTCATCTTCCCTTTCTTCAGGTTCTGAAACTCGTTGTTTAGGTCTATCAGATCTACCTCCGAGCAGTACTGCATTTTCAACTGCTCCAAAAACTCTTCCCACGACATCCTTAAGGCTTCTCCTCGTGGCATCGTATCTGCCAATAGCTTCCACCAGCCCAAGACTCCAGCTTTCAGCTGTCTTACTGCGAAGACAGTCTTCTGTTTCTCATTACAGCTGCAGCTCTCAAACACCATCTCCATCTCAGAGATCCAATCCATAATCTCAACCGGCTTCGGGCTTCCTGAGAGACTTGGGGGTTTCGCACCCAAGAAATTCTTGTATATCCGCCCATCCTTGTTGTTTCTCTCTTCAGGGCCATCCCTTTGCTCACCTTGATTCCCTACTTGACTCACTTGGCGGCTGTAGTTCCCTTCCTCTGATTGCTCGGGAACTGGCTCTGTCGGTTCAACATGTACGGTAGGTTCATCCCTATTCAACATTTGTCTCATTTCTTCCCTTTGTTCAGCCAACATAGCCCGAATCATGGCTTGAACTCCAGCCATGGTGACTGGATCAGGCGCAACTTCTTCTACAACAGGTATTTGCTGAACCACTGGGGATTGGTTCCTGTTCCCATTTGCGTTTACGTTTCCGCTACAGGTTCTTGCCATCTTGATCTATACACCAAATAAGGTGAATCTAGATCTTAATTTAGGATTGACGTCTTAAATCATCCTTATCACCCCGAAACGTTTATATGCTAGTTCTAATATCGTAGTTAAACGCTTAGAATCCTAAAAATATAAGGCTTCCAGATCCGGTCGGCAACAGACCATAGATCCGAACAAATAACAACATATCATGCACAAAGCATTTAGCACATAAAAGCAATTTAGGCATCATTCCTAAAATAAGCTAGTGCTCACACCTGACAATCATCGCTTAACATTCTAAGTTTAAGTCTAGAAATAAATCCATATTCCTAGTTCGCTTAAACTAATGCTCTGATACCAACTGTGACATCCCCAAAATCACGGCCAGAAAAGACCGATTTTGTTTACGCTTTATAAAAATCAGAGTACTTCATTTTATAAAAAGGTTGCAGAATTTGTTCCCAGAAAAACACGATAAATACGTTATTAAAACATTTTCGAAGAAACGTATTTTTATTCATCTTAAAACGTTTGGGATGTCATCGTTAATACAGAAACATAAGCATAAACAGAACTTACATTTGTTTACACTAGTGATCTACATCTCTTTAAATCTCTCAGTGTAAAGTGACTTCATATCAACACCTGTGATATACATAAACTGAGTGGGTTAGGTTGGGAAACCTGGTGAGTACATAGGGTTTTCAACCCACAATAATATAATTGTTATGTTTAATCATCAAACAATTAACCCCATTACCCATCCCCGTTATCTTCTTTACTCTTAAGGATTTAACCTAAGAGTCGTCTATCCTACATTTGTTTATTCCGAAGTCCCTTACTTCCAGGGTTATAGGACTGGTACTAAATCCATAGCTGCCAATGTTCGTTCATAAAGCACTAATTCCATAGCTGCTATAGTCTATTCATCGGGTACTAAATCCATAGCTACCAGTCTTTATCTAATAGGTACTAAGTCCATAGCTACCAATATTCAACAGGTACTAAATCCTTAGCTACCAGCGTCTAACTAATAGGTACTAAGTCCATAGCTACCAATTCCCAACAGGTACTAAATCCATAGCTACCAACGTCTAACAGGTACTAAGTCCATAGCTACCGGTGTTTGTCCCATAGGCACTAAGTCTATAGTTGCCAATGTATACTCACGTCATCTTCTATCTCTCATCATTTATCTACCCATCATCATACCCAACATATTTGTATATATAAAATACGTATACAGTTTAAATCCTTTAAAACATGTATAAAACGTTCATCCAGCATAGACAGCAAGTATTCAGATAATATGCACACATAGCACGTAGTTTATATAAAATACTTCATATCTATGTGTAAGATGAAAGGGACTATGCACTCACCTGATTAGGTGGTGATTCTGAACTCAGACAGCACTTCGTTATCTCAAAACAATTTTCCTCGACAAAACCTAGTATCAATACCACTAAGGTTTAGTTTTTAACGTTAACCACGACTAATTAATAGTCTACTTATTATTAGTATTATATAAGCGTTAAATAACACTCAATATATCTCATAATAATATCCCAAATAATTATTTTAAGGTCCTAATAATGTTACTATAATTAAATAAAATCTATATTAAATATAGTATAGGCGTAGCTCACTTACAGCGAGTTTTTATTAAAAACCGGGCTTCGCTGGAGCAGCCTTTCCAAGCCGAAAGCTTTTCTTCTCGGAGCCATCGGGCGCTCCGGGGCTTTCTTCTCGTGCTAGGGAGGTTCCGTAGACTTGGGAGGGGTTTAGGGAGGCTAGAGAGAAGTTAGAGAGAGAAAGAGAGGCTTATGGTGTGAAGAAAATATGAGGAGTTCACCCTTGTATTTATAGGAGTTTTATAGTAAAGTAGCCTCTAAGCTTCGTCCGTAACTTTTGCATACGAGTTCCGTTTTTGTCTGTCTTTTTACCGTTGAGATCCTATTAATCAGATCTTCAACTTTCGTTTAGACCTCGTTAGCTAATTCTCATTCTATCTCGGATTTACAAAACTGTATCGAATTCGCCGCGCTCGAAAAGTAGAGACTAAGCTTCGTCCATAACTTTCGCATACGAGTTCCGTTTTTGTCTGTCTTTTTACCTTTGAGTTCCTATTAATGAGATCTTCAACTCTCATTTAGACCTCGTTGGCTAATTCTCATTTTATCTCGGATTTACAAAACTGTATCGAATTCGCCGCGCTCGAAAAGTAGGGACTAAGTTTCGTCCATATCTTTCGCATACGAGCTCTATTATCGACGTTCTTTATATCTACGCGTTGGTATTTACGAGTACTACAACATTCATTGAGATCCCATCGGCTAAAAATCGACTGATCTAAAATTCAGATTTCGGATTGTGCACTGCTATGCTAAATCTTAGAAAAATCATAACTTCCTCATACGAAGTCAGATTTGGGCGTTCTTTTTACGGATTTTCTCATTTTAACATACTCTACGAATTTGGTTTAGATAACTAAGGCTAAAAAGTCTTCTATCATAAATTCACTTTTTACGCTTCCCGGTGCCGTGCAGGTTTTGCCGTAAAACTTCGACGGGCCATAACTTCTTTGTTATAACTCAGATTTCGGCGTTCTTTATATGTACGGAAACCTTGTGACATATACTATAACTTGGTTAAAATTATTTATTCTAAATAATCTTTTGCCCAAAATTCCTTTTCGACCCATATTGCCTCTAAATTGACTAGCCCGGATCTACGGGCGTTACAATGGAGCATCCAAGGAGCATCATATGGATTTTGGCCCAAATAGATAATCCATGGAGCATTAGCCCACTATACAAGTATGGATGATTTACACAATCAACCCATATATTTAATTAGTCTTCTTTTGATCACTTAATTAATCCTAGATTAATTCTTGATCAATACTAATTAAATAATCTTATTATTCTTATTATTAATATACTAGAACTTATAATATATTAATAACCATAAGTGTCTTATTTCTCTCATTATAGTCTATCCAAGTGCATGATGCCATGCAACCCAAATGGACCATGCCGGGTCGGGTCAAGTCTTACCAATTATAGTTATGGACTTAGACATTAATCCAACAGTCTCCCACTTGGATAAGTCTAAAACTATTTTTGCGTATGACTTCAGGAACCAACTGGCAATCGTAGCTCTCAAAAGCTTCTGTCGAACTCTGACCTTGTAGATGAACTCTAATCTTGTCAATGACTTGTCCATTAGATAAGGGATCATATATTCCTCCATTCTAGATATCATATGGACTGAGACATGGATTATAATCATTCTCTCTGTCCATTAGTTGTTTCCCGATTTCCGATTTATGACGACTGACTAATTGAACACATCAAATCAGTCCTGGCCCGGCCGAGCACTTCCATTTGTCATCATCAAATCATCGAGGGGCCCACAGATATCGCTTTTATCCCGAAGGTAAAAGGAATGGATAAACTTCGACTCATATGGCTTGTTCTACTACTTGTTGAATCATACACAAAGACACGTTTTATAGCACCGAGTTACCAAATGCAGTTTCATGCAATCAATGTACAACCAACTCATAGTAACAACTCATATCTCTAGGTTTGAAGAATATAAGATATTATCGTCTCATGATCACTCGTGATAAAATCCATGAAGTGATTCCAATGAGCGCGGGTTGAATCCAATACTCAGAACTTATGAGCACTCATGAGTGTTGTAGCCATTTGTCCAACACCTTAGACCTCTACAAGCCAACCCATGACAGTCTTAATTCATATCTACTTCCAACATATGACCGACTGTGGATGGTTTGAATAACTTAGTCATTCCAGAAGAATAACCTAGTTTATTCGGGAAGTCAAAACATGAAAAGTGCAACACAATAATAATTGAATCCAATATGGTCTCAGAACTTATGAATATAAATAAAACACCTTTTATTTATCACCATATGATTACACATTATTCATTGTATACTGTTTCAGCTATCAACATTATTCTTGAATTTAAAACAATAGTTGTCCCATACTCCAAGCATGTACACTATGTTTTCTAAACACTAGTCATGCCATACACCAAGTATGCATACTATGTTTTTCTATGATCTTTACTTTGTGAACTAGATCAATTGAACATAACTTCAATGATTCTCTTTTCACACTCTCAAATCCTTACTGTAAATACAAGAATTCCAAATTCATGTCATTTACTGAAATCTGTTAGATTCTAAACTTATATGCATTGATCCTCTTGTAATGATTATGCACAAAGTTAGAAAGACTTGGCAACAATCATTACAGAGTATTCCAAAGGAGATCAATTCCTTGGAAACATCCTTCTTGCATTAAGTTTCCTTAATCTTACACAGATTGAAATTTCTGACTTTGAAACATTTCCAGATTCATTTTGACTATCACTTCTGAACAAGAGTTGCCTCCTTACAGATTATGTCAATATGGCCCTTCCAGAATTATCACTATACTTCCAACTATCCTTGAGCAACCAATCTTTGGTAAACCTTAGATTTTCCTCGACAATTGTTTAATCCTTTTAGTCATATCCAATTCTAAACCTTTTCCCTTCTTAATGCCCTAGGCATTTGGAAAATTTTAGAAAGGATGAATATAGCACATGTAATCGGTCCTATATCCGAAGCATATGGGACACGATTCATGATGTCTCACATAAAGACTAAACCAGTCTTTTGCTATAACATTTCCATTTCTATTTGCCAAGTTCTCATAATTCAGATTATGAAAAGGGATGTCGTAATCATAATCGAATTTAAGAACGCAAATAATGGACCCATATACAGAATTTCCTTATGTTGAGCCATTCCAACATGAAATTCATATATATCCTTGACTAAATGATTAAAACCTCACGATCTAAGCTTATAGATTTGAGATGAAGTATTCAGATTATGAAAAGGGATGCCGTAATCATAATCGAATTTAAGAACGCAAATAATGGACCCATATACAGAATTTCCTTATGTTGAGCCATTCCAACATGAAATTCATATATATCCTTGACTAAATGATTAAAACCTCACGATCTAAGCTTATAGATTTGAGATGAAGTATAATTTCCTCTCCCTTAATTATAGCAAAACAACTTTTTCCCAATTGAGACCTTTTGTTTTCTATAATTAACATTGCTAACTTGCAATCTTTATCATAATTATCAAGCTCCCACTAACATGATGATTATTAGCATAACACTTATGCTCCCACTAGCTTTGACATGTTCTCAAAAATCAGCTGGACTTCTAGAAATCAATACTTTATTGACTTTCTTACCAAAGTTCAGATTTCTGATACTAGATTTCCTTGATAAGACTTTATCAATATCATACACCTCTCTTAGATAGCTCACATGTGTGTCTAAACAATTATGAAGAGGGATGCCGTAATCATAATGGTTAGACCTTTTTGCCACTTCTCACAAGTCCAAGTTAGTGTGCCGGTAAACCACACACGCTCCACTAACGACTTTGAGAATGCAAAATATCACAATTGCTATCTAACTAAAATCTACTGAGTGAAAGTGTTTCCTCACCATCATTTTCGTGAATCGGAGAGAAACCTTATGACACTTAGATTTATATGGTGTATGAGTTCTTATCCATATGAATTTGTCAAAACCATAATCACAAGACAAAGATAATGACAAATCCAAAACCATATGGATTGAACTCAATGTTAATTTCTTGCCACCTGGCAGCTCAAGGGCCTGCCATTGCTTCCAAGTTGTTGTGCAACCAATTGAGAACTCTAAGAACTCATATGCAAAGCCAACTTTGATTGGAATGGGCACAGAATATGTCAACATGATAGGTTATAAACCTCAAGTCGTGTGCTAGTGAAGAACTTCAGGTTTCATTCTTGATTAGTTCTTGAGAATTTCAAGACCTTTAAGACTCCCACTATCCTCTTGACCTATAAGACTTCCTTGTCAAACATCCAAGAGATAGTGTGGATTCTAATCAAGACAAACACTTCACACAATTGGCCTAAGTTGGTCTTTGTTTTATCCAAAACATCACAACTTACCAATTTCAAATGTACAAGAGTAGAAAACTTTTACTCTTACATTTGTCAAGTGTTTTAAACCTTCTTTAAGACATGTCACTCAAATTACAATCTTGGAGTATGACTCTAAGACTTGTATTGGAACGAAGTATGACTCATCTTCTTGATTTAACCATTTCAACAATTCAAGATCCCTTCTTCTTAGTCATAAGAATGCACTAAGACTTCCTTAGAGAACTAATTTTGATATGGTTTCTTAATCATTAAGATGATCAAAAAACTGATACTAAAGTATTCTCCCATCTTTTCAGATTTGAGAAACTTTTATCTTTCTGCCTAAGTTGATTCTTCTTATTCGCTCTGCCTTACATTGGAACCTTTTCCAATGTCTCAGAGTTACACTTAAGCCTTTAAGTATAATCATATTTACTGAGCTTTAGTAAACTATGACGAATAGTCTTATTAATCTTTTGTGGTGGACTTAATCAGTGCACATGACTATGTACTCGATCCCTTAGTCCATTACTTGACTCACACATCCATGTGAATAAGTAATTAGTCTTAATTTTCCAATACTTGAAAGTTCTCATTCATCATGCTATACACCTTGCATGATTCCAAGTTCCGGTCCAATTGAGACTTGGGTGATGAGAATCTTTCCTTTATTTGATAAATTTAGACATTACCACAAATGAAAGAATCAATTTCATATTTCCACTCTTGCTATTAATGGAATCATATAAGCAACAATTTTTCCTCAAATGCCATTGTAAGGATATTTAAAATAAATAAAATCAAAAATTTCTTTTATTTTAAAACTATGCGGAAAAACTTATCCTTACAACCCATATGAAAACTTGTTGTTATCTATTCCTAAGCAATATCTCATAACTCCTAAGAAGTAGCTCAAGAATCCGATCTTCAAACTACGCGATAGAAATCCATCTACGCGATCAGATTCAGCATATTCTTTCTTTAAGTTCCTTTACTTTTCTTTGATTCTTAAAACATTACCATGTGACCCAGTCACATCATGTATCAGGAATCTCAGAATAGAAACTTAACAGAGTTAGATAGTGGACTTTACCTGAAGTAGAGTCAAACTTATTGACTTTAACATCCTTAGGTAAATTTGGAAGCTTCGCAACTAATAACCCTTACTTTGGCAATATAAACATATGGACCCTTTGATAATGGTACACAGGACTATTACAGACTTAGCCTTTTTCTCTTTACCATTTGGTCAACCTAGTTGACTATGGTCAATCCCTTTCCTTGGGAAGAGAATGTTTTTTCTGTATTTCCAGTGTCACCATTGTCAATGTCCATAAAGTTTCAGGAAGTTGATCTTAGCAAATAGATAAGATCATTAAGGGTAATTTCATAGTCTGTTTCATAGGTGTTCCAAAAGAAATCACTATGTGACTTAGAAAGTAGTTGAGCCACTAACTTTCTCAAGACTTTGACACCCAACTCTCCCGGCTTGTCAATATGTGACTACATCTCCAAGATGTGATCACACCTAGACCTTGCCTTGCCATTAGGGCTTGAGTGATCTTAAACTTTTCAAGAACTTGTGGGTTAGGGAGAATAATTGGAGAAGGAGAAAGAAGTATGATATCCATGGGACATCATCTTCATTAGGAATGCTTGTTCCAAGAGATTTGGGAAGATCATAAATGTCTAAACCAGACATCTTTTGGGAGATATTCAAGATAGTTGATCTAAAGTCCTTAATATGACACCCAATATGAAATATTAAGGCTAGGACCCAACAAACTATTTTATAACTTAGAAGAGGTATGCCGTAATCCAAGCTATAAAACAATTTGAAGGTAGGTGAATGACGATTCACCAATTTCCACCAAGATAAACGAAATGTATTATTAGGTTTTAATTGGATTTGAAACTCCTAGATCTTTTGAGATTCATTGAACTGTTCAATGGCATGTTTCAATCTCGAGTGTGCCCTTCAGGTTTTGTGACTGGGATGCCGAGGATCACAAAACAAGGTGTGAAGTAACCATGCAAATTACTTGGTACCCTTAAGTGTTTACCCCTCAATCGATGTACCGGTTAACCACACACGCTCCATCGATACCATGATAAACATTAAGTTACCCTTTGCCTACCTTGTTAAATACGAGTTAGTGTGCCGGTTAACCACACACGCTCCACTAACCGACTTAAACAAAGTGCAAAGTGTAATTTCATGGATTAGCACCTTATTCACATTTTCCTAAGTAACTAAGATTGGGTATTATTTATAGTTTAGTTACTTAGTATTTATCATTAATACTTTTAATGAAGGGAGAATTATAGTCATGTCAAACCCGTTCTGCTAACGACCCTCCACCAGTCAAGCAAGCGGTGGGTGAGAGTGGACACCCATTAAGTTGCCATTTTATAGGCAACAACCTTATACCCACCTTATAGACCGGCTTCGTGAATGAGGCGTACTAGCGGTAAGACCGACTTTACTCTTATACATATATATATATATATATATATATATATATATATATATATATATATATATATATATATTATTAACTTATAATATTATAAAGTATAAGGGTTGAATTTTAACTTTTAAAATTCTAAGGGCTAACTTGGAATTAAAGTATTCATAAGAGAAAACTTTACAAATTCCAAAACTTGAGGGTAAGTTTTGAAACTATTCAAAACTATTTAATTCCATAACTTATGTGTTTAAAGTAGTTTTAATCCAAAAAACTCTTCAAGTTCCATAACTTATGGAAGACTTTAAACTAATAAAAGAATTAACTTTTCTTTATTTTTATAACTTATGGAATTAATTAAGGTTACATTATTTATATATATATATATATATATATATATATATATATATATATATATATATATACATATATATATTTTATTTAATGAAGAGACTCTTGGTCCTCCATAACTTGAGGACAAATTATGGAGTCATAACTCCAATTAATTAGAACTAGACTCTTCATTTTTGTAACCTTTGCCAATTTTATGAGTTTTATGAGACTTAAATGTGACTTTTCATATAACTTGAGGACAAGTTACAAAAACACATTTTAGAATCAACTCTTAGATTAATTTGGATTGAAAACAACTTTTTCACTCAACTTTTCTATTAATCTAAGCAACTCATAAGAACAAGATAATTCAAATCAAACTTTTTCATGTAATTAGTCTAACCTTTAAACTAATACAAAACATGAATCTATTGACAAGTATCTTTGAAATTGGATTAGCATGAACATTACCACAACAAAAACAAGTTTATAAGTTCAAAAACAACTTAGGGTAATGTTCCTAGTCCATTTCTAGCCAAAAAACTCGAAAATATGCTGTCTGGGGTCCAACTCGTCGAGTGCATGAACACAACTCAGCGAGTTGGATGCATTTTGCCTTGGACTCGTCAAGTCCCTTCATGGACTCGGCGAGTCTGCTGGGCTGACAACACCAATTTCGATTTTTCAGCTTCTATTGCAGGTATAACAAGAAAACAAGCCTAGGCTCTGATACCACTGTTGGGTTTTGAGCATTCTAACACTCCTAAGTGTACATGCAACCCTAAATACCTTGGATCTATGTTTTCTCTATTATACATGCAAATATGAACATCCAAGGTATTATCCTAATCTAGCATACAAAACTATCAATATAACAAGATAAAATACATACCTCTTTGATGTAGAATGTCTTCATGAAGCTTGAGTGCCTAGTGACCCAAGTGTGACACCTCAAATGGTTCACACAACACCAAATACACTTGGAATAACTTGAGAGAATTCTACACTTCATAAAATTGGCTAGCCCTCTCTAGAATAATCTAGTGGCCGATTTTGTCAAGAATAAGATCTTTATATAGTGTTACAATTAGGGCAAACCCTAATTGTCATGACTTTCCATTTCCTTGGATCCATGGGTTCAAATACACCATGGAGCATCCAAGGAGCATCATATGGGTTTTGGCCCAAATAGATAATCCATGGAGCATTAGCCCACTATACAAGTATGGATGATTTACACAATCAACCCATATATTTAATTAGTCTTCTTTTGATCACTTAATTAATCCTAGATTAATTCTTGATAAATACTAATTAAATAATCTTATTATTCTTATTATTAATATACTAGAACTTATAATATATTAATAACCATAAGTGTCTTATTTCTCTCATTATAGTCTATCCAAGTGCATGATGCCATGCAACCCAAATGGACCATGCCGGGTCGGGTCAAGTCTTACCAATTATAGTTATGGACTTAGACATTAATCCAACAGTTAGATACAGTTTGAGTTTCTTTTGAGCGGGTTAATCAGTGTTGATGTGAGATCTCGTTAAGGTTGTTTATGCTTGTGGGAAGCAGTCCGCGTGTAAGTGTTTCTTTGTACAGGGTTGTTCTGGAAGGTTGGTGATGGCGACCGGTGGTTGTTAATCAGTGCTATAAGTGGGGGAGAATTGGAGAATTCTCTGGGTGATTGAGGAGTATTTTAGAGTGCTTAGCTGTTGGGATTCAGCAATGTTCTGTCAACCCAGAGTATAGGCTGATAGGAGCGAGTGTCGGGCATGCGAGGCGGGATACAGACCTAGGGCATTTGATTGTGGAGGCCTGGGAGCAGGCCAGGATCAAGTATGTATGATGGAACTAGAGTTCGGAACCCCTAGAGGGCTAGAACGGTATGCATGGGAGGATTTCCAGGGGCGATAGCTCGGAATGATGAATGCTAGTTGAGCGGTCTAGAATGGGCTGAAGGCCTGGTAAGACGGTCCAGTCATGCTGAAGACCCTGCAGGCATTGTTGAATCAGTTTGAGGATATGGGTTGTGTAGGTTGCAGTGTGAGTACATTGGGAGGTCTGGCCCCTGGTAGTGATCTTGTTTAGTTGATATAGTGCATGGGCTTGAGAGTCCCTGCGATGAGAGTCAGAATATGTGTGTTGGATGGATAGCGGATTCGCTATGAAAGGGTGGTGTAGCGTTAGGAGAGCACCGTGGCACTTGTCGGAGTGACATTATGGTCGAGTGGATTCCTTGGTAAAGGAGGAGAGAGTGAGGTGTAACTCCGAGAGGGAGTGCAAGTTCACGGAAGTAAAAATGGCAGAGCAAAGTTATGAATCAAGTACTTCGAGTATGTTTGAGCAGCATGTTTACGGCAGTGGAATAGGAGCTTATCCGGTTTGGATTCCTGCTGAGGTTGCGAAGGGAATTTCGCAGGTGTAGAGCCAAGAGGCTCAGAAAGGATGCAGGGAGAGAGTCTTGAACTCTCAGTGTGATTTTGATCTGGGTATGGGGTATGTATTAGTGGCTTATCCTAGGGAATGTATGAGGATATTATCAGTGTATCAGGTTTTCCCAACCTGAGGGTGTTAGGACTAGTTCAGCATGTGTATGCGGTTGCAAGGGGAGAACTCGTGAGAGTTGCTCTAAGATTGAGAATGGGTCTCTTAGTCGTCCCGGAATGGATAAAGTGGGATTCGGATCGGGGATCCGACGGTTCATGGTTTTCTAACCCTTATGGGTCGAGTGATTATTGAGATTTGGGGCATTAATGCATCTTGGGTAATTCTCGGTTATTGAGTGTGATTATCAGAAGGTACAGTCGGTGCCCGGTTCGAGATGGTGGTCAGGACACCGTAAAGGAAGGGAAAGTGTGTTCGAGTTTCGACGGGTATGCCTTGTGGGACCTAGTCCGGTTAAGGCCAGGTGGCGCGTTGTGGGAATATCTTTGGAGTTGTATTGCTGTAGGCTTCGAGGACGAAGCCTAATTTAAGTGGGGGAGAATTGTAACATCCCGAAATAGCAAGAGTTGAGTGGAAGGGCTAAAAGTGTAATTTGGGAAAGAGTGACTCGGCGAGTCCATGGATGGACTCGGCGAGTAGAGTCGCGACTTGGTCGCGTGTTAAATAGCCGACTCGGCGAGTCAATGAGATGGACTCGGCGAGTAGGTGCTGAGTGGAGAAAACCCTAATTCTCGGGGTTGAGCCCTATATAAAGAGCATTATGTTTCCTCCCCAGGCTCTTTATCACCCCTTTGAGTCCCTGAAACCCTAAAATCGTGGAGAAGCACCATTGTTGAGTGGATTGGAGCTTGGAGAAGTAATTGTTGAAGAAAGTTTGGAAGTTTGAAGGTGTGGAGCAAGGGGCTTTGCTTGGATTCGAGTTTCCTTGCAGATTAGGGCATTCTTTGAAGGTAAAATCTCGTTCTTGAGCTGCTATTGTCTAGATTCTTCACTTTTTGGGATGTTGAGATCACATCTATTGGTGTTTTGGAGTCTAGAGGTTAGATCTGAGGTTGCTACCTCAGATCTGGAATGGAGAAGGGCTGGAATGCCGAAAAGTTCCTGTGATTGAGTATGTAGTGAAGCTATCTTGTCCCAAACCTTATCCCTAATGTGTATAATGCCTAGATCTTCATGGATTCATGTAAAGTTTGCCACTTTACGTGATGGACGGGTTGTAGGAGGCTAGATCTATGTTTTGGACCAATTGCATGGCCTGGGATGCTTCTGTATGGATTCAGACCGGTGGTACTCGGCGAGTCACATGGGTGGACTCGACGAGTTGCTTGAAGACGAGCTGAGACTCGACGAGTTGGAAGAACAACTCGGCGAGTTGGATGAAGATGGTCTGGAACTCGACGAGTTGGATGAACAACTCGGCGAGTAGGTTGAAGATAGCCTTAGACTCGGCGAGTCTGTTCTTGGACTCGGCGAGTCTTGTCGAAGAGTCCCAATATTTCCTGGTTGAGTCGAAGAATCGGTGAGCCAAGGGAGGACTCGGTGAGTTGTGTGCGAGTGGAATCAGAATTGTTGGACTCGGCGAGTTAGGTCGCGGATTGAGTGAAGTTTTGACTTGGGTTGACTCGGCGAGTAGGGTCAGTCAGGGGTTGACTTTGACCCAGTCTTTGACCAAGGGTTGACCAGTGGTTTCCAGGGGTATTTTGGTTTGTTTTTTGTTAAAAAAAGTGATTAAAACAATGATACAATCTCCTTCTATAGTAAAACATGACTTAACTAAAGTGTAAACAACGCAAGTTCATGATACATCCAACTGATTACAAAAGATGTATAACTTTTTTGCAATTAAATGTAAGGGTCAATTTCCTTTTATGTTAAGTACAAAAGAAACATACACTAACTTACATCGTTAAACACATATGAAATTAATAAGCAAGAAATGCATACTTAATTAGTGCTCTTGCAATTAGGAGAACCTCCTTTAATCCATAAGAGAAGGATAATTCAAGGGTCTATTGGCAAGAAATATATCCCAAACCCTGAATGTTTCTATAGATAAAATTGCACAAAACTGTAGCAGACTAACAATAACAAGAAATTTGATCAAAAATTCTTCAAACAACATTAAAACAGTTGATAATCAGGTTATTAAAACTAAAAGAAATTGAACTGAACTCGATTACATTATTGAAGTAATTCAGAATTACCTCAGTGGGTCTATTGTCAACAATTTCTTAATGATCATAATCTCATCAAACATCTGGGACTTTTCTTCGATTTTATTTATAGAGTTTTTGATTCTCAATAGCAGTAACTCTAACCATCAGTGTTATAACAACGACTGAGAGTAATTTTTTATCATCAGGATCTGCTAACTAAAATAGAGAAAGCAAATAGAATGATGAAGAGTAAATTAGAACGAGGTAAATACCTGCCCGTTAATCGATATTGGTGGTGGTACAAAAGGGATTGGGTTCTTGAGTGGAAAAAAAATATGAAAGCTCAAACTAATACGCTTCAATACCATGACAAAATGGCCCAAAACTAATAGCCTTAAGCATCCTTGTCAGAATCTGAATCTTAATAGGGCTGAGTTATCATGGGGCATTCCTGTTCGTTTAACCTGCATAAAAAATCATAACTTAGGTTGAAGTAGTAGATGCTGTTAGAAACTAAACGTTTACCTTCTGCAATAAATTCCTTGTTCTTCAAATTAAAAATCCCTAATTTCCAAAAATCACATTAAGATGAAGATGCGAAGCGACTTTTCTGAAGTCAGTGTTAGGTTTCCTTTCCCCAAATATCAATCTAACTGCGAATCCATCAAAAAAACCAACCTCCAACGATGCGTTTGTAGAGAGCGAAAAAGGAAAGAAATTAAGCATTTTCATCAAATTCGCCCGTCTCTAATCTTCCGTAAAAGTGGGAGAAAACGTCTGAGATTGTAATTTAATATTGAATGTTTGTGATACCGAATGTTCAATTGGCGGCCACTTTCGATCTCAAAAACATGATGATGTTACGATAGCAAGAAAAAATTGTGCCCTAACTTCTTCCGTTGAATTTGGTAGATGGAACATATGATATGTGAAGGATGTGTGATGAAACATATTGTATGAGGAATTGAAACAACAAACGGTATGTGATGAATCAATGCAGGACCTTTGAGGAGGAGGCGGTGTGAAATGATATACTTCGCGTCGTTTGAACGGTAGGCTACGTGGCGTGAAAGAAACCTTATAAATTTGATTTTTGAGGCATGATAAAAATAGGGTTTATATATATATATAGACTATAATAGAGGTCAAAACACTTCACTCAAAATTCATTTAAAATCTAATATTTCAAATGTTTTTTAATAATGATTGTAAAAAGTTCAACACGTGTATTTAATTGATTGATTAATAAAATATTAATGTTTTGAAACTCCTAACTCTTAAACTTATATTATTTAATTTGTTAGTTGACCAAAATATTTTTCCTACATAAAGATAACATTTTTATATTTGGTTACTTATATTTGTTTATGTAATTATAAAACAAGGTGTATATAGAATGACTATTTCAATTTCACATTGGAATCGATATCACTAGAGATGTATGTTGTCTTTAACCGGTGTTAGGAGATCTACATATCCTTTTTAATTATTTATATTAATGCTTAGTAATATCTATTTTATATTTTTATTCACCTTAATTTTTTAGGTACAAATTAAGGAAAAGGATTCTCGGCGCACCAACATAAAGTCAAATGTACACCTTGCAAAATATGTAATTAAAATTAAATATCATATTTACTAATTGACTTATTTTAAAACTCTTGATGACATTTATGTATAATGATATCTTTTGTATGACTTAATTCTTAATTTCAATATTTAATATTTGAAAATTCATATATGAAACATTGGATGTTTGGTGTAATATAAATAGTATAATACAGAGTTTATTAGTTTAATATTGTTTATTAATAACTCGTTCAAAACAACTTATTTCTTATTTTATCCAAAAAAAAATATTATCGGACATAAGAAAACTATATCATATTAATGTCTTACAAAAACTTATAATATATATTGGATATTATAAAAATAAAAGTAAAGTTTATAAGGTATGAATTATATTAGATAGTATCAAAATATAAGTTGATGTATTTTTATATTATTTGATAATTCGGTTAATGCCCAAAACATGACTAAAAACATAAATTTCAACATATTTATATTTTTTTTCCCATAATAATTTCAATCACTTAAATGCATTTTTGTGCAACGCGCAAGGTTATGCCTAGTCATTATATACTTATAAAGGAAGCATTTTTCCTTGCACCACATTCATTTGAAACTCTCATCTATATTTTCTTTCACCACATTCATTTGAAACTCACATGACTTTTCAATTTCTTTATAATAATAATTATAATTTGGTTAATTAGGTTAAATAAATATCAAACCTTGAATGTAATCATATATAAACTAAATTTCAATATTAAAAAAATATCTTTACTTATACTAATAAAGTTATGTTTTTTAACTTATAACATATTATACTTAATTTATTAGTTTAAATATATTGTTGGATGTAAACCATTATCATTTTAAAGATACAATTTTGGAACAATTTGTATAAAATACTTAAAGTGTTAATTTAAATATAACATTACAGGGCCAACTTAAATATAAATTTTAGTTTAACTTAAACAACCCAAAGAATATTTTTGTAAATAGTTAAAAATAATAAATTGTACTGTCTTTCTAATAATGATTATAAATTGATTAATAAGGTTAAATAAATATCAAACCTAAAGTGTAATCATAAATGAACTAAATTTCAATTTTAAAATAATATATTTACTTTTACTTATAAAGTTATGTCTTTAACTTTTAACATATTATACTTAATTTATTATATTTAATATGTTGTTATATGTAAACCATTATCAATTTAAATCTATAACTTTTGAACAGTTTGGACAAAATACTTACATTGTTAACTTAAATATAACATTACAATATCAACTTAAATATAAATTTCAGTTCCACTTAAAAAACTAAAAAATATTTTGTAAATAGTTAAAAGTGATAAATGCAAAAACTCAATTGTAATCTCAATTTAACTAAAATACTTTTTAATCATATTTTTATAAACGTTAAAAGTTTTCAAATAACTAACTTAAAATAACTTACAATAACAATAGATAAAAATAACTCTATATAAATGATTATATTGTTACTTTTAAAATCAAAAAATAATCCTTGATGTTTTAAACAATTATAATGATAGAAATTAAAACATTAAGCAAATAAATTTTAAAAAATTAGTTAACAATAAAAACAACTATAAATAATATTTAACCTTAAATTATATTTAATTTTATTTATGTGTAACTTGCGGGTAAAAGTCATTCAAACGATTGAGATTATGAAGTTATAATAGATGTATATATATGATCATATAATTCAAAATAATTAATTTATTATATCAATTTAGTATAAAAATTATTATATCGAATTTAACAACAACGTTATTGTTATATTTAAAAAGAAAACACATATTTGTATATAGTTCAACTATATACGTGTTTTTGCACAATGCGCGGGCATTCGCTTAGTATACTTATAAAGGAAACATTTTTCCTTTCACCACATTCATTTGAAACTCCAAGAATTTTTCCTTTCACCACATGTATTTGAAACCTCCATGACTTTTCAATATCTTTCTAATAATAATTATAATTTAGTTAATTAGGTTTAATAAATATCAAACCTAAAGTGTAATCATATATAAAATAAATTTCAATATTAAAATAATATCTTTACTTATATTTATAAAGTTATGTTTTTTAACTTTTAACATATTATACTTAATTTATTAGTTTTAATATATCGATGGATGTAAACATGAATTTTCAATTTCTTTTTAATAATAATTATAATTTGGTTAATTATGTTAAATAAATATTAAACCTAAAGTGTAATCATATATAAAATAAATTTCAATATTAAAATAATATATTTACTTATACTTATAAAGTTATGTTTTTAACTTTTAACATATTATACTTACTTTATTAGTTTTAATATATCGTTGGATGAAAATCATTTAAAAGATACAATTTTAGAATAATTTGTATAAAATACTTCAATTATTGATTTAAATACAAGTTAGAGTGTCAACTTAAATATAAAATTTAGTTTAACTTAAACAACTCAAAGAATATTTTATAAATAGTTAAAAGTATTAAATTGTAGCGTCTTTCTAATAATGATTATAAGTTGATTAATAAGGTGAAATAAATATCAAACCTAAATTGTAATCATAAATAAACCAATTTTCAATTTTAAAATAATATTTTTACTGCTACTTATAAAGTTATGTCTTTAATTTTTAACATTTTATACTTAATTTATTAGATTTAATATGTTGTTATATGTAAACCATTATTAGTTTAAAGCTACAATTTTTGAACAATTTAGACAAAATACTAAATTTTTTAACTTAAATATAACATTACAATGTCAACTTAAATATAAATTTCAATTTCACTTAAAAAACCAAAGAATATTTTGTAAATAGTTAAAAGTGATAAACTGTATTGATAAATGCAAAAAGTAAATTGTAATCTCAATTTAACTAAAATATTTCCTAAATTTATTATTATTGAAACATCCCAAAAATATAAGCCAAAATTTTCGTTTTCAAAGTCATTTATTAAACATAAATCTCATTTTCATGAAGTAAAACCATAAAACAAGTATCTCAAAAACTTATTAAGCTATCTCCTCTACTCACAGATTTAACTCTCAACTCACTAACAGGGGAAATTAGGGTTTGCGACCCGACTCGCCGAGTCATATGAACAACTCGTCGAGTCCTTTGCATGTCATCACCATACAGTTGATCTTAAACAATCTCAATGCATCCAATTCATAGATCTAGACTTCTAGAGCTTTCATAACACATAATGTTGCCAACTTTACATGCATGCATAGTGATATAAAGCTAAAACATCAAATTAGGCTAGAAATGGAGATCTAATGTAACGCTTGTAGATCCAGGCTAGTCAATTTAGAGAGGATAGGCGTTAAAAATGAATTTTTGATGAAAGATTATTTAGAATGAATAATCTTAACAAAGTTATAGTATATGTTACAAGGTTTCCGTGCATATAAAGAACGCCGAAATCCGAGTTATAACGAAGAAGTTATGACATATCGAAGTTTCGCGGCAGAACCGACACGACGTTGAATGACGTAAAAAGTGAATTTACGTTAGAGTGATATTTAGCCTTAACAATCTAAACGAAAGTCATAGAGTTTGTTAAACCATGAGCGTGCATAAAAAGAACGTCCAAATCTGACTTCGTATGAGGAAGTTATGATTTTTCGAAGTTTCGACTTAGCGGTATGCAGCCCGAATGCTCGATTTGAGACCGAGCGGTTTTTAGCCGAAACAATCTAAATGAGAATCGAATGTCTCATTAATAGGAGTAAAACGATAAAAAGATAGGAGAAAACGGACATCGGATGAAGAAGTTATGAATTTATAACGGAATTTTCCTGTCCCGGCCTACTAAAAATAAATAATAAAAATAAATTCAAAATTAGCCTACGGAGTCTAAATGAAAATTGTAGATTGTGGTCTCACCTACGTGAGGATAAAAATAACGTCGAAAATGGAGCTTATATTGTTGAGATTATAGTTTCTTTTAATCTTTGAAGATCGATTAGATCTTGAACAAGTATATAATCAATGACAGTATAAACACAGTAAAATAATAGAACAAGATTGAATCAAACGTGTCGAATGATTAAAACAAAATCCCCAGAAGAGCTCGATTAAGAACATCAACTGTAGAGGATTGGAAGGTTACAAATATGATCAAAGAAACCTTTAGTCGTCTGGAAAATATCGTATTCTCAGATCTCTAAAACCTTAACCTAATATGCATGCAAGCATAAGCTTATATACAAAGAATAAAAGACACACGGTTGGACAAGCCCAAACCGGAATACAAAATAATATAAGTAGATGAGCCCAAAAGACGCAATCTTCTAAGCCCAACAATCTCCCCCTTTGCGTCAATTTGGGGCGAGACCTTCACTCTCTTTTCAAAGCAGATGGCTTCTTTACCGTTTCAAAATTTTTTGGTATCAAAGCCAGAATATGATGCCTGAAGGTAATATACCAACGAAGCATATCGGTAAAGTTCTTCTTATCTGCTGTTGTGTTCTGTTTGCATCGGTGAATGATATTGATGATGTGCTCCAGACACTCTGTAGAGAACAGATGCTTGTCTACCAACGCAAACAGAAACTTGTGCTTGTCATCCCTTGTGAACATAACTGTCAGATTGGAAAAATCAATCTGCCCCAACTTCATTTTATGGACATCTCCGGTTTTGGAAGTGGGCTTGACAGTTGGTTTCTTGTTCATCACTTTTGCTATTTCCTGATCCATAGTGGCGAGCTCATGGACATAGGAAGCCAACATTCTTTTAAGATGAGAAAGAATTGGTTCATATTCTCTCTGGTTGGAGAGAAGAATGTTGTATAGCAAGATCCAATCGTGTGGGTTCAGACTGGGAAGATCTGCCAGAGAAATAAGATGTTCGGTGTTGGCCGTTCCTCTGTTGATTTTGAAATTGACGTTCACAAATTTCCCAGCCTGGGTTGGTTTCAGTACCTTGACTTTAATAATTTTCTGGGCACTCCATGTCAAGTACTGAGGTTGACCGAATTTCAGATAGAAATCGATAAGCTCCCTGTCAACCTTCGGGTGAGGATGAGGAACATTGGCAGTAACATCAAAGCAGTGAAATGTGAAGGCTTTACGCGTAATGGGCATGTCGAACTGCGAGTCTTTAGAATTTTCACACTCAAAAGATGCAATCGGTTCCAACCAATAAATAGAAGGAAACTCAATTGCTTGAGTGATGAGTGTGTCTCTGTCCCAATCTGGGAACAGAGTCTTTTTTAGCTTGAATAGCCTCCTCATCCTCCCGAATTTTCCTTTCTCTAGCCTCTGCCTCATGAGCTATTTTCAAGGTTTCATCAAGCTCTCTGTCCCTTTTCTTGCGTTGAAGAGCTTCAATAATGGTTTCATCTGATTCTGATTCGCTCTCAACTTGGACATGTTTACCAGAACCCGAAGCTACATTACCCTTCGGTTCTGTTTTGGACATACCTTCCTCTCCCCCTTGTCTCGGAAGAACAGGCTTCTCCGAGACACCCTTCATTTCACTTAGGATAGTGATTGCCGGAAGGAGTTTTTCCTGGAGATGCTGACGAATAGTGAGGGTTAGGAAGGGATCATGGGAGTCAAGAACGCCTGTTAACAGATTTTTAACATCACCAGCACAACTTTGAAGAACTGCCCGTTGAGTTTGAAGCAAAGAGATTTCTTGTTGAGCCTGGGCCAGTTGAACCTTCTGTAAGTCAATTGTCGCCTGGTGTTTGCTAACTTCTTCCTTCAGGGTGCTCTCGGCTGCCAGAGAGGCAAAACGTGAATCCAAAGATTTGAGGAGAGAAGTGGATTCAGTTTTGAGGTCAGCACGCAGAGCCTCAAATTTCCTGGTTTCTCCCTGAAGGGTGGCTGAGAACGAGTCTACTGACGCTTGAAATTTGGAAGCATTAGAGTCAGCATGAGCCTTGAGAGAATCAAGAAAGATCTGAGTTGTATGAACAACCTCAGAAACTTCCTTAGTGGCTTTGGAGCAGGAGGCCGCTGAATTCTCTACGGCATCAGTAGAACGATCCAAGGCTTCGGTGTAAGTCTGGATCACTGACTCGATAAAAGCCTTCAGCACAGCACCCCCATAGGCTTTACTGTCAGCCAGCAGACTGTCAAGTTTGGCGTGAATTTCTTGAAGTTGCTGACTTGACACAGGGGTATCTGCATCGGTGTCGGTAGGGATCCGGTAAGGGTTGTAATAGATGGAATCAAATTCTTCATCATCACCCCCTAAGGTAGCACCGGAGTGGGAAGATGGAGAAGGGGAGGATTGAAGGTTGATAACTAGGGTTTCAACCACAGAAGCAGCCCCCGTATCAGATACGTTGACCGTTACTGGTGGTTGGGTTGTGGTGATGGTGACAGATTCTGTGATAATGGGCTTGGAGATAGAAGATGAAGGTTGAGAAACGGAGAAGGGAATTGTAGGTTCGGTTGAGGTTTGGGGAATGGATGTTGGAACAGAACTTGTGATGTTCTGTTTGGGTGATTGGGTTGGAGTGGGAAATTTTGGGGAAGTAGGAGGAGAAGGTGATTTGGTCATTTGGGGAGATTTAGGTGGGGTGGGTGAGTTAGGAATATGAGGAGAGACAGGTGAGGATGGATTTTGTGGAGACGAAACGGGTGTAGTTTCGGGTTGATGATCAGCAGCTTCTGTTTCGGATGGAGCATTCTGTTCTGATTTAGAAGAAGGAGATCCTTTGGCTCTTTTAGCCATTTTCTTAATCTTTTTCGTTCTGGACTAAGAAGATGCCTCTGCTTCGGATTTGCGTTTGGAGGACCTTCTCTTTTTCTCCTGTTGGGGTGCGGGTTCCTTCTTCTCGGCCTTCTCCTTTTTGCTCACTCTTTTGCCCCGGTTAGCAGGCTGATCCAGAGCCTCAAGAGCAGCACGTTGTTCCTCGGAAAGAACCCTAGGAGGCAGGGGGTTCTTGAGCTGTAGTTCGCCATGATCTTGCTGTGGGGCGTGACGCATCTGTACATGGACTCAGGGATGAGTCCATAGTGTTGGAACTTACTTGGATCTGAGAGAATGATTTTCTTGGTGTGGTATGTGGCAATTGAAGCCGTAAGAACATCCTTCATGACTGGGATGTCAAGAGAATCAATAGCCCTCCTGGTGATGAGGGTCCAAAACCTGGCGCATGAAATCTCTGAGTGCCTTGCTGTAGTGTTGAGACTCTGAACCACTTGAGCCCAGAGAATAGACCCATAGTCAAGATTAATGCCGTTGTAAAGATCGTACAACATTGTAAGAAACCCTTTGCTGGTGGTATCGGAACCACCACATCGCTCCGCTAAACCCTTAATTAAAAGGGTAAGCAGTCCATTCCACTGAGATGGAAGACATGATTTCTTGACCTTGGCAATAGATGTTAGAACATCTGTATACCCCATCTCATACATCATCGTGAAGATCTGGGCGGTGGTGATGAAGTCTGGTGAGATGACAGAAGCGTCGACGGCAAGCCCTAGAAGAGAGCAAAACCGTGTTTTGGAAATGGAAGACTTCTTGTCGTGAATAGTAAAGTAGATACGGTCTTTGTGTCTGTCGTAGCTAGCCGTGGTGTAGACTTGGGATAGCAGGGACATAGGAACGGTCTCCACCTGCGTCAGTGCCAATACCAATGGGGAATATTTGAGGCATTCCACCACATAGAGCATGTATGAGTCATAGAGGAATGGAGACAACTCTATGATCATGTTCTGATTTGGTTTGATTGTAAGAAAAGAAGAAGAAGCAGATTGATCGTGAGCGGAAGAAGAAGTCGCCATTGTTGAGTTTTTGGAAGAAGATGAATAGTGGTAACTTTTTCAGAGAGAGAATGCTTTGAGAGGTAACTGCCAAAGAACACGATCACGTCTTATTTATACCGTTCTCAGGAGAGAGAAAATCGTGATGATGAGGAACCCAAAACGTCGCCTGAAAAAGCACGATTAGAAGTTATGGTGTATTCAATGAATACGTCAGCACACGTGGGTGTGAGACGAATCCTTTGCACGCGCCCAAATCTTTTTCGTACCGTTTGAAATTCCTTGTGCCCTTGTTTGGCTACAACTGAAACTTAGAACCATGTGCCAAACAGCAATTAGAATGTTGGAAAAAAAATTCCGTGCATAAGAGTGTGAAAGATAAGGAAATAAATCAAATGTGTTTGGAAGTGCGTGTTGTCTAGATAAAAGACAGAAGGCAGAAGATTCCGGGCAAGAATCGCTTCCTTCAGAGCCAAGAGAGACCTGAAGTGTTTGTGTGGTTTCCCGAGAAATACGATCAGTTGTCTTTAGAGAAACAATGAAAGGCATCTTCTGTTGATGGCTAAGGGGTGGCTGAACTCAAACCAAACATTAAGTCTTGACATAAAACTAAGTGTTGGTAGAGTTACCTGTGAGACCGATGTGATCTGTTGAACAGGTAGGTGGGAGGTATTTCGTGATGGGAATGATATAGACAGAAATCTCAAAATAAATTAAACTGGACCTCTTTGGGAAGAAATGTCTTAGGACGAGACAGTTTCATAAAAGATCACTCATAAAAAAAGGTTTCCAAGTAAAAGCTTGAGTTAATTACTCATCGTCAATTCATTTTAGGTGTTGGATTTTGGGTTTCACTCAGAACGTGGTAAACGAATCTAAGATCATGAACACAGATGTTGTGCAACCATAAGCCTCAGTGGTAAAGACCGATAGCATCAAGGGTTACTTTGGGGAGCGAATGTAAGTGAAGAAGTTGAAGAGATGGTTAGGAGACCGAACGTACCTTCTGCTACAGAAATGGGACAAAGCAGAGCAACTCATGTTTCAGATGAGTAAAAGAAGGTAGCTCTAGACCGAATATGAGAGAATAGCCTGATTGGGAAGAAACGATAGGAATTGATCGAATCATTAAGGCATGCTCGAGGTCATAGAGGCTTGAGACAACATACAGCAGCATGCTTCTAGGGACGTCTAACTAGTTTGATAAAAGAAAAACATACCTGGATGAACATTACATAAGGAGATGCTTGTATTCACTTGAGCAAAGAAGTACATATACTAGAAATATAAAATATTTTTGAAAATTTGAAATTTACTTAGAGATAAATAAATACTGAAAGACAAGATATTTTTGTAATTTTGGAATTTTCTGAAAAAGAAATAATAAAATAAAAAAATAAAACAGAAAGATAAAACAATTTTGTTAATTTTGAATTTTCTTAAAAAGAAATAAAAACAGAAAGATAACATATTTTTGTTAATTTTGAATTTTCTGAAAAAGAAATAAAAACAGAAAGATAACATATTTTTGTTAATTTTGAATTTTCTGAAAAAGAAATAAAAACAGAAAGATAACATATTTTTGTTAATTTTGAATTTTCTGAAAAAGAAATAAAAACAGAAAGATAACATTTATACAAAGAAAAGAAGTAGAGATTAACTGAACGAACTGAGAATTTCGGTGGGGGTTTTATGATCAGGAAGAACCGAGCGGTTTGTTTGAATGAGCGCCGATATTGTAGAGGCAGAGAGTGACTGAGTGGTCTGGTTGTTTCGGTTCCGTTATGTTACTAGAACAGAGAGTGACTGAGCGGTCTGGTTGATTCGGTTCCTTGATTTTACCAGAGCAGAGAGTAACCGAGCGGTCTGGTTGATTCGGTTCCTTGATTTTACCAGAGCAGAGAGAGATCGAGCGGTCTGGTTGATTCGGTTCCTTGATTTTACCAGAGCAGAGAGAGACCGAGCGGTCTGGTTGGTTCTGTTCCTTTAAAGCGCCAGAGCAAAGAGCAATAGAGCGTTCTGTTAGCTTCGGTTCCGTTAAAGCGCCAAAGCAGAGAGTAACAGAGCGATCTGTTAGCTTCGGTTCCGTTAAAGCGCCAAAGCAGAGAGTAACAGAGCGATCTGTTAGCTTCGGTTCCGTTAAAGCGCCAGAGCAGAAAGCAACAGAGCGTTCTGTTAGCTTCGGTTCCTGATTTTTAAATAGAGACTTGAGGATTTGGGACCGATTCTGCAACCATCATACCTAAGCCTTGCAATATCTGATTGAATGATGCTTCAGGAAGAGCTTTTGTAAAGATGTCAGCCAGCTGATCAGTGGTTCTTACGAAGTGAACTTCGACATTTCCATCTTCCACATGATCTTTTATGAAGTGATACCTTAGTGCTATGTGTTTGGTTTTGGAGTGTTGCACTGGGTTATGACAGATCCTAATTGCACTTTCAGAGTCACAATATAGTGGAATCTTCTTCATATTGAGTCCGTAGTCTCGAAGTTGACTTTGGATCCAAATCACTTGTGACGTGCATGATGCAGCTGCAATGTATTCTGCTTCGGCTGTGGATAGCGACACACACGTTTGTTTCTTGGATTGCCAGCTAATTAACTTCCCGTCAAGAAATTGACAGCCACCAGTTGTGCTTTTACGGTCGAGTCCGCATCCTCCGAGGTCAGCATCAGAATAGGATTGAACAAAGAAGCCTGAGTTGGATGGATACCAAAGACCTAAGGAGGTAGTTCGCTTAAGATATCGTAAGATATTTTTCACTGCAAGAAAGTGAGGTTCACGTGGGTTTGCCTGAAATCTAGCACAATAACACACAGAAAACATGATATCAGGTCTGCTGGCAGTTAGATACATTAATGATCCAATCATTTGCCAATAGAGCGTGATATCAACAGCCGGTTTGTCTAGGGATGGGGAAAGCTTGGTGCCGAATGCCATTGGGACTTTAACTTTTGAGTCTCCCATCATACCGAACTTTGCTAGGAGAGTCTTCGTGTAAGCTTCTTGATTAATAAAGATGCCTTCGGGTCCCTGTCTTATGTTTAAACCAAGGAAAAAGTTAATTGGACCCATTGAGCTCATTTCAAACTTAGTCTCCATCAGCTTTCTGAATTCAGCTGTTAAGCTGGGATTCGTGGAACCAAAGATGATGTCATCGACATAAATTTGAACTATCATTAGGTGGTTACCTTCCTTTTTGCGAAAGAAGGTTGGGTCAACCGAACCTTGTTTGAATTTAGACATCTTTAAGAATTTTGTAAGCGTTTCATACCAGGCTCTCGGAGCTTGTTTAAGTCCGTACACAGCTTTATCCAGAATATAGCAATGATTTGGATACTTTTCGTTCACGAACCCAGGAGGTTGCTCTACGTACACCGTTTCTTCAAGTTCTCCATTGAGAAATGCACACTTGACGTCCATTTGGAAAACTTCAAAGTTCTTGTGGGCAGCATAAGCCAGAAATATTCTAACAGATTCTAGCCGAGCTACTGGAGCGAAAGTCTCTTCATAGTCAATCCCTTCCTCCTGAAAATATCCCTTTACCACCAGACGAGCCTTGTTCCGTATAACATTACCTTCCTTGTCCATTTTGTTCCTAAAAACCCATTTGAGACCAACAACCGAAGCATCTGGAGGAGTTGGAATTAGGCGCCAGACTTTGTTCCTTTCAAATTCGTGCAACTCGTCTTGCATTTCTTGAACCCAATCAGAGTGATCGAGAGCAGTGTTAACTGTCTTTGGTTCAACTTTTGATACGAATGAATTGAACATGCAAAACTCTACCTTTGAAAATAAGGAAGTTTGTTTTGCCTTCAGTTGTGATCGGGTCAGAACCTTTTCAGATACATCCCCAACTACTTGAGAGACAGGATGATCTCTGGTCCATTTGATAAGAGGAGGGTAATTTGGATCAACGGTTGGGTCTAATTCGGCATTGATTATCTCGTCTAGCTCAGATTGGCTATCATAATTGAGTGTCACGTCATCATGTTCCACCTCAGTTGGTGTACTTTGGAAGATATGAGGTTCGTGTGATTCTAGTGGGCCTGAGCTTCCTGGTGTTGAGACCTCTTCGGTTGAAGTTGTGGAATTTGGCTCCCCCTGGACTTGAGCGTTTGGCTCCCCCTCGACTTGAGCACTTGGCTCCCCCTCGACTTGAGCGTCGTTGGAAGGAGAGTCGTTAGAGATTGATACTTCTTCATACATTCTCCTTGCAGCATCTTCGACAATCTGCTCCATGTGATCAACTTTGTTATCTGCTGCACCTGCTTCAGAAAGTGAAGCATTCTCTGGTGCGTCAAAGAGCTCTAGAAATGTCTCGAATAGCTTAGCAACCGAAACTGTAACCATGCCATTTAGAGGAAAGATTTCCCCAGTGATATTTTCTTTAGCCTGCAGCTTCTTGACATAGTTGTCGTCAAAGGTCACATAATACGTCTCTTCAATTTTTCTTGAACGCTTGTTTAGGACCCTGTATGCCTTGGATGTGAGAGAGTAACCCAGAAATATTCCTTCGTCGGCTTTGACATCAAACTTGTTGCGGTGTTCTTTAGAGTTGAAGATGAAACACCTTGAGCCGAATACATGGAAAAATTTCACGTTTGGCTTCCTGTTGTTCAATATCTCATATGGGGTGAGAGCGAACCTTTTGTTGAGATATGACCTGTTCTGTGTAAAACAAGCAGCAGATATAGCATCAGCCCAAAAATAAAGAGGTAAAGAAGCGAAACTTAGCATAGTTCGGGCAGCTTCACACAAGGATCGGTTTCGTCTTTCGACTATTCCGTTCTGTTGTGGTGTGTAGGGAGCTGAGAAATTATGACTGATTCCTTTTTCTGCAAGAAACTCTTCAAACTCCCTGTTCTTGAATTCGAGACCATTGTCGCTTCTGATGTTGCGAACAACCTTCTTGAGCTATACTTCAATTTGCTTGATGAACATTTTCAGCTTTTGAGTCGCTTCAGATTTGAGCTTTAGAAAGAACACCCATGTAAATCGTGAAAAGTCATCAATGATAACAAGAATATACTTGCTACCACCGATGCTTTCGATAGATGAAGGACCACACAAATCAATGTGAATTAATTCGAGTGGTTCAACAACTTTTGTGTTGATTATAGATGGATGACTTTGACGACTCTGCTTTCCCATTTCGCATGCAGCACACAGATGATCCCTGTCGAACTTGAGTAATGGAAGACCCCTTACATGACCTCCTGCAACAAGACGGTTGATATCTTTAAAGTTAAGATGAGATAATCGTCGGTGCCACAACCAGCTTTCGTCGGATTGCGCTTTTGACAATAAGCATACAACTGGGTTTCCTTTGATGGGTTTCATGTTTAAGGGAAACATTTCACCCTTTCGCTCTGACTTAAGAATCATTTTATTTGACTTTTTCTCTATGACTTCTGAACCTTCATCATCGAATGAGACTTTGAGACCTGTACCTCCAACCAGTTGAGATACACTAATGAGGTTGTGTTGGAGTCCTTCCACATAAGCCACCTTCCTTATAGAGAAGTCCCCATTGGTTATCATCCCGTATCCCTTTATGGTGCCGAAAGAATTGTTTCCGAACTTGACGTTGCCACCATTTGCAAGCGATCTGTACTCCCTAAGCTCCTCTTTCCTCCCTGTCATGTGATGCGAGCAGCCACTGTCAATGTACCATTCTTCGTCGAACTGCTCGTCACTTATAACCTGCAAAATTTAGACAGATTTAGGAACCCAAAGTTTCTTGGGTCCACGTGAGCTTTGCATTGAAACAGGAGAAATGAGAGAGATATCAACAAGATAAGTTCTTTTTACGAGAGTTGTTTTATCTTTCCTTTTAATGGTGTAAACTTTTATTTTGTTAAGACTAGTAGAGTTAGATTCGGTCTCTGATGTGGATTTACTGACCTTCTGCTTCCATTTTTGCTCAGTTGATGAATGAGATTTTTGAGAATAAGAAGAATCGGATTTTAAACGAGATCGAGATGAAACAGAGGGTGAGGAAGAATTAGAAGAATGAGAAGAATTAGACTTAGAAGGAGACTCTAGGTGACCCTTTTGTTTTTGATCATTGGAGGGACCGACCTTAGAGTTTTGTACTCTTTTGTCTTCAGAACCGAACCTTTGCGTTCGGTTGGAGCTACCTTTGGAACCGAACCTTTGGTTCTGGTTGATATCCTTTTCAGAACCGAACTTCTGCTTTCGGTTATTATCTTTTTGTGAACCGAACCTCGGCTTTCGGTTGATATCTTCTTGTGAACCGAACTTTGGCTTTCGGTTTTTGTGACTGTCAGGCTTTTCTGCAGGAATGTTTTCATACTTTAGATTCTTGTCTTGATGAGTGAAGTATGCATTCTGGGAGCGCCAGAATTGTTTCCTTTCAGAAAGGTTCTTCCTGTATCTATTATTCCTTTCTATCTTCCTATTCCGCATCTGAGAAGGTTGATGATGAACATTTGCTTTCGTTTTTGCTGACTCCTTGACCGGTTCCATTTGAACTGCGGTAGAATTACTTTGAGCTGAAGGAGCCGAAGGAATGTCTTCTTTTGGTGAGTGAACATTCTTCTTAGGAGTATCTTTTGTACCACTAGTGCTCGGCTCATTGAAGTTATTTGGCTTATTCAATGGTTCGGGTATGTATCTTCCTTTGCTCTTCCAGGAAGTTCTTTCAGATAAACCAATGGTTTCGTCTGCATTATCAATAGGAGCTTCCCAGAAGTATTCATCACAGCCATCAGCATTGTCTTCATTTACAATGGCTGCAAGTTCAGCTGTTTGATGTTCGGTTACTCCTGTTACTTTGTATACTTGATTTGGAGTAGTCCTGACCTTTTGATACACAACAGCTTTCTCAACTAATTTCGGGGACTTTTGATGGGACAACCGAGCGAACTCTACAGAATTTTCATAAATTAGATTCTTGTGATTTTCTGGCTCGGTTTTAATAAATTCTGAGCAGTCAACCGTGTCCTCTACAGAAATTTCACTCATATTGTCGTCCTCGTTAAGCTCAGATGCATTTTCAACATCAATTTTGTTTTCTGAGCTTATGTTGACGTTTAAAGAGTCAAATTTTTGCATGGTTTCGGTCCTCAGTTTAAGTCTGTCATTTTCATCCAAAAGATTTTTAAGCATGAGCTTGTGGTCTTTAGATTTAATGAAGGACTCAATTTTGTCCAGTCCAAACATGTAGGTAGGATTTATGTCATCAGATGATATCACACTTTCACAATTATAGGCTTCGGCATCGATTTCATCTTCCTTAAATTCTAGGAAGGGCAAGATCATGCGGTGAATCTTTTGGCCTATTTCACAATCCAAGTGAAGCTGAGTAATATTAGAATACAGACGTTTAGCAATTAAACAAAAAACATTTCGTTGTTTTAACAATTTCAAATTGTCTCTTTGCAAATAAATGTTTTCATCTTTAACTTTGACTAATTCCGATTCCTTTAACTCTATCCACATTCTCCGCTCCTCACTCTTCGACGCTGCCCTGCTCAATTGATCAGTTAGGTTAGAATTTGTTACCCGAGTTTGAGTTAAGCTACTATCTAGATGAGATATTCTTGTATTGACATTTTTTAGTTCTTTCTCATAAGAGGATGATGGTACTTTGCATGAAATAAAAACAGATTGTACCTTCTTTATCAGTTCATCAAGCTCATTGAACTGCTGGCTGAGTGGTTTGGTTGTGAAGCACATGTCCTCCTTTGCATTCTGTCCATCATTGCCTCCATCGGTGTTGTATCCCCTCAATTGAGATACGTCAGAAACCATAAGGCATTTACCACCACTGCCTTCTTCCTTCGACACGAACGCCTTTCCATGAGTAGGCTGCCTCACTTCCTCGTCTTCTGAGTCGGTAGACCAAACTTCTGTGCTACCGAACTCATCACCTGGAACAGAACCCTGCACAATAAGAGCATTACTAGGCGGGTTAGCAGCAGACTTCTTCTTTCTCAACTCATCTAGTCTTTTCTGCAACACAGCTTCCTCATCGTTCCCATCATCTTTCTCAGCCATTTTCTTGAGGACGCAGTCCTTAGCATAATGATTTTTCCCACCACAGTAGAAACAGCTCACCCCAGAGTCTCCATCAACCTTTGGTTCCTTCTTGTGCTCCTCAGCTTTCGGTTCATTAACCACCTTTTCAGAGCTGTAACTTCCCTGCCAGTTTCGGTTTTTGTTGCTGGGAAATTTCTTCTTTATGAACCTTTTGGGATTGGATACCATCAAGGCATAATCTTCTGATGTGAGATCATATTCTTCCAAGCTGAGGTCTTCATCCTCCATAACGGCTTTACTTTTTGACAAGAGAGCCAACGAACCGAGACTGGAAACGACATTCTTTTCTTGCACCACAGTTTTCTCTTGAGACTTGAGAATTCCCACCAGTTTCGCCAAAGAGTATGATTTAAATTGCTCATGGGCTTTAACCGTGGAAACTACTGCTCTCCATTCAGACCTTAAACCATTCAGGAATGTAACCTTTTGTTCGATGAGCTTCCTTTCGATATCATGTTTGATCATCTTGCTTAGAAGATGATTGAAGCGATCGAACGTGTGGATCACAGATTCTTCAGCCCCTTGTCTGAATTCACCAAACTCAGATAGAAGCAGAGTTTGAATAGAATGTTCAAGATCTTCGTCTGTAGAGTACAGTTCGCGAAGTCTGTCCCAAACATCCTTCGCCGTCGTGCATGAGCTAACCAATCTGAATGTATCGGACTGAAGAGCGAACCGGATCAATCTAAGTGCTTTGATATTGCATTGGAACTTATCCTTTTCATCTTGTGCAATATCTTTCACGTCCTTGAGAAGATCATTGTATTCTTTTTGAGTTTTGATGATTCTGGACGTTGCCGAATGAGAAAACGGTCCGTTGGTGATGGCTTCCCAAATCAAATACCCATTTTCCTCCGATCCAATAACATAGTCTTCGAAATGATGTGCCCATACTTCATAATCGTGGGTGTATAAGATCGGAATCTTTGTTGTCGAACTAATGTTGTTTGAAATATTAATAACGTTTGATTGTGTCGCGTCCATTATGATCGTAAAAACCTGTTCAAAGATCAGACTTGTAATAAAGCAGATTAGGGCAAAATAATAAATATCAAGATACGTCAATAAAGAGATGACGGCTCAATAAATATTGATGTTTGCGGAAAAACCCTAATGAAAATCTTTTTCATAGAAAAGATGTGTATCAATTACACAGCCTCCTGCTCTGATACCAATTGTTGAGATTATAGTTTCTTTTAATCTTTGAAGATCGATTAGATCTTGAACAAGTATATAATCAATGACAGTATAAACACAGTAAAATAATAGAACAAGATTGAATCAAACGTGTCGAATGATTAAAACAAAATCCCCAGAAGAGCTCGATTAAGAACATCAACTGTAGAGGATTGGAAGGTTACAAATATGATCAAAGAAACCTTTAGTCGTCTGGAAAATATCGTATTCTCAGATCTCTAAAACCTTAACCTAATATGCATGCAAGCATAAGCTTATATACAAAGAATAAAAGACACACGGTTGGACAAGCCCAAACCGGAATACAAAATAATATAAGTAGATGAGCCCAAAAGACGCAATCTTCTAAGCCCAACATATATGAGGAATATATGAATTTTTGAAGTTTATTAAATAATTAAAGTATTTAAATTAAATAAAAATTCGGATATTATCCAAAGGGGGGGAGTCACCGGGCTTATCCACATTACGCCCAGCGTAATGTAGATTTACGTCCAACGTAAATGAGCTTCCAGCCCCCTATAAAAGGGTGTCGAGGGCAACCGACTTCTTTGCTCATTTCTTTCCGTTTTCTCGCGTTTTTGCATCGTTTTTCGTGCAAGAATTATCCTGAAGCCCCGATATCATTCCCGAGCCCCGAAGCAAGTCCCGAGGCCCCGAAGATCCCGAGAAGTGAAATTCCAGAGCCGAAGCTCTGCCCGCAAGGAGTCCGGTTTTTGTGAAGATCTTCCAGATCTACCGAAGAATACTACTTCTACAAGTCGTAGTGTTGTCCGATCATCTTCTGATGGATGTATTGTTTGAATGTATTAAGTATATGTTTGGGTGAGTGTGTGGTTACTTTCTTTTAACACATAAATATGAAGTATTTGTTATAAAATACGTGCTGTGTGTTTATATATTGTTGTTTATTTGAGATGAGTGTGGGATGGATGTTTTATATAGTTTTTAAATGAGTTAAACTGTATATGTATTTTATATCTACAAATATGTTGGGTAAAACATGGGTAGATGAGATAGTTGGTATGTGATAAAACGATGAGGTATGAAAGATGATTAAGAATGATATTGGCAGATGCACCAATTAGAGAATATCATAATACTAGCAGATGCGCTTAAGAATAATATCGGTAGATGCACCAAGTAGTGAATGTCGTAATCCTGGCAGATGCGCTTATAGGATAATCCTGGCAGATGCGCTTATACGATAATGTCGGCAGATGCGCCTAAAAGAGAATGTCATAAACCTGGCAGTCGCGCCTCATAGTGTATGACGTAATCCTAGCAGAGGCGCTTAAAGGATAATGTTGGCAGATGCGCCTTATGTAGCAATGGAAGTTTGTGTTAATTCCTTAGGAATGAATGAATGACAGGTAGTTGAATTCCTAGGGTAAAATCCTAAGAAATAAAGAAGATAATAGGGATGGGTAATTGAGTTGATTGTTTGATGGTTGAATATAATAATTATATTATTGTGGGTTGAAAATCCTATATGCTCACCAGGCCCCCAAGCCTGACCCACTCAGTTTTCTTTGCATTACAGGTAATGGCACAAGAGTATAAGTTGGTGGACTTGACGAGAGATTTTGGATTATAGGCCAGTAGTTATGAATAACTGTTGTAAGGTCTATTTTGTTCTGTTTATGCTTTTGGTCTGTATTGAACATGACATCCCGAGATTTTGTTATATAATGAAAATACATTTCTTTAAAGAAATGCTTTGATAATTTTTATCATATTTTTTTTTGGGAACAAATTCCGCAACTGGTTTCTTTAAAAGATTACTCTGATTTTATAAAACAAAGCATAAACAAATCGGTCTTTTCTCGCCGTGAAAATGGGGATGTCACATCTAAGGTTTGGGATATGGCTTTGGTTGAATAAAGGTAGTTACCTTGAGCTTCTAGAGCTCAATGGTGTCCATATCTGAAGTCCATAACCCTATGAGAACTCTAGTCTCAGGGTTATCCGTGAAATTACCCAAAAGTGAGAAAAACAAGCATAGATGAAGATCTAATAGGAGAATAATCAAGTTTGAGACTTGATTACCTGAAGGTGTAGCAAATGAGGTGTAGCTTATGGATCTTCTTTTTCTCCTTTGAACCTTCTACCTTCTTTTTCTTCTACAAGCTCCAAAATGCACAAATTTACTTCAAATTGGCAAGAAATCACTCAAGCTCACTAATGGACGGTTAGGGTTTCGAAGAAGGCGCTATGGAGGTGATGGAGGTTGGGGTGGGGGGGGGGGGGCTATAATGACGTTTAAATAGGGTACAAACCCTAAATATTAGGGTTTCATCTAGCCTAGCCGACTCGCCGAGTCGGGAATATTGACTCGTCGTATCACCCCTCTAATCTCCACGTGCTATCCCGTATCTACTCGACGAGTTATGGCTACCGACTCGTCGAGTAACCCTTATAAAATGGAAAATAAAATAATTAAAATTACATACCAGGAACGGGTCGTTACAATTATAATCATTAAAAGTTTTCAAATAAGTAGCTTAAAATAAGTTACAATAACAATAGATAAAAATAACTCTATATAAATAATTATATCGTTACTTTTAAAATAAAAAAATAATGTTTGATGTTATAAATAATTATATTGATAGAAATTAAAACATTAAGCAAATAAATTTTAAAAAATTAATTAACAATAACAACAACTATAGGTAACATTAAACCATATATTATATTTAATTTTATTCGTGTGTAACTCGCGGGTAAAACTCAATCAAACGATTCAGATTATGAAGTTATAATAAATGTATATATTATCATATAATTTAAAATAATCAATATATTATATCAATTTAGTATACAAATTATTATATCAAATTTAAAAATTACGTTGTTGTTATATTTTAATATATATATATATATATATATATATATATATATATATATATATATATATATATATATATATATATATTTGTAAAGACTTCAACTATATTGTTTCTATGCATTACAATATCAACTTAAATATAAATCTCAGTTCCACTTAAAAAACCATAGAATATTTTGTCAATAGTTAAAACTAATAAATTGTAGTGATAAAATGCAAAAACTAAACTGTAATCTTAATTTAACTAAAATATTTCTTAAATATATTTTATAATCGTTAAAATTTTCCAAATAAGTAGGTTAAAATAACTTACAATAACAATAGTTAAAAATAACTCTATATAAGTAATTATATTGTTATCTATTAAATCAAAAAATAATGTTTGATGTTTTAAATAATTATAATGATAGAAATTAAAACACTAAGCAAATAAATTTTGAAAAATTAATTAACAATAATAACAACTATAAATAACATCAAACCATATATTATATTTAGAATTTTATTCATGTGTAACTTGTGGGTAGAAGTCATTCAAATGATTGAGATTATAAAGTTATAATAGAGGTATATATATTATCATATAATTCAAAATAATCAATATATTATATCAATTTAGTATACAAATTGTTATATAAAATTTAACAACAACGTTACTGTTATATTTAGAAAAAACATATATTTGTAAAGACTTCAACTATATAGGTGTTTCTGCGCAACGCGCGGGCATTTGCCTAGTATCTTATAAAGCTAACATTTTTTCTTTCACCACATTTATTTAAAACTCTCATGTATTTTTCCTTTCACCACATTCATTTAAAACTCCCATGACTTTTCAATTTCTTCCTAATAATGGTTATAAGTAGGTTAATAAGAATAAATAAATATCATACATAAAGTGTAATCATATACAAACTAAATTTCAATATTAAAAGAATCTATTTAAATTTTAACATATTATACTTAATTTATTAATTTTAATATATTGTTGGGTGTAAACCATTATCATTTTAAAGCTACAACTTTTGAACAATTTGTATAAAATACTTAAATTATAAATTTAAATATAACATAACAGGATCAACTTAAATATAAATTTTAGTTTAACTTAAATAACCCAAATAATATTTTGTAAATAGTTAAATGTAATAAACTGTTGTGTCTATCTAATAATGATTATAAGTTGGTTAATAAGGTTAAATAAATATCAAACCTAAAGTGTAATCATAAGTTTACTAAATTTCAATATTAAAATAACATCTTTACTTTTACTTATAAAGTTATATCTTTAATTTTTAACAGATTATACTTAATTTATTAGATTAAGATGTTGTTGTATGTAAACCATTATAAATTTAAAGCTATAGCTTTTGAACAGTTTGAACAAAATACTTAAATTGTTAATTTAAATATAACATTACAGTATCAACTTAAATATAAATTACATCTTCACTTAAAAAAACCCAATGAATATTCTGTGTATAGTTAAAAATGATAAATTGTAGTGCTAAATGCAAAAATTGGATTATAATCTCAATTGATCTAAAATATTTCTTAAAGATATTTGTATAATCGTTAAAAAGTTTTCAAATAAATAGCTTAAAATAACTTACAATAACAATAGTTAAATATAACTTTATATAAATGATTATAATATTACCTTTAAAATCAAAAAACAATGTTTGATGTTATAAATAATTATAATGATAGAAATTAAAATGTTAAACAAATAAATTTAAAAAAATTAATTAACAATAATAACAACTATAAATAATATTAAACCATATATTATATTTAATATGATTCATGAGTAACTCGCTGGTAGAAGTCACTCAAACGGTTGAGATTATGCAGTTATAATATTATTCAAAATAATCAATATATTATATCAATTTACTATATAATTTTTTATATCAAATTTAACAACAACGTTATTGTTATATTTAAACATATATTTGTAAGGATTTCAACTATATAGGTGTTTCTGTGCAACGTGCGTACATTCACCTAGTTAAAAAATAATAGAGGACCTCTCTCTCTCTGTCTCTGTCTCTGTCTCTGCCTCTCTTTCTCTCTCTCTCTCTCTCTCTCTCTCTCTCTCTCTTTCTCTCTCCTGTACGAAGTCATTTCCAAGTTCATCTTTCCGACTAAAGAACATGATTACAACCCTAAAACATTAATTATATTCATAAACTAAAAATGATGAACGTAACCTTACCAATGACATTCTAGTCTCTTAATCCCCTCAAAACCCATATCACCTTTAAACAATTTCCCAATTCATCTTGAAAGAATTTCAGATGCATTGAGCCTCTACCATCAGCTGTTCTAGTCTCTTAATTTCCATATCATAAATCAAGGTTTACGCAATCATCCATATCAATACCAAAATCCAAACTAAAAATCATCACTCAACCACAGCCTTATTGTTGGATTAGGTGTCTAAGCCCATAACTATAATTGGTATGTACTTGAATTGATAGCAGCACAGTCCTTTTGGGTTGCCCTCAAACCTAGCAACCGGACAAGGAAATTATGAAAGGAGAGATATTAATTTATTATAAGATTAATAAATTAATATAAATGATTTTATTAATATAGATTGATATATTAATAAGAAATCATTTGGTTTAATTAGTTGTTAGCCAGAAATTAATTAGAATTAATTTTGGGGTTAAAAGAATTAATTATAAGGTGCAGGGACTAGTTTGCAATTATCTAATAGTTGAGTGGAAGGCTCTAGAACCCCCTTGGATAAGGGTGGACGAAATCTTTAGGGGAAACCCTAATAATTTCGTCCATAGGGGCTTGGATAAGGCCCTTGGGTTTGCTTAGGCCCTAAGCAAAGGATAACTAGGGTTTCCCCTAAACCCTAGATCCCTCAGCTATATAAGGAGCCTCCTAGTTCATGTTTTGGTCACTCTTTTCTTTGGAAGAAACCCTAAGGGCCGAAATTTTGCATACTCCCTCTTCCCTCTCTCCTCTAATTTCCTTCTTGCTATTTTGGGTGTGATTCCATTAGAGGCATTACACTTGTGGTGCTAAGCTTCCAAGAAGATCAAGATCAAGATCAAGGGAATCATCAATTGTTTACTATAACAATTGAAAGGTATGTAATTACTAAACCCTAGTTTTTAGAATTTGATTATAGCCTCTCTCCTCTAGGGTTCTTGTTTTGTAATTCAAAGTTGTATGTTCAATAGATAAAACATAGATCCAAAGTAGGTTGCATGTGAACTTAGGAATTGTTTTTCTAGTTTATTTGTTTTACCTAAAACCCATCAGTGGTATCAGAGCCATTATTTGTTTTAAATTGAATTGTCATAATTGTTGAATTGCAAATTAGGGTTTATAGCTATTAAACCCTAAAGGCCATTTTTCGATTTTTTGGGTTATGGATCAAAAGTTTTTTTTTTTTAAAACCCTAGCCTCCAAAGAACCCTAATCGAAATTAGGGTTAGGGTTTTGAAAACCCTATCCTCCTCCCTTGTGAATTTCGAAATATGCTAGAGATTTTAGGGTTTCTTGTTTTGGATAATTATTACTTGATTAGATTAATTGGATAATTATCCTTTATCCCTAATTTTCGAAATTTAGAGGGATAAGGATTAGGATTAAATTAATTGATTAATTTGATTAGATAATCCTTACAAGATTTAATAAATTAATTAAAAGTTAATTAATAGATAAATATTAAATCTAATTGATTGGTTTATTTAAATTTAAAATTTAATAGTTTAAATTTCGAAAATTTATATAAACTCTTGGAGTTTTAAAATGTTTTAAAACACACCTTATATATATTAAAATTAAAAGTTAAACATTATATATGTATAAGAATATGGTCAGTCAAATCGCTAGTATGCCTCATTCACGAAGCTAGTCTATAAGGGGGTATAAGGAAATTGCCTATAAAATGGTAGTTGAATGGGTGTCCACTCTCACCCACCGCTTCCTTGATTAGTGGAGGGTCGTTAGCAGAACGGATTTGATAGGACAAATACTCCTCATTAAAAGTATAATGCTATTAAAGAAAGTACTAGAACACTATTTTTCAAAAATCCCAACTCTAGTTACTTTAGGAAAAATGTGAAAAGTATGTTAATCCATGAAATTGCACATTATGCTTTATTGGTCGTTAGTGGAGCGTGTGTGGTTAACCGGCACACTAAAAGGCACTAATAAAGAGTAGTAATGGGTATCTTATAATTATCATTTTGATGGAGCGTGTGTGGTTTACCAGCACATCAATAGTTGATGATAAAGACAATAAGGTTACCAAGCACATTTGCATGGTTATTCACATCTAGTTTGTGATCCTCGGTATCCCAGTCACAAATAGTAGAGCATAATCCGAGATTAAAACATGCCATTAAATAGTTTTAATGTATCTCAAAAGAATTAGGAATTTCACTTCGTTTATTTTGTCTAATGGTGGAATTGGTGAATCGTCATTCACCTACCTTTATGAGATTTGAACTTGGATCTCGGCATCCCATTTCTAAGTTGTAAATCGTCATAGTTGGGTCCTAACCTTGATATGATATCTTTGGGTTATTATATTGAGGTGTCTTGGAATCTAACTAAAACTATCTTTCTTTTCAGATGTCTACTCCTGGAAACACTTCTGCTTCATCATCCTCCAGCCACAACTTCTCTCTACTAAACATCTGCTCCAAAGTTGTTATGGATGGCTCCAACTATAACGATTGGATGCGTAACATCAAGATGGCGCTTAGATTTGAGGACAAAGAGTATGTCCTTGAAAAGGAGCTCAAAGAACTTGATGAGTCAAAAGCCACTCCCGAAGAGTATGCTGCCTACAAGAAACGCTATGATGATGCTACCAAAGTGGCATGCATCATGGTTGCAACCATGTCCCCAGAATTGCAGAGGTACTATGAGGACTACTGGCCCTTTGAGATGAACAAGGACCTTATGGAAAAGTACCATAAGCGAGCTCGTCAAGAAAAGTTTGAGGTAGTCAAGTCACTCATGGCTTGCAAGATGAAATAGGGGGAATCGGTTGTATCTCATGTGCAAAGAATGCAACGCTACATAGAGCGTTTGGTCAAGCTCAACATTCACTTCGATGAGGAATTGGCCATTGACATGGTCTTGAACTCGTTGCCTGATTGTTATGGTCAGTTTATCTTAACTTACCATTTGAACAACACTGAGCAGACTTTGGCCCAATTGCACAACTTGTTGCAGACAGCTGAGGCAGGGATGAAGGGTAAAAGTATACCCTCCACACCTGCAAGTGCCCCCGTCTTGGCCATTGGACAGGGTAAAGGGAAGAAGAGGAAAGGTCCTCCCAAGCAAAACTCGAAGAGCAAGGCTCAAGCTGTGTCATCTAGTAATGGCCCGAAGGCTAAGCCCAATGGTTCCACTCCCCATGTTTCTGATCCAAAAGAGGCCACTTGCTTTTACTGCAATCAAAAGGGGCGTTGGAAGAGATCTTGCCCACAATATCTGCAAGATATCAAGGATGGCAAAGTGAAGCCATCCTCGGCAGGTATTTACACTATTTATGCTAATAACTCATTATCTTCTCGTTCATGGGTCCTTGATACAGGATGTGGTTTTCATATCTGTTCTGATTTGCAGGGGCTAAAGGAAAGTGAGGAGATAGAGCACGGGAGGATAAACTTGATCATGGGGAACAGAAAGTCTTCACCAGTGACCAAGATCGGAGTTTATAATTATTGCTTAGTAATGATGTTAGATTAGACTTAATAAATTGTTGCTATTCGTCTGAGATGACGAGAAACATTATTTCATTCCATGCATTGTTCAGACAAGGTTTTAAATATTCTTTTAATGATTTGAATGGTTTAATTTCTGTTTATAAGAATGGTGTTTTGTGTTTGAAGCTTTACCTTGTGATGGTGTGTATGAAACAGTGACTTGTGTTGATAGCTTAGGAAATAGTGTACTTAATATTGACTTGTCTAATAGTGTAGACAAGGCATGCTTGTGGCATTGTCGTCTTGGACACATTAACAAGAAACGCATAGCCCAACTCCAAAAGGATGGAGTGTTGGAATCATTTGACCTAAAATCAGATGATATGTGTGAATCTTGTCTTTTGGGAAAGATGACAAAATCACCATTCACAGGGTCTTGTGAAAGAGGTGAAGGTCTGTTGGATCTCATACACACAGATGTGTGTGGGCCCTTCAGATCAACCACAAGGGATGCTAATCGATTCTATGTGACTTTCATTGACGATTATAGCAGATATGGTTACATCTACTTGATCAAACATAAGTCAGAAACCTTTGAAAAGTTCAAAGAGTTTAAGCATGAAGTCGAAAATCAATTGGGCAGAAAGATCAAGATACTTAGATCCGATAGAGGCGGGGAGTATCTTAGTACCGAGTTCAACGACTATCTGAAAGAATGTGGGATAGTCTCACAATTGACTCCTCCTAGGACACCACAGTTAAATGGTGTAGCTGAGAGGCGTAATCGAACCTTGTTAGACATGGTTCGTTCTATGATGAGTCGTGCCTCGCTTCCTATTCACTTCTGGGGGTATGCCTTAGAGACAGCCGCCCACATCCTCAATCTTGTCCCTACAAAAAAGGTTGCCAAAACACCTCACGAAATGTGGACAGGGAAAGTTCCCTCGTTAGCACATATTAAAGTCTGGGGTTGTGAAGCTTTCATAAGACGAGAGACTCACGACAAGCTAGCAGCTAGAAGTGAGAAATGTGTTTTCATTGGTTACCCAAAGCAGTCTTTTGGATATTTGTTCTACAGACCTAGTGAAAACGTGGTGTTTGTAGCTCGAAGAGGAGTCTTTCTGGAAAGAGAGCTCATATTCAAAAAGGACAGTGGGAGTACCATTGACCTTGAAGAGATTCAAGAGTCATCCAATGAAGGAACCTTAGATGACACTAGCACTCAACCAGAGGAAACAGTCCCTGTTGAACCGGTTGATAAATCATTACCACTTCGGAGATCCACTAGGGTGAGTGTGCCACCTGAGTTGTATGGTTTTCATATTACTTCAGATGGTGACACATTCATAAGTGACAGAACACTGGTAAACTTAGATGAACCAGTCACTTATAAGTAGGGATGAGCAAATGGACCGGGGAACCGGCCGGAACCGGTACCGGAACCGGAACCGGAACCCGATGGAACCGGTCGGGCCGGGACCGGGACGTTATTTTTGTAGATTTTTGGAACCGGGAACCGGTAGGAACCGAAACCGATATAACTGGAACCGGTAGAACCGGCAAAAACTGGAACCGTATGATGCTATTTTTCAAGGACCGGTTCCAACATTTGAAGACACGACAAGAACCGGTAGGAACCGAGAACCGGTAGAACCGGACCGATAGAACCGCCGGGCCGGTTCGGTTCTTGATTTTGGCCGAAGCCGGTTCCCGGTTCCGGTCCGGTTCGGGCCGGTTCCGGCCGGTTCGGTCCTTTTGCTCATCCCTACTTATAAGGAAGCAATGGCAGGCCCAGAGGCTTCCAATTGGAAAGAAGCAATGGACAGTGAGATTAAGTCCATGTATGACAACCAAGTTTGGAATTTGGTTGATAGTGCACCAGGTCGGAAGACAGTTGGGTGCAAATGGATCTTCAAGAAGAAGACAGACATGGATGGGAATGTGCATACGTTCAAGGCTCGACTGGTTGCAAAAGGTTTCACTCAAACCCCAGGGGTTGACTATGATGAGACTTTTTCGCCGGTGGCTAAGATTAAGTCTATTAGGATATTGCTCGCCATAGCTGCCTTTCATGACTATGAAATCTGGCAGATGGATGTCAAGACTGCCTTCCTTAACGGGAAGTTGGCTGAGGATGTTTACATGAGTCAGCCAGAGGGTTTTGTTGATACAAAGTTTCCCAATAGGGTATGCAAGCTTGAGAAATCCATTTATGGATTGAAACAAACATCTCGCAGCTGGAATCTTTGCTTCCATGAGAAAGTCAAAGAGTTTGGTTTCTCTAGAAGTGAAGATGAGTTTTGTGTGTATATCAAGGCTAGTGGGAGTATAGTAACTTTTCTGGTGTTATATGTCGATGACATATTACTCATTGGTAACGACATTCCAACCTTGAATGAAGTTAATTCTTGGCTTGGAAAGTGTTTTGCCATGAAAGACCTAGGAGAAGCCGCCTATATTCTTGGGATTAGAATATTGAGAGATAGAAAGAAGAGACCAATTGGACTTAGTCAGAGCACATACTTGGATAAGGTACTAAAGAGGTTTAGTATGGAAAATTCCAAGAAGGGAGAGCTACCTATCCAGAGCAATACCAAATTGAGTAAGACTCAATGCCCGAGTACAGATGAGGAAATAGATGACATGAGTCATGTACCTTATGCTTCCTCTGTCGGATCGATCATGTACGCTATGACATGTACTCGTCCTGATGTGGAATTTGCTTTGAGCATGGTCAGTCGCTATCAGGGAAACCCAGGTAGAGCTCATTGGATAGCCGTGAAGAATATACTCAAGTATTTGCGAAGAACGGAGGACTGGGTCCTTGTACTTGGCGGCAATGATACTTTGAGAGTAGATGGTTACAGTGATGCCAGCTTTCAGACGGATAGAGATAACTTCCGTTCTCAGTCAGGCTGGGTATTCTTATTAAATGGAGGAGCAGTTACTTGGAAGAGTTCCAAGCAAGATACGGTGGCTGATTCTACTTGTGAATCAGAGTACATAGCAGCAAGTGAAGCATCGAAAGAAGCAGCTTGGTTGAGGAACTTCATCGGGGATCTCGGAGTTGTTCCAACCATCCAGGAGCCTATGGAACTGTTCTGCGATAATGAAGTAGCGGTTGCCTTGACAAAGGAACCGAGAGATCATGGTAAAACCAGACATATCGACAGAAAGTACCATTTCATCAGACATAGAGTAGAAGAAGGCCATCTTATAGTGAAGAGGGTGTCATCTGAAGATAACCCAGCAGATCCCCTCACAAAGGGTCTGAGTAGGGCTAAGCATATTCAGCATGCTCGGAGCATAGGACTGAAAGATGATATTAGTTTTAGTAGTTATATTAGTTTTGTTCTGAAACTTGTAACAAAGTAAAAGTAATTGACTTTTGGTGATTAAATAATAAAGTATTATTTATAAGTTTGTGTGACAACCGTCATATTCGGGTCAATTTGTGACAATCGTCAATCTTGAGTCAAGTCAAGTCATCAAGTCAAGCCGGTCAACTCTATTAAACCTTGTGTATTAGGGTTAGTGTTATGTTCGCATTTGTATGAGTGTAGTCGATGAATCGATAAAGCAAGGACATATGAGTTTTTGATTCGCATTTGGATTGATGATTGAGGGATGATTCATGAAGAAAAACGCGAAGTCAAGGACTATGAAATTGTTGTTTGCAAGAATTTAAAAACTCGATTGTGGAGTTGTTGATGCTCATTTTGCGAAGGTAAAACAATCGAGTGTTCGCATCTATGAATCAATTTGAAGTCAATTGGGTTAATATTCGCATATGGGTTCAACATATGAAAATTTTGATTTCGCAAGTTTAGAGTTCAAGAACTAAACTGTGTTCGCATCTGGAATGAAAAATTTTGTGAATCGCATTTGATTAATTAGGTTAAAATGCGAAGGGATGCGAAGGGTGTAAGAATGAAAATGCGAAGGTGATAAATGCGAAGGGATGCGAAGGGTGTAAGAATGAAAATGCGAAGGTGATAAATGCGAAGGGATGCGAAGGGTGTAAGAATGAAAATGCGAAGGTGATTAATGCGAAGGGATGCGAAGGGTGTAAGAATGAAAATGCGAAGGTGATTAATGCGAAGGGATGCGAAGGGTGTAAGAATGAAAATGCGAAGGTGATTAATGCGAAGGGATGCGAAGGGTGTAAGAATGAAAATGCGAATGTGATTAATGCGAAGGGATGCGAAGGGTGTAAGAATGAAAATGCGAAGGTGATTAATGCGAAGGGATGCGAAGGGTGTAAGAATGAAGATGCGAAGTATTTCACAGTAGAATGCGAATTGGGGAAGAAAACAGAAGATTTCAAATATTGTCCCTGGAGTTTCGCATTTTTGGAAATAAATACTCAACTTCGCAAATGGGGGTCATAAAATGATGAAATTGCAGAATTTTTAAAGAGATACACACACATAGACAACCACTCATATATTTAGAAAATTAAACTAAAAATGGGATATAGACAATTATAAGACATTGTTCTTGACTTTTGAGTCCAAAGACGTATGATCCGAACTTTAATTGTGAAATCGTCCTTGATTGAGTCAATTTCCTTTATAGGAGTAATATATTCCATTGTGCCTTGCAAGTTAAAAAAATAAAAATAAAAAAATCAAAGTCACAATCAACCACCCCACACCCACTCTATGACCAGCCATACCTCCCCACCTTACCTATGTCACTTCAATGTTCCCTTACACTCAAATTTCACTCACTCCCACGTTTTTGAGCTGGAACAATCAACCACACTCCTCATTTTCTCTCATTTCTCTCATTCCACTAAGTAACAAACATCACTTTTTTTTTCTCTCAAACTCTTCTACACAAATTTTCGAGATCCAAGGCTGGATTCAAGTGTTCTTCCACACTTAGTAAGTAAAAAATTCATCCTCCCTATTATTATTTCACTTCATTCTACTCAAATCTTTGGTTGCTTACACAAACTCCCTAACTATGATGTTAGATTCTCGAAAACCTTCAAGGCATCTCCAAGTGTTCTTGAATTAAACACTTCCATTCTTCAACAATCATCTACTGAAATCACTCAAGGTGAGTTCATACCCCTACATTTTCATGTTTTCTCAAGTTTTCAGGGGGGGAATACAAGTTAAAACACTAAGAACATAACTAGATTTTTCTAACAGCCTTCATCAGAAAAGTTCAACTCCATTCACGGACTGTTTTGGTCATCTTACACATTTTTGTTTTCAAAACTGTACAAGGTGCAAATAGTTCAAGTTTTTAGCTTTAAAATGGCTACTTGCACATCTCCATACGATTTTTCTACAATTTATGGCGATTTTTACAAAACTGCCTATCATTTCAAACAACAATCCGGACCAGTCTGTGATCTTGGACTTTTTCACCCAAGTTAGAGGTCATTATAAATTGAGATAAAATTTATGAGCAAACTAAACACATTTTGTGAAATCTCAGAATTTACGGATCTAGTTTTCGACTTCGTATGATTTTTCTATGATTTTTCCAAAACAGGGCAGAATTGCTAAATTTTACCAACAACATGTAAATATCATAACACTTTGTATTATGTTGAGCAAAGTGTATAATCATAAGTTTTAATGTTTGAATGTGTTTCCTAGTAGTTTATCATTATGAACTGAAACTAAGACAATCATATTAAATATTACCCATTCATTTTGGAACACGTATTATTTAACTATAAAAAGTATAGTTTGAATATATTTATAACACTAATACATTTCCATAAAAGGGTTCATACATATTATACACATTTTAGATAAACTATAATAGGTATAGTTTATGATACATCACTCTACGCACTCGTACCAGAAGTGTACATTCATATAAGAAAGATTTCTATTCGCACACATTTCACGTAAGTTAATCTATGGTTTGATAAATTCACAACACTAATACATTTCCATAAAAGGATTCATACATATTACATACATTCTAGATAAACTATAATAGGTATAGTTTATGATACATCACTCTACGCACTCGTACAAAAAGGGTACATTCATACAAGAAATATTTATATTCACACACATTTCACGTAAACTTGTTATCCTATATTGTGAGTTTCTCTATTTCTCTCTCTCTCCCCGTACGTCCGAGTGCGGGATATAATTCCTGGTAGTTATAATCAGAATCTCCTTGAGGGAGAACGTGATACTTGTATATAGATCTATATTGGGATTGACACCCCACACCCTGCTGCTAGCTACAGTTGGACCTGCAGGTCTACGGGTGACAAATGTCATTTCATTTTTCGCGACACTGAGAACGTCGTGGCAGGTTCACATAGTCATAGTATGATTATAACGGCTCACATAGGGAACAATCCATAAGTTTACGGGATTTTATTTTTAAAACCTAAATGAGTTTTATGTCGATTTAAAATCACCTTTTATCTCTATGGGTACAAATACAAAGTACCGGGTCTCTATACAAAAGGGGTACAAATACAAAGTACCGGGTCTCTATACAAAAAGGGGTACAAATACAAAGTACCGGGTCTCTATACAAAAGGGGTACAAATACAAAGTACCGGGTCTCTATACAAAAAGGGGTACAAATACAAAGTACCGGGTCTCTATACAAAAAGGGGTACAAATACAAAGTACCGGGTCTCTATACAAAAGGGGTACAAATACAAAGTACCGGGTCTCTATACAAAAGGGGTACAAATACAAAGTACCGGGTCTCTATACAAAAAGGGGTACAAATACAAAGTGCCGGGTCTCTATACAAAGCTATTATGATATTAAAACTACACTTCCTCTAAAATTGTTAGACTTCAACTATAGTCGCTGAGCGTATATGTTGAGTCATATAAGAATTTAGTCTTGATTGGCCTAGAATTGGTGGTGCCCGCCTCATCTCCTGTTCCTCGTTGGGTTGTGGACCTAGGGCAGACCCACTATATTCAACGTTTTATCTAAGTTAAGCCTTATATAACTTTATATGTTGGACGATTATAGAGGAACTCTACGGATTACTCTAGGGTTCATTACAGCATCATGTAGGATTATTTCTATTCATACTTAACTAAGAAAATATTGGATTTTCTGGAAATCAAACTAAATCGATTTTACAAGGAAAAACGGTTTCTACTTCAAACAAAACTCTTATGAACTCACCAACCTTTGTGTTGACACTCTTTTAAAACTACTTGTATTCTCAGGAAATCAGTGAAACAGGAAAACTTCATCGCTTTGAGGATGGGACGCTAAACCGTCAACAAATTATTTTGTCATCATAATGTAATTGCTTTTGAAACATGTAAACATATACTTTGGTGTAACTTTTGCAATTATATATATGGTGGTTGTTTTTACTTTGAGCACTATTATACACGTTGTTGTGATACTGTACATGAAGTCCTCCACCCCCAGACGTTTCCGCCATCCTTGGTTTGGGGGTGTGACAGTTTGGGTTCTACCTTTTGTCAATTGTTTATTATTGTGTTTCATTTTTGCATGTTTTACTTCCCGAATAATAAGATTATTCAAACTCCACAGTCGCTCGTACTTTTGGAAGTAAATAGTGAATCAAGACTGTCATGAACTGGATTGTAGATTGTCTAAGGATTGACATGGCAATAGATTTTGCTGCAACGTTCATGAGTACTCAGAAATTGAGATTTGAGTATTGGATAAACCCTCGCTCAGAGTATTACTTCATGGAATTCATCACGAGTAATACTGAGACGATAATATCTTATAATCTTGAAACAGAGATATATGAGTTGTAATTTGCAAGTCGGTTATGCATTGGTAATACGAAAACGCATCAGTAACTTGGTGTTATAAAACGTGTTATCATGTATGGTTTGATGAGTAAAAGATACAAGCATATGAGTCAATGTTTATTCGTTCCTTTTTCCTTAATGGAAAAAGTGATATATGTGGGCCCCTCGATGATTTGGTGTTGACTTATGTGCTGGGCCCAGCCAGGACTAAATTGATGTGTTCAATTAGAAGTCCTACATCATCACTAATCAGGAATTGGGAAACATAGATTCTGGACAAAGAGGTTGATTGCATTCCATGTCTTTTGTCTAGGGATATCTAGCAGAACGAAGGATTATATGATCACTTATCTTAGGACATGTAACTGACTGGGTCAGAGTTCGGCAGCAGCCTTTTGGAAGCTACAATTTGCTGGTCAAATTTAGAAGGCATACTAGCAATTATAGTTACAGACTTATCCAAGTGGGAGACTGTTGGATTAGGTGTCTAAGCCCATAACTATAATTGGTATGTACTTGAATTGATAGCAGCACAGTCCTTTTGAGTTGCCCTCAAACCTAGCAACCGGACAAGGAAATTATGAAAGGAGAGATATTAATTTATTATAAGATTAATAAATTAATATAAATGATTTTATTAATATAGATTGATATATTAATAAGAAATCATTTGGTTTAATTAGTTGTTAGCCAGAAATTAATTAGAATTAGTTTCGGGGTTAAAAGAATTAATTATAAGGTGCAGGGACTAGTTTGCAATTATCTAATAGTTGAGTGGAAGGCTCTAGAACCCCCTTGGATAAGGGTGGACGAAATCTTTAGGGGAAACCCTAATAATTTCGTCCATAGGGGCTTGGATAAGGCCCCTGGGTTTGCTTAGGCCCTAAGCAAAGGATAACTAGGGTTTCCCCTAAACCCTAGATCCCTCAGCTATATAAGGAGCCTCCTAGTTCATGTTTTGGTCACTCTTTTCTTTGGAAGAAACCCTAAGGGCCGAAATTTTGCATACTCCCTCTTCCCTCTCTCCTCTAATTTCCTTCTTGCTAGTTTGGGTGTGATTCCATTAGAGGCATTACACTTGTGGTGCTAAGCTTCCAAGAAGATCAAGATCAAGATCAAGGGAATCATCAATTGTTTACTATAACAATTGAAAGGTATGTAATTACTAAACCCTAGTTTGTAGAATTCGATTATAGCCTCTCTCCTCTAGGGTTCTTGTTTTGTAATTCAAAGTTGTATGTTCAATAGATAAAACATAGATCCAAAGTAGGTTGCATGTGAACTTAGGAATTGTTTTTCTAGTTTATTTGTTTTACCTAAAACCCATCACTTACTAGTGTCATTACCGGAGATTGAGTTTAAAGAAGGAGAAATGATCGAAGATGGAGAGATCGTTGAAGTGGAAAGAGAATGGAAAAGGAGTTGTGTAACATTAACGGTGGGAAAATTAGGCGAATGAAGAAGGCAGTATGGTTGGATTTTTCTTTTACCGACGATGGGATAAAGAGAGCTCCAATTACCAACGGCCACCTATCTGTTCTAACCACCATACCACCCCAGATATTACAATGATCATCGCCAACCACCTTCGAATCTAAACCAAGTTATACAACCCCGATAAGCTTACCCAACCCAATTCCACAAATGATTGTTTCCTATTGAAATAAACTTTGATCTTCAAGAAATATGAATCCTAAAATGAAATTAGAAGATTAGCAAAATTCGCAGAAGAATATTTTTGTAAAGTTCTTCATGTTTACATATTTTACCTTGAAGTGAGTTCAGTTTAGCTGAGACTCCATAGATGAAATCCTGCAACCGAGGTTTCTCTTTTGAAGATGAAACTTTGCTATGCAGTAGAGGCGACGAAGACGGTGTGAAAGGAGATGACGAGGGCACATCGACGAGGAGTCTGGGTTTGTGATGGAGCAAAAATAGACCACAGCAAGGACATCTTCTTCTTAAAGGATAAACTAGAGAAAGATGAAGGAATAAAAGGAGTTTCAAGGAGGTAAAGAATAGATATAAGATCATCTAGGTATGTGTGCTTATGTGAGAGAGAGAGAGAGAGAGAGAGAGGGTCTCATTATATTTATTATTACCTTATTGTGATTAAATAAAAGATAAAGTTTTTAAGAAAATGAGGGAAAAAATTAAAAAGGGCATATTAGTAATTTTAAGTTTACTAAGGACCAAATCCAAATAGAAACATGGTCAAAAGGACCACGAAGCCAAAAAAAAAAAAAAGTCGTGGTTTGGACTAACCCCCCCAAAAAAAAATACCACAGAAACTAATTTTGCAATTTTTCTATAAAAAAAATAAGGTCCCTAACCCCCACACCTTGTTCCCATCGACTTCTTTCCTCATTATCTCCTTCAACATCATCACACACCCTATTCCTTGTCTATGATGATCTAATAAAAAACCATCATATTTGACGACCAAATCAGACAGAGTTTTGGCAGGATTATGTCGTCTCCCTAATCAGATGACCATGATTATGTAGTCTCCCTAATTAGACGACCATGGAGTTTTAAGCTTGATATCCAACTATAGCCTCTCACCTCAGGTGTCGATCATCAACAACATCCTTGTTATTGTCATTCTTCTTTCGTGTTGTTTTTTTTCTCGTTCTTTCTTTTTGTCTTCTATCATCTATCTTTAATCAAACATTTACATGTACTTTTCTCCCTTTTAGATCATTGGTAGTAGTCCTACACACTATAGTATATTTCCTTGTTTTTGTGTTTCTCTTCCTGATTTGAATCACACAACAAATAATAGAGGCCAAATTTTCTTTATTTTTCTATTGTTTCAAAAAATCGTAGATAACAAAAACATTCAAATACATTTTTGGATAAATCTGCAACATATTCCAAATATATGATGCGGTTCTTGGAACTAGATTCGTTTTATGTTTCAAATTATATTGATTCTACTTTGGATGATGTGTGTACTAAATGATTTTCTGCTTGGATGTTTGGATGATTTTGAAGGTCTTCATCCACTACAACATTCGGACCCTATGGCGACAACAAATTTGTAACCTATCTAGACAACATGTTGTCGGTATAGGCTATGCCGACAACATGTTGTCGGCAAAGAGTCGTCGGCACAAACGTGTTGGCATAGGTCCATTACATCCTCGACATAAATGTCGTCGGTATAGCTCCACCTATTGAGACGACATGTCGTCGGTACAACTTTTGTCATCCATACTTTCGGAAAAAAAAAAAAAAAAAACTAAAGTCTAATTAATAACCTGGGCCGACGACTTGTCGTCGGGAAACCTATAGCGACGACATGTCGTCGCAAAAGGTGCCAGATATTACGATGACTGCTCGTCGGGATAGCTACTGATTCTTTTTTTTTAGCTTTACAAATTTTGTACATTACCATTCCTGCATTTTTAACAAATCCAAAAAACATTGCAACATATATCAGTTGAAATACATTAACTAGCTACCATTGTTCAAATTCAAGTTTAATATTACAATAAGTAGTTAACTAACATTGTTCAAAATACTAAAAAAAAACATCAACCATCATTATCACAATCGTCGTCTCCTTCTTCTTTTCCTCCTTCTTCTTCTTCTCTTTCTTCTTCCATCCTTTCGGAAAATTGTTGAGAGATATTTGCTTGTGTGTTATAGTTGAATAAAAAGTTAGGAAATGGTGGTGGTTGGAAATTTGGAATACATGCTGCCAATGATTCATTATATTGTTGCAAATATTCTTGCATTTGTTGTGCATCAAATTGGGATTAAGATTGGGGTTGAGATTGAGACGATTTGAATGTGGAAGGCCGTTCATTTGGAATTAAACCGAAATTAGCGGTTGGTCTCCTACCCACCACACAAGCATGTCCATGTCTCGTCCCAAGGGCACATTCTAAACATTCTTCCTCGTTTACTTCTCCACCTTCCCCAACCTCGTTTTGCATTTTCTCATAATCCTTTCGAATTTTCTCCTAAAATAAAGAAAACAATTAACATACGTTAATTAAAACAAACAACTAAAATTAAACATTAAAATAATAATAATATTTCTTAAACAATAAACTATAGTTAATAATAATATATTTAAACAACACATTCATTTTGTTTATCACTTACACAGTCTTCTTCTGCTCGACTTGTACACCAACCTGAACCTTCTTTGTAGCGCATTTGTCTCCAACCATCAATATGATACGACTTGATTCCCATTTTTTCCTATAATAAGTGAAAAACAATAAATATATTTGTACAAATGTTAATAACAATTTTAAATAATACTAATGTATTTTATTACCTCTAAATGATGTCGTTGAGCATAGGGTCTACATCCGTGAGCACTTGTGTGCGGAAGTTTCGACCTTGTAACTTTATTTTTGACCAACATACGTTTGTATTCCTCAGTCAAAAACAACAAATCAATCATATCGTTCCAAGCTTCGGCGGTCCAATCAGGCGGTGGATATCTTCTTGCCCTTTCCGCATTATGATATCCATCAACTCTATCAAAATATTTTTTTTATTTGATACTTGCGCTCTCGATAAACTCTTTGCATATCTGCTTGGATACTCGCTCGAAGGGGTTCCCACAAGTTTGTGCCCTGATACCTATTAATATCAAAATAAGTTTGCAAAAGGAAAAACATATTTGATTAGTAAAAAAAATATTTAATAAGTGTAAAATTCAATACATATAAAATATATTGTATACCTACCTCTAGCTCGGGATATAAATCATCTTTGTACTTGGTAGGAACACGACGCCAAGTATGATAATGCAAAGGTACCTGTGATCCTACCAAATTTAAGATCAGTCTGACAAACATTTGCCCGTTGTCCCCTATAAATCGATACATCCGCCTGGAGATATCAATTGTCAAATCCAAAGGCATACACTTGTTTTTTTCATACTCATCGTACAAATTTAAGTTTCTCCCTTTGCCATGCACATTCACATTCACATTCTTCGCTTGTGCTATATTTACATATACAATTTGAAATTTAGATATTTAAAACTTTAATATATCTAATACTTAAAAATTTCATATAACTTACAAGATTTGCAACCCGATGGTACACCGCGTGCAACCCCGTGTAGAGGTCTATCCCCACCGTCTCCTCCGTGTCCCCTCACGACTTCTGCCATCTATTTAACAAATATTATAAACATTCAGAATATATAATAAAGCTACAGATAAGCAACATTTCAAAATTTAATAAATATTATAAGCAATCAGGATATATAATAACAATAAGATATCGTCAAGCAGATTCATCACTAGAACAATATACATGTACAACATCATCATCACTGTCATAGTTTTCATTATTTATTTCTTCATCTGAAGAGTACGTATCATCATCGTCATTGTCATTGTTAATGAAATCGTCATCATTTAGAGTAGGAGCAACATTCTTCCTAGCAACCACACTTGATTCACCAACTTCACCTAAAGTCGTATGCATAGGCAAGGTGCCTAAGTCGACAACCAGGGTAAAATCAGTTGATTGAGTGTTGTTCCTGACATCTATCTCATTCACAACACCGATACTTGGATGATTCCAAAGTTTTCGATGATGAACCTCTTCCACAACTCTCCAGCTATTGTTTTGAGTGGGATCTTGGAGATAAAATAACTGTTTAGCTTGTGTGGCTAAGATATATTGTTGATCATCATACCATGTTTTACCGACATACCATTCATGATTGGTATCGATAAAAATCATATTATATATAGTCTTTAAACGTCCATTACGTAATGACGCATGGAACCATTTACCACGAAAGAGTACAACTGATTTATCATATAAATAATGCAACGCTATGATCTCCTCTAATTGACCATAGAATGGTGTACCGTCTTCTCCGAATGTAACAACACCACCATTTTGAGTAGTGTGTCGGAGATCACGGCTATTCACGACAAACCGGACACCATTTACTATGCATGTGGTGTAAGAATATGCACGCAACGGACCATATCTCAACGCCTTTAATTCGTCAGTAGAGTCTGAACGCATATCTTTTTGGAGACAATAAATCTGTAAGGAAATATAAGATTGTATGTTTAAGTAATAAATTATTTTTACTTTATAAATATATAACATAATTGCATTTTCTTTGAACCATGAAGGAAATTCCTTTTTGAAATCACTTTTAGGCAATTCTGATTTGAATTCACTAAATATGGAACAAAATAAATATAATAGTTAAAACACTATTGAAAAGGTAGTTAATAGATCATAAACTTACGATTTGTAGCTTCTCATCTCATCCTCATCGCAATTGTTTAGTGCAAACCAATGCAATGATTTTTTGGCCTCTTTACAAAGTTCAGTGATTTTCTTAGCCGAAATTGTTCGGCATTGTGATTAGAACACAACAAATTGCCTTTTTGGATGGTCGGGATCATCATTTCTATTAGCACGTTTGAATTTAGTTTGCATACCCTCAAGATACATAGAGCAGAATGTCAAAGCTTCGTCTGCAACATAACCCTCTGCTATTAAACCTTCTGGTTTGGCTTTGTTTCTGACATAATTTTTAAGTTTTTTCATATATCTTTCAAAACGATACATCCATCTCATGTGTACAGGCCCTCCAAGAATGGCTTCATCAGTTAAATGAAGACTAAGATGAATCGGTATGTCGAAAAATGTTGGATGATATATCAACTCAAGATTGCATAAGATCTTCACCACTTCTGTTCTGGCATTTCTCATATCGTTAACATCCAATGACCGTGCACAATTGTTTTTAAAGAATGTACACAGGTCAATGATTGTTCTTGAAACATTTTCTAGGAGACATGCTTGAACCCCTATAGGTAGCAGTGATGATCGTGAGACTTCAGCCCAACCAAATTTGATTTAGTATCATTAACCTTCTTCTTAAAGTTCGATCCAAAACCATCAGGTAGTCTCACCCCTTTAATGAATTGATAGAAACATTTCCAATCAATTGTTTTGAAAGAGTAAGAAGCATGTGGGAGTATTGTAACGACGTAAATTTTAAAACCAATTTTTCATTTTTGTAAACATCAAAACATCGATTAATATTTCAAATTCAAACATAAACAATATTGTCACAATAAAATACATCCCAAAGATCATAAAATAGTTTTCCCCCGACAATGTGTACGATCACGCCGGCGCCTTCCCACGGTCCTCGCTAGTACCTGAAACACATAACACAACAACTGTAAGCATAAATGCTTAGTGAGTTCCCCAAAATACAACCTACGCACATACGCCTTTCCAGGCCCTGACCTTCCGGTCCATGTGTCTCAGGGGACTTCTGTCCCGACTAGGTAAACCTTCCGGTCCTACCCACGTCAACCTTACGGTCCACATCACAACGCCTTCCGGCCCATAACATATTCGCCTTCCGGCCCATAACAAAATGCCTTCCGGCCCATATCAAGCATATTATACATGGCACATATAACGATTAACTTATCACACATAATACATATATCTCATATCACATCCGACCTTCCGGTCACACAGTCAAACCCTTCCGGGTACAGTATAGTGAGAAAACTCACCTCGTGGAAAGTCTAAGATCTCGCGTCCTCGCTATCACCGAATCCCAACGACGACTCTACCTCGCCTAAACATAAAAATATCATTTAATACACAAAGACTTCCATCACTAAAACTTTACCCCTTATCATCATTCCTCAGAGGGTAAAAGACAATTTTACCCTTCCTTGACCTAAAGTCCTCATGTTGACTAAAACCCTAAAAGTCAATAAAAGTCAACCCTGAGAGTATGCAGGGCGTACTGCTAGATGTACGCGAGGCGTACATCGCCAACCCCATGGATCAGGGTCTCCACCCAGTACGCTGCGCGTACTAGAAGTTATGCCCAGCGTAACCATCAGAATCAGCCACTCTTCATTTCTGGTCTTAATCGGTTAAGCCATTACTCCAACTTCTAGATCCAACTCTTTTAGTGTGTCTAAACCCATAAAGTCGAGACCTTTAAGCCTTGGCATGGCTGTAAAGGCTCCAACATTACATAACAACATTCTATTCAAACTCAAGGACCTAGATCTCATGCATGGTGCAATATCCATGTCCAAGATGTCATTTTTATGAGTCTACAACGCCAATAGATCAGAAATATGAAGTATCTAAGCTTATAGAGGCCATTTGCACAAAAAGTCTCCACCTTTGGACTTAAACCCTAGAAAATGATACCTTAAGCATATAACATGAACCAAGTGACAAGATCCGAACTTTTTACCTGATAATGAAGCTTTAACCCTTGCAAAGCTCAGATCTACACTTGAGCACCACTTCTAGCCTCTCCAATAAGCTCTTCTTCTCCTTTGCAACCTTGGAATGGCACCACCAAGCTTAGAATGAGCCCACAAAGGCTTAAAAACGAAGGCACACACTATTTAGGGCTTTACTCTGAGGGATGGTGGCTGAGAAGTCCAGCCACACATTCCTTTTATAACCCTCCAAGGAGATTAGGGTTTTTAGATCAGGGCAAGTTACGCCATGCGTAACCTTGGGTACACCCAGCGTACCTGAGGGGGAACGCGTCCAAATGACGCGTGCGAGTATGCGCAACGTACACCTTGTACGCCAGCGTACTCGCCTACCATGAAAACCCTAAATTAACAACTTAACCAAGATGCAAGGCCAAAAGAAGAATACCTGGATTTCGGGCTGTTACAATTCTCCCCCACTAGAATCAGACTTCGCCCCCGAAGTCTCATACTGAAAACAACTCTGGATACTGATCCTGCATCTCAGACTCGGACTCCCATGTCAGCTCGGACCCCTTCCGATGTTGCCACTGCACTTGTACCAGGGGTACTTCCTTTTTCCTCAGAACCTTAACTTTCCGATCCCTGATCGCTACTGGTCTCTCCACGTAGTTTAGGCCTGCATCCACCTGAATATCATCTAATGGCACCACTACCGACTCATCGGCAATACATTTCCTCAACTGCGAGACATGAAAGTTATCATGCATCTGCCCCAACTCAGCAGGTAGATCCAACCGGTAGGCTACCCGGCCTACCCTAGCAATTACCCTGAAGGGTCCAATATACCGGGGTCCCAACTTGCCCCTCTTCCTGAATCGTATCACTCCTTTCCAAGGAGAGACCTTTAGGAGCACAAGGTCACCAACCTGAAACTCGAGCTCGGACCGCCGCCTGTCCGCATAACTCTTCTGGCGACTCTGCGCGGTCAACAACCTCTGCCTGACCTGTTGAATCTGCTCGGTCATCTGGAGTACAATCTCCGTGCTACTCATCACCCGCTGCCCCACCTCTCCCCAGCAGATGGGGGTGCGACACCTCCGACCATACAACAGCTCAAAGGGTGGCATACCATGCTCGAATGATGGTTGTTGTTGTACGAAAACTCTGCTAAAGGTTGATAATTGTCCTAGCTCCCTCCAAAATCCAAAACATATGCTCGGAGCATATCCTCAAGCGTCTGAATCGTCCGCTTGCTCTGTCCGTCTGTCTGCGGGTGGTATGCGGTACTGAAATGCAGTCTCGTACCCAACTCCTCATGAAACTTCTTCCAAAACCTGGAAGTAAAACGCACATCCCGATCTGAAACAATCGACATCGGAACCCCATGCCGCGATACCACCTCCCTCACGTATAATTCTGCCAACTTCTCCGCCGAAGAGCTCTCGTTGATGGCTAGAAAATGAGCGCTCTTCGTCAATCTATCCACGATCACCCAAACTGCATCCACTCCCCTTGCAGTCCGCGACAATTTGGTGATAAAATCCATGGTAATCTGTTCCCACTTCCATTCGGGAATCTCTAGCAGCTGCAATTTACCGTGCGGATGCTGGTGCTCGGCCTTAACCTGTCGACAAGTCAGGCATCTCTAAACAAACCATGCAACATCCCTTTTCATACAGGGCCACCAATACTCCTTCCTTAGGTCCAAATACATTTTCGTAGCCCCGGGATGAATCGAGAATTTCGATCGATGCGCTTCCTCCATCAAAATAGTACGTGTACCGCCCACAAACGGTACCCAAATCCGACCCTGAAAAGTCATAAACCCTCGACCATCCGTAACGAATCCTGATACCTGACCTACAACCTGCTCCCTCTTCTGGTTTTCTGGTTTCGCAGCCTCAGCCTGAGCTCCTCGAATGGTATCTAAAATCGGGGTCATCACCGTCAACCTCATACAAATATCTCGGATCGAGGCGCTTTCCGCCCTCCAGCTCAACACATCGGCTACCACATTAGCCTTGCCCGGGTGGTACAGGATTTCACAATCGTAATCCTTCACCACATCCAACCATCTCCTCTGTCGCATATTCAGATTTGGATGATCCATCAAGTACTTCAGACTCTTGTGGTCCGTGTAGATGGTACACCAAACCCCATAAAGATAATCCCGCCAGATCTTGAGGGCAAACACCACCGCCCCCAATTCCAGGTTGTGGGTGGGATATCTCGACTCATGAGGCTTCAACTGCCTTGAAGCATACGCTATCACATGTCCCCTCTGCATAAGCACCGCCCCCAAACCCGATATAGATGCATCACATTACACCACAAAATCCTCCATCCCTTCCGGGAGTGCAAGCACCGGGGCCTCACACAATTTCTGACGAAGGGTCTCGAATGAGGACTGCTGCTCCGGTCCCCATGAAAATGCAACACCCTTCCGGGTCATCCTAGTAAGTGGCACGACGATCTTGGAGAAATCCTTGATAAACCTTCGATAATAGCCGGCCAATCCCAGGAAACTCCTGATCTCAGTGGGCGATCTCGGCACCTCCCATCTCAACACCGCCTCAATCTTGGCCGGGTCGACCAATATCCCTTTCTGGTTAACAAGGTGCCCAAGGAACTGGACCTCTCGTAACCAGAAATCACACTTGGAGAATTTGGCATACAGCCTCTCCGATCTCAATACCCCAAGAATCTCCCTCAAATGCTCCTCATGCTGCTCCCTAGACCTCGAATATACCAAAATATCATTAATGAATACGATCACCGACCGATCCAGCATCGTCCGGCACACCTGGTTCATAAGATCCATGAACGCAGCCGGGGCATTGGTGAGCCTAAAAGGCATCACCACAAACTCATAATGTCCATAACGAGTTCTGAAAGCAGTCTTCTGAATATCTTCATCCCGAACCCTCATCTAATGATAACCCGACCTCAAGTCTATCTTGGAGAACCAAGATGCCCCCTGCAACTGATCGAACAGATCGTCGATCCTAGGTAACGGATACCGGTTCTTAACCTTCAACTAGTTCAACTCCCGGTAATCGATACACATCCGGTGTGAACCATCCTTTTTCTTGACGAACAAAATCGGTGCTCCCCAAGGTGAGCTACTCGGTCGAATAAACCCCTTCCCCAACAGCTCCTGAAGCTGCAAGGATAACTCCTGCATTTCCGGTGGAGCGAGACGATAAGGCGCCTTGGCGATGGGCGCCGCTCCTGGAACCAAATCGATACGGAACTCCACTTGCCTTTCCGTAGGCACACCTGGTAACTCTTTAGGGAACACATCCGAAAACTCGCATACTACAGGAACGTCGTCAATCGAATTGGGCCTCCCCGCGGCCACTCGAGTATCCATCACGTAGGCTATGAATCCATTGCAGCCCTGCTGCAAACTCTGCCTCACCCTGGCAGCCGAACAAAATGTCGACCCGCACCGGGTCCCCTCGCCATACATAGTAAGCACTCCCCCACTAGGGTCTCGAATAGTCACCAGTTGTCTCTCGCAGTCAATGACTGCCCCAAACTTACTCAACCAGTCCATACCCACGATGACGCAGACATCCCCCATCGCTATAGGAACTAAGTCTATAAGGAATTTGACCCTAAAAATCTCGAGCACACATCCTCGAATCACATCAGTGGCGTATACCGCTTTCTCATCCGCTATAGAAACTCGCAGGGGTCGACTCATCACCTCCTGATCAATACCGATGTGCTGGCTAAAAGCCAACGATACAAAAGACCGACTCACACCCGAGTCAAATAATACCAAAGCAGGTACAGAATTCACAAGAAAAGTACCTACGCATATCATAATATAAGCACAGTATCTTAGCATAAAAGTAATTACGCGAAGGAATACATACCAGCTACGACATCAGGCACCGCACGGACCTCCTCCGCAGTCAACTGGAAAGCTCTTCCACGAGCCTTCGGAGCCTCGGCCTTCACTGGCCGAGTCTCGGTAACCCTGGCAGCAGGTGTAGAACCCTGGCGAAGCTGGGGGCACTCGGCCTTCCGGTGGCCGGTCTGGTTGCAATGAAAGCAAACCATAAATACCTTGGGGCAATCCCTAGCAATGTTCCCCTCCTTGCCACACTTGTAGCAAGCACCCGATCGACATGCCCCCTCGTGACCCTTGCCGTACTTTCCGCAAGTGCGGCCCTTCTGACCTCCCGACCTAGAATCGGTAGACTTGGTCCGCTTGGCTGCCGGTTGAGACTGAGCCGGCCACCGATCCACCCGTTGGGACTCTGCCTCCTCCCTGGCCTGGGTCTCCAACTCGATCTCACGCTTCCTGGCATTCACCTAAAGCTCAGCAAAAGTCTGGTATGTCGAGTTCGATACGAACTCCCGGATATCCCTCCTCAGCACACCCAAATACCGGCTCATCCGAGCCTGCTCCGTGGACACCTGCTCAGGGCAAAACATCACCCTCTCATGAAACTTCCGCGTGATCACCGTGACAGAATCATTACCCTGCTTGAGGGTCAAGAACTCCTGAACCAACCGTTCCATCTCCACCAGGGGAACGTACTCGTCTCTGAACATAGCAGTAAACCTCTCCCAAGTCACGGCTGAAACCTCCGCCAGTGTGAAGTTTACTGTCACAAACTTCCACCAATCCTTTGCTCCCAGGCGGAGCTGGTTCAAAGCGAACCGTACCCTCAGATGCTCCAGACATGAACAAGTGTAGAAGCATTCCTCGATATCAGCAATCCATCTCATCGCAGCGATCGGAACCTGCATCCCGTCAAACTTGGGTGGCTTCGTGTTGCTGAACTCCCGGAACAGCAACGAGTCACCTCCCTTTGGTCTGGCAGCAGCCACAGTTGCGATAGCTGCAGCGGCTGCGGCCTCAGTCACCGCGGCGTACCGCTCATCAAAAGTCTCCATCAGTGTGGTCTTAATAGACCCAAACATCTCCGGAATCTCAGTCGGGATCGCTGCAGCCACCTCCTCATGAATCATCCGACGAAGCTCCTTGTCACTCACACTGCTCGTACCATGTCTATGGCGTGGTCCAACCATGATGCCTCTGAAATACAACATAGAAATATCAGAGACTCTATCGAGCATAATCGCACTCGATAACGCAACCCTACTCAGTCTCCGATACCCAGGGATTCTTACTTGGTTTGCCCACTGACCTGGTGTCTTCAGTAGTATGGGCCCAATACTACCGACTACACCGCATCAGCATTCACCCCAAGTCCTCCTCCCCAAAACCCGGATCATGAGTACTCTATTCTTGCCATGCATTAGCTACCCACTCGCTCTCAAAGCACCTCATAGGAGCAGATTTCCCTAGACTAAGGCATCACAAATCAGGCCACTCTAGTCCTAATATGAATACCTAGTCTACTAGCATACATATCATATCATATCATATAACACATATTGTAAGAGTATTTTGGGGATTTTACCGTTCGGGTACTGGCTGACCGTACACACTTCTTCTTCTTTGGTTGTTTCAAAATCTCTTATCAAAATTTTATTGATTTTATTAATTAAAAATTTCTCAAATCCCCGGTTTGAGTTCAGTTACGCCCGAAGGTGTATCCGAATCCCTCAAACCAAGGCTCTGATACCAACTTGTAACGAAGTAAATTTTAAAACCAATTTTTCATTTTTGTAAACATCAAAACATCGATTAATATTTCAAATTCAAACATAAACAATATTGTCACAACTAAATACATCCCAAAGATCATAAAATAGTTTTCCCCCGACAATGTGTACGATCACGTCGGCGCCTTCCCACGGTCCTCGCTAGTACCTGAAACACATAACACAACAACTGTAAGCATAAATGCTTAGTGAGTTCCCCAAAATACAACCTACGCACATACACTTTTCCAGGCCCTGACCTTCCGGTCCATGTGTCTCAGGGGACTTCTGTCCCGACTAGGTAAACCTTCCGGTCCTACCCACGTCAACCTTACGGTCCACATCACAACGCCTTCCGGCCCATAACATATTCGCCTTCCGGCCCATAACATAATGCCTTCCGGCCCATATCAAGCATATCATACATGGCACATATAACGATTAACTTATCACACATAATACATATATCTCATATCACATCCGACCTTCCGGTCACACAGTCAAACCCTTCCGGGTACAGTATAGTGAGAAAAGTCACCTCGTGGAAAGTCTAAGATCTCGCGTCCTCGCTATCACCGAATCCCAACGACGACTCTACCTCGCCTAAACATAAAAATATCATTTAATACACAAAGACTTCCATCATTAAAACTTTACCCCTTATCATCATTCCTCAGAGGGTAAAAGACCATTTTACCCTTCCTTGACCTAAAGTCCTCATGTTGACTAAAACCCTAAAAGTCAACAAAAGTCAACCCTGAGAGTACGCGGGGCACTTCTAGATGTACGCGGGGCGTACATCGCCAACCCCCTGGATCGGGGTCTCCACCCAGTACGCTGCGCGTACTAGAAGTTATGCCCAGCGTAACCATCAGAATCAGCCACTCTTGATTTCTGGTCTTAATCGGTTAAGCCATTACTCCAACTTCTAGATCCAACTCTTTTAGTGTGTCTAAACCCATAAAGTCGAGACCTTTAAGCCTTGGCATGGCTGTAAAGGCGCCAACATCACATAACAACATTCTATTCAAACTCAAGGACCTAGATCTCATGCATGGTGCAATATCCACGTCCAAGATGTCATTTTTATGAGTCTACAACTCCAATAGATCAGAAATATGAAGTATCTAAGCTTATGGAGGCCATTTGCACAAAAAGTCTCCACCTTTGGGACTTAAACCCTAGAAAATGATACCTTAAGCATATAACATGAACCAAGTGACAAGATCCGAACTTTTTACCTGATAATGAAGCTTTAACCCTTGCAAAGCTCAGATCTACACTTGAGCACCACTTCTAGCCTCTCCAATAAGCTCTTCTTCTCCTTTGCAACCTTGGAACGGCACCACCAAGCTTAGAATGCACCCACAAAGGCTTAAGAATGAAGGCACACACTATTTATGGTTTCACTCTGAGGGATGGTGGCTGAGATGTCCAGCCACACATTCCTTTTATAGCCCTCCAAGGAGATTAGGGTTTTTAGATTTGGGCAAGTTACGCCATGCATAACCTTGGGTACGCCCAGCGTACCTGAGGGGGAACGCGTCCAAATGAGGCGCGCGAGTACGCGCAGCGTACACCTTGGACGCCCAGCGTACTCGCCTACCATGAAAACCCTAAATTAACAACTTAACCAAGATGCAATGCCAAAAGAAGAATACCTGGATTTCGGGCTGTTACAAGTATGTCTTTATTCTTGTTTCTTCCTTGTTGTGTTTCTTCATCTTCTTGACTTTCTCTTTTGGCCATTAATCTGGTCTAACGCCCATATTTTTCAAGTCAATTCTTGCTTCTTTTTTGTCTTTGCTTTTATCATTCATCAGTGCAGTATTCAACACACTATCATTCACATTCTTTGAAACATGCATAATATCAAAATTGTGTTTTAGGTCGAGGGAAGACCAATACTCAAGCTCAAAGAAGATACTTCGTTTCGTCTAATTTAACTCTCTCTTTTTTCTTTCATCATCACGCTTTCTTTTTTACCCCCATAATCAGGATGTTTCCCTGGAATTCGATTAGAGAGACAATTTACTTGCTTTAATATAGTTGCATTACTAAATCGTAGGATGTGGTCTTGTATCAGGTTGAACATCAAACAATAGACTCTCCCTCCAACTATGATTTATAATCGTCTATGACCAACATAAGACATCTTGTTGGTCACATAAATGGAAGATGTGTCTTTGTTACAAGTAGGGCATGCTAAATAACCTTGACCACTCCATCCATATAGACTGTTGCGTGTTGGGAAATCATTGATAGTCCATAATAACATCGCATGCATATTGAATACAGTGTTGGTTGATGCATCTCTCGTTTAGACTCCTTTAGCCCACAACATGCTCAACTCATCCACCAAAGGCCTCAAGTAAACATCAATGTCCTTTGCGGGTGATCTAGGGATAGGAATCAGCAAAGTTAGCATGAAAGAAGACTCTTTCATACATATCCATGGTGGTGTATTGTAGGTAGTCAATATAACATGCCAAATACAATAATTGTTATTAAAGTTGCCGAATGGATTAAAGCTGTCAGCAACTAAACCTAGACAAACATTTATAGATTCTTTGGCAAACTCTGGATATCTCTTATCAAATTCTTGCCATGACTTCCCATCTACCGGATGATACATCATACCATCCGTTGATTTTACATTATTATGCCAAATCATATTTTTAGCTGTGAATCTGGAACTATACATCCGTCGAAGTCTTGGAGTAAAAGGAAAGTACCACAACACTTTTTGTGGTACTCGCTTCCCCTTTGTATTTGTGTCCACCCATCTACTCTCGTTATAAATCGGGCAATTCTGCATGGAATCATTCTCCTTCCAAAACAAAGCACAATCATATTTGCAAGCATGGATGGACTCATATCCTAACCCTATCTTTCTCAACTTTTTCTTAGCTTCATAGTGTGAAGTTGGAATCTTGCTCTTTGGGAAAGCAACTCTTAGAAACTCTACAATTTGGTCAAATGATCTATTTGTCCATTTATTGATCACTTTAATATGCAAAAAATTCACCAAAAATTTTAAATAAGACATCTCACAATCAGGGTATAACTCGGCATTGAGCTCCTCAAACAAAGCATCAAATTCTGGGTACATGCCTCGTCCTTCATCATCTGTATTTTCTTCATTTGTATTTTGTTCCGCAATAACATCATCAATTACGTCAAACATCTCATTAGTTGTTGGAACGTTTATTGGAATGGAATTATAGCACAAGTCCGAAACATGACGCTTCTCACAGTGATAAATCCATATAGTATACGATTTTAGAATCCCACGGTCATGTATGTGGGCATAAACCGTACTCAACAACTGTCGATACATATTCACACACTTTACACACGAACAACACACTTTTTCTTCAGAGTCAACATTTTTCCTAGAAATCTCCATAAAGTTTTTAAGACCTTACAAGAATTTTGGGGACATTTGGATTTCACGAATCCAACTCTTATCGATCGTCATTATTGTTTTATTATTAAAAATTACATTGTATACATAGGTAAATTGTATTCTGGCTATATGTGAATGTGTATTGCATGACTTTTTGTTTAAGAAAAAAACGGACGAAATTGATAGAGTATTGACAAGTATATAAAGAAATATATATACCTAGAAGTAAAAATCAAACGAAATTGATAGAGTATTCATTTCAGTAGGCTTCTAAACCCACAATGAGTCAATGTAATTTTATAACAATGTACTTTTATTAGTTTGTTTAAAGTATATATACATTTTTTTTTTCAATTACAGCATTGTACTTTTAATATATATATATTTTTTGTTTTATTATGGCACCTTACATTTAATAGCAACGTAGTTTTATTATTTTGTTTTATGTTATAACTATCAAATAGAAATGAAAATAAAATATATATTTTTTACTTAGTAAACTTTATTCTCAATAAACATACTTTTATTTATTTAAATATATTTATATATTGTTTTATGTTGCTATTAGTAACATTTGTTCTTAATGACAAACATTTTAACTTAAAAATTAAACACTTTATCACTTCATTCATTCAAACTGATAAACTAAACAAGTAGCACAACCATATATATGTTACATTTTATACATAAAATTTCATATCAACCAAAACAAAAAGCACAAGCATACATATTTCACAATCATACAAAATTTCGATTTCATATAAACCTAAACAATTAAATTAACATTATATACATACAATTTCAATTTCATATGTACCTAAACAAATTTGAATTTCATATAGTATTTTAACCAAAGTTTCAATTTCATATAACATTAACCAACTAAATTAACATTTTATACATATAACTTCAATTTCATATAAACCTAAACAAACAAACAACATACATATACCAAAAAAACAACACAATCATACACATACCAAACAAACAACACATTTCTATAATCATAGGAGGATTAATTTCAATTTCAATTTCATATAAACTTATACATCTTCTCTAATAAATGAATGTTTTTTTTTATCATTTGTCACACTCTCATTCATTTTGTCACATGTCATTTTGTGGTTATTTTGAATTAATTTTTATTCTATATGTAATTTTGTGGTTTTCCTATTTTATTAAATTCCATATGGTATTTAAATTTAATAATAAATGTATATCAATTTCATTAATGGACTTTCCTTATAATTTCAAATTTTTAAAATAAAATCTCATTAATTTGCTTTGATTATTTTATCTAAATGATTTGTTTAAATTTAAAAGAGAAAAAAAAAACACTTTACTTTTAGTAATTCAATATTTTTCTCATTTTTCTTATAAATTCAAATTTCTCAAATGTTTATACATATTTAATTGTTTTAAATACGCTCATGTAATACATGAGGCTCACACCTAGTATATACAATATCAACTTCAATAAAAATTAGAAAAAAAAATACTAACCGTTTTCATTTTTCTTGTTGTGATAGCGAGAATCTTATTGTTAAAATTGATAATGATCCTCCAATGATGGCTAGTGGTCACCCGAAGAACACAAAATCAGAAAAAAAAAAAAAAAAAACAAAAAACAAAACAAAAAAAAAAAAAACAAAAAACCTACCATATTACTTACTTACCTATTGTGGCAGTGAAGGAGAAGCTAGAAAGAGGTTGGATTCGTTGGTGGGAGGTTGAGGGTGGTGGAAGATAGTGGTGAAGCAAAACCTCTTCACTGCCAGTGGAGAGCTATAACACCAAAAAAAAAAACAAATTGAGGGTAAAAATCTTTACAACACAACAATAAACAACAAATTATGAGTAGAAATCATGTTACCTAGAGCAAATCGTCGGTTATGGAAGGCTGAAGACGATTTTCGTCGGAGAGAAGAGAGGGAGTGTGACTGTGATCGAATGAACGGACTGACTGCATATATCTTAGGGTAAACCCCTATGCCGACGACTTGTCGTCGGGATAGGGTCCACACAAACAGTGTCGTTTCATTTATACTGAAACCAAAATAAATAAATAAATAAATAAACAAATAAATAAATAATAAAACCCTGTGCAGACGACTTGTCGTCAGGATAGGGTTTCACGCGGATTACCACGTGGCTTGCTGACGACATGTCGTTGGCATAGGTTACATAAAACGACGGCGTACTGTATTTCTGGAACATGTATTTAAAATAAATAGAAAATCTATTTTTCGCAACCTATCTCGACGACATGTCGTTGGCATATGTTACATAAAACGACGGCGTACTGTATTTCTGGAACATGTATTTAAAATAAATAGAAAATTTATTTTTCGTTACCTATCCCGACGACAAGTCGTCGATACAGAGTTTCAAAATACCGCGAAATTCTTTTCGTTCCCGCCAAACTTGTAGCGACGACTTGTCGTAGGCACATATGTCTTGGTCAAAGAAATTTAGTCAAAGTTTGCAAAGGGTGTGCTGACAACCGGTTGTCGGCATAGGGGTTCTTTTAGCGACGAGAACCGTCGTGGGTATAGGTGTCGTCGGCATAGATTCGTATTCTTGTAGTGATCACGGGTGAAAATAACGATTTCATTAGAGGCGGAAAGCCAAAGGCGATGATGGATGGCAGGTGACGAATTGAAGGAGAAGAATAGGATGGGCTAGGAGAGGTGGGTCTTTATTTTTTTATAATTAAATATTAAAATTGAGTAAAAGACAAAAGAAAAAATATATATTTGAAAGGGTAAAGTAGTCTTTTTATATGTCCAGAAACCTTGGGGTTATAATTTTTTTAAAACTATAAGGATTCACCTTACCAATATTTCAAATCTTGGACTAAATGTATTTTTCTAACCAAACCACTAGGGAAAAAACTGTAATTTACTTTTTTTTAGTAATTTAAAAAAAAAAAAAAAAAAAAAAAAAAAAAAAGCCAATTCAGAAAAATAAATAAATAAATAAACATAATCTATCAAGACGTCTAGTTGCATGGTGAAACTTCACGTGAAAGTAACCAAAGACAAGGGCTATCACCACCAGTAGCAGCCATGAATCAGTCAAAAGGCTAGTAATGCTTTATAGCCCTTTCACATTTTATTTATTTTTTAAATAACATGAAATTTATAATATCCAAGTCGATTATATTTTATAATATGCCTAAATTTAATGCATTTCCTTTATCTCCATTTCCCTTCCTTTTCACTCTATATCTATAAATAATGTGATCCTTCCACAACCTCCCCAATACTCCATACAAACTAACACAGAAAAGAACTGAACATTCCACGATCACAACTTTCAATCTGAATCCACATCGCACGTACGTTCAAGTTTTGTTGCTTTTAATTTGTTGCTCGAGTGAAACTGTGAAACACACAGGTTAATTTGAGTTCGAATCGTAAGGGATAATGGGAAGAGAGATGAGTAACCTTAACCCAAATAAAGAAACTCGTATTCCTGTAATTCCTACGGTGCTTTCAATTCCATCACCATCACCATCCCAATTCCATTCTCCTTCTCCAGCCAATTCCATTCCAATGACACCTAAAAGCCCATTCATCACTCGCGTCATGACACCGTTGGCTAGCCCCATGAAGAAGGCCATGGCAAGCATGCAAGGCTACTTGGAGTTCACTAAGCTCAACCCACATGATGAATGGCTTCCTATAACTGAATCAAGGAATGGAAACGCGTTTTATGCAGCATTCCATACCCTCAGCTCTGGAATCGGAGTTCAAGCTCTTGTTCTTCCCCTTGCCTTCACTGCACTTGGGTGGTTAGCTTAATTACTTCTGCACTTCTCGCTTTTTTAACCAAAATCAATCGCTATTTTTCATCGTTATTTACATGCGTTTTGTGAAACGATTTGTAGGGTTTGGGGAATAATGAGTTTGTCAGTAGTTTTTGTGTGGCAAATGTATACACTTTGGCTTCTGATTCAACTCCATGAATCTTCTTCTGGGACTCGATACAGCCGATATCTATGGCTTTCCATGGCTGCTTTTGGTATGCCTCACTTTCACTTTTCTAATTCTAACCCTCAACCAAAAACAAAACAATTTTTTGTACAAGAGTCAATTTTTTTACCCTTTTTGAAGGGATAATACATATAGTTAATCACAAAACGAGGTTACCAAATTTAACAACTAAGGTTAATTGCAAAATTTAGCTTTTACCACAAAGGTTGCAAAAACATTAAAAACAACTACAAAAAAAAAATTTGCAACTTTGATTTGGAAATAAGATTTTTGTTTACTTTTTAATGTTTATAAAGGTATTAATTTTGTGGTACGTGAAGCATTTTCGTGATTCGTAATTCACCATTTATGAAATTTATGTTAGCATTGTAGTCAATTTGTTAAATGTCACGTAAATTGTCATTAATTCCTTTTTTGGAGGCAGGACTAATACATGAATTGAACTTTATGTCATTTAGGAGAGAAATTAGGGAAGCTCATGACGTTATTACCGACAATTTACCTTTCAAGTGGGACATGCATAACCCTAATCATGATCGGGGGAGCCACCATGAAACTTCTTTTCAACACCATCATTGACAATACATGGGAGAAAAATAATGAAACACCTCTATCGATGATCGAGTGGTACCTTGTTTTCACATGTTCGGCAGTTGTGTTAACACAACTGCCGAACTTGAATTCGATTGCAGGGGTTTCACTGATAGGAGCTATTGCTTCGGTATCATATTGTACTGTTATATGGGTTGTGTCGGTTGTTGAAGGGAGGCCCACGGGTGTATCGTATGAGAAGTTAGAGGAGGTGTCACAAGTTGCTAGGGTTTGTGATGTTTTAAATTCTCTTGGCATCGTTGCATTTGCTTTTCGAGGTCATAATTTGGTGCTTGAAATACAGGTACGTTGATAGACTTTATGCAATTAAAACTATGAACACATTCTTTTGTTTTCAATTAAAATTACCGAACACATTAATTCTTTTGCTTGGAATATATTTTTTTATTATAACATAAACATTTTCTCAATTTTACTTTTGGGTGTCATACATTCTATATATGATGGAGTTTCTAGGTTTGTAATATTTACGTAGTGTTAAGTGTTATCAAGTTTCAAACATGTTTATATTTTTATTTTGATAAAACTAAAACTACATTTCATATGTTGTCGTTTTGGAAATTTTAACTATTTTATGTTTTTCATTTTTAAAACATTGAAAAACAATATTATGTGGGTACATGAAGTTTTTAACTTTTATATATTTTAACATATGCTTTATGGAAAGAAAAATACATAAAAAACCAAAAAAATAAAGATGTAAAATAAAAAATTCAAAAGTTTAGTTTTTTGAAAAAAAAAAATGGGCATATGTAACTAAACAAACTCTTCCCCTTTAAAAAAGCTTGATTTGTTTGTTCACAGTGGTTATAGTGCTATATCAATTGGAATTTTCTGATAATAATAATAAAAGCTTTAATACTCCTACCAATTAGAGTTGCTTTATCTAATCATTTCAAACATTTAAAACATTAAAACTTATAAGCTTTTAAGTTTGAGTTTCACTTTTCAGGTTTTAATTGAGAGTTTCTTAACCTAATAAAATTTTAAGAAATTAAATATTTTTTTATTTTTTATACCTACTATCTTCCTACTCAATTTAGATGGTAACAAGAATCATTTAATTTAATTTAAATCTGATTAAGATGTTAAATTTATACGTTTGTCATCATTTTAAATAGATAAAAAGAAAAATAAAAACAAAAAATAAAAACTATTTAATTTCTCCAAAAATTTTGTTGAATGATCAAAAGCAAACAGTTTGAAAATCAAGTCATCAGACTCCACGGCCAAACCAACTTATGAACGTTACTGTTCATATTCAAAATTTTATCATCTCTAAAAATATGTATCACATAATCAGAAACTTTTTTCAAATTTAATACAAAAGTATTAAGAAATGTAAACTAACATGTAATATTATATAATATTATATTATTTTATCCATTATGTCGAATGGATATTATCTTACTATAAAATAAGATTACACTAAAAAACTAATATAAATAACAACATACACCTGTTACAAAAAATAATTAATCTTTTAAAAAATCTATCTGGCAAATTGATGTCTTTCATGGGAACATCATAAAAAATAGTTCTATAAAAAAATCTCTATCAGAAAATTATATACAAACAGTTAGTTACAGAAAATAGATAATTTTGTATATTGTCAAATTAATATAATATAATAATATTACAATAAGATAATATTATTTTTTTCAAAAAAAAATATATACATCAAGGTTATAATAACATAACACACTCAATAGAAACTACGATAAGATTTAATAAGATTAAATAAAGTTATAAACGTAGTAATTTGAAGAAAAAACCTTTAAATTTTGATATTTTATTGAAAAAACCATTGTATTTTTTATGACCTTTTTACTGCTAAATCGAAAATATACAAACATATGTTAGTTTCATTATTTTTTCTTTTAAAAACTCATGATTGAAAAGGAAATGTGAACCCTGATTTGGTGGATCACGTGGATTCCATTGAGTACGACCCACAAAAGTCCAGTCCAGTGTTTGGTGCTGTGTTTTTTCCATGGAGTGGTCCAAGTGGATATGTGTCGCACTTTCTCCCATTCTTTAGGATGCATAATTGTTTAGTTGTCCCCAAATCATTGATCACAAAAACCATTTACCCTTTTTCGCATTTTTTTCTGTATCTTCAGTAGTTAAAATATACGTTTTCAAACCTTTCTTTCATAAAATTTATTTTAACATAGGATAATATATCTATGTTTTTTAATTTCTCCAGGGTACAATGCCTTCAAATCCAAAACAACCATCACGTATACCCATGTGGAAAGGTGTAAAATACTCGTATTTCATTATCGCAATGTGTCTCTTTCCTCTCGCAATCGGTGGATATTGGGTCTACGGTAACATGGTAAGAAATGTTAGACCAAATTTCAATTGGGGTCAACACAATGATATTATATAATATTTTGAGTAAAATGTATTTTTGGGTCCTGAATTTGGTAATTTTCATCTTAAATATTTATTATGCAATTTTAATATTTATTTGAATTTTCTTTTTTAACTTTTTGATATTTTCCAAATAAAATTACTATTTTTTGACCCGGTATAATTAATTTTTGTAATTTTGGTCTCAAAATATTTTTCTTTTGCAGTTTTAGTCATTTTTTAAGTCTTCGTAACATTTTTTGATTTTTGGTTCAAGTAAATATTGATTTTTCATCACTAATTATAGCTTAATTTTGTAAATAAGGCCCTAAAAATATGGTATTTTACTTAAAACATGGAACAAAAATGTTATAAGAACCTCAACAATGACCAAAATTGCAAGATTTTTTTTTGGAGCAAAATTTGTCCATACATCCCCTCCGGCCTTACTCATGCATCCGCACACACACACACATGGTTCGTTACCACTGTAAATGCACAACATACAGGTATCTAATGCATGAATGTCAATACAGATGCCGACAACGGGAGGACTGCTAAACGCATTGTACAAATACCACGGTCAATCAACTTCGCGAGCAATTTTAGGGTTAACAAGCGCACTTGTCATCATCAACAGTCTCACCTCTTTCCAAATCTACGCAATGCCCGTTTTCGACAACCTAGAACTGCGATACGTGACTAAAACAAACGGGCCATGCCCATGGTGGGTCCGGGCCGGGTCACGGGTTTTCTTCGGTGCCCTAGCTTTCTTTGTAGCAGTTGCCCTACCATTTCTACCAAGTCTCGCAGGTCTCATAGGCGGCATTGCATTACCCGTGACTTTAGCATACCCGTGTTTTATGTGGATAGTCATCAAGAAACCTAATGTTTATAGCAAGATGTGGTGGCTCAATTGGATTCTTGGTTGCCTAGGGATGATTTTAAGCGTTCTACTTGTTTTGGGGGCAATTTGGACAATAGTTACTCGAGGAGTCGAGGTCCATTTCTTTAATCCAAAGTGAGAAACAATAAAAATGTATATGTAGTAATTTTTGTTATTGTTTGCTTCAATTCCAATTACACCAATAGGATAAAGTATAAAAGGAAAAACAAAGGTCCAAGATTGTATGAAAATGGTGAAAAGGTGTTGGGATTTATAAAGATTAGGGTTTTTTTTTACATTGATAAAGGAAGAAGCATCCTTCGTTTCTTTTTTTGGGCGAGTTTTATTCGCTTTGTTAGCTTCATACATAATAGAAGTAACAATGTGATTGTTGCTAAACCAAATCCAAGTCTCATGTGGCTGAAATATAATGCAACTGCTGAGAAAACGAAAAAAGCTAGAATTGCAAGTTCCCATATTACAAATACCACTACGTCCACCCTGCAAATTTGGTTGATCAAAAGAGGGAGGATTTCAGACAATTTTTTTGTTTAAAGATTCAACAATGTATGATACAATAACAAGATGTCAAGATATATGCATTTGAACATATACAAAGATTCCAAGCAAATACCAAATTAGGATTCTTCTATCAATAATATCACCAACTGGAAAGTGCAACTATAGTTGTATCAAGAATCTCTGTATTGGAAAGTATAATCTTATCTTGAAAAAGAATTTCCTTGTTGGAAAGCATAACTTAATTCTATCAACAACTTTCATCATCATCATAGGCCATTGGAAAAATCAATGAGAAGTTACTAAGTATGACAATTGTTGTAGGTTGCATATACAGATCAATACCAAGTTAAAAAGGAAATGAAATGGAAACAGGAATGATCATGCATAAAGAAATGAGAATGAAGCCAATCTTGGCACCAAAAAGCATCGCCGTTTTCAAATTGCAGTGAAACTTCAATTCAGTTATCTGCTTTTTTCTCAAAGCTAATTGCATTCATATGAATATGAGGTTAAAATCAGTATGTTCTTGATACCTTTGCATCTTAGAACTCAAAGAGCATCTCGTATTGGCGTAACGATGGAAAAATTGAGGAAACAAAGCATATACTTCATGAGACAATTAATCAATTTGCACAAAACTACATTAACGAAAATCTAACCGTACAAAAGATGATCAAATCACAAAAACAGAAACACAAATTAATAGATATATCACCTGGAAGAAGAGAGATTTGAAGTAGAGGAGAAGAATGAGACGGAGGCCCAATCATGTTTCGATCGAATTTGATACTCTCTGAGCTGGTCGACAAGATTTGATCGTGTAATTTTTCTCTCATGACGCGCAGAACTTGACCGCGGTAACCCCGACACGCTTCCGCCATCAACCGCCTCCCTATCTACAGATCTATACATCTTCTCTTGCTGCAAAGAACTCGACCTCGGTATCATCTTAACGGTTCCACTCCCTCCCCGCTCTCTATCCACAGATCTATATACGTTTGCTTGGTGCATAGAATTCAAATCTGTGTGCATAACGGAGATCAGGATTTGCCTGGAATTGAGAGACAATTCACGCCGGAAATCATCCGCAGGTAGTCGGCGGCGAAAAAGATTTGGAGATTTTCCAACAACCGGCGGATGAAACAGGGGACGGAGAAGGAGAGAGTCGTGGGGGTCGAGCCGTCGAGTATCAATGTCCCTTTCTTTCTCCCTTTGGGCAAAATGACACATACACCCTCGTAGTTTTGATTGACTCGAATTGAATGGTTTTAGAATGCAAAAAAAAAAAAATAATAAATAAATAAATAAAAAATAAAAAAAATAATCTAACTTTAAAAAATATTTAATAGGAAAATCCTGATTATTTAATATTTTTATTCAAATTAAAAAAAATCATTTTTATACTTAAATAGCATATAATAAATTATATATTTTCTCAATATAATGAAATTTTTCTGTTAAAAAAAACTTTTAGGATTTTCTTGAAATTTTTCCTAAAATTTTCACTCTTCTGTAAATTTCCCGGGATGAAAGTGAGTCTAAAATCGAACCTAGAAAACCTAGAACCCATAATTAACGGATTATAAGAATCAAGAAGTAGACCAATATAGGGTAATCAATTGGGTTCAATTATGGGTATAATGGTAAGGAACCGGTTGGACCCGAAAATTGATAATTGGAACCAGATTCGTGTATTGGACCCGGAAATGGAACAGGAAACCCGAAATTTTGGAACAAAAGAAAAAAAAATTGTAACCCCGAATACCTGTTAATAATAAGAAAGGGGATCATTGCTCGACAAGTTACAAAATCTTTACTTACGGGGTTAACACATCTCGTGTAAAAGAACGATTTACCAAAAAAAAAATGTTATAAAAAAATTTGATATATCATTTTTGGAGGGTTGTAAGTGATTCAATACATATTCAAATAATGTATTTCTGGAGTCTATAACTATTGTCAAACAGCGAACTAATATTAAAAAATTTATTAAAAAAAAAAAAAAAAATCAGACCTAACTAACTTATAACGAAACAGATATGACAGTTTAAAGCTAAATAAAAAATCAACAATAATGTTGTAACTAAAAAAATAGAACTGATCTCTCATTTTTTTGAGGGTTGTAAGTAGGGGTGTTGATCGGTTAAATTTTCGGGTTTCGGGTAATTCGGATTTTTCATATTAAAAATTTACCCGTTACCCTACCCAAATTATATTCGGGTAATTCGGGTAATGGGTCGGGTAAGGGTAATTCGGGTATTACCCGATTTTTATTTTATTTTTTTATTTTTTAATGGCACCTAAAAATAAATGTAATGAAATAAGTATGTTGTGCTAAACTTTGAACATTGAGATTTTTTACTTAATAATATTTGAGATATCAAGTATTCTTTCCAAACTTTCGATCTTGGGTTGAACTCTTTATTTGTTTATTTTTTTTCTATTTTTCTTGTGGAACTTGATCACTGGTTGGGTTGTCAACTTTAATCGTCTCATCTTCTACTTCAATATAGTCATCCGTTGGTGACGAATACCAACGAAGAGCGGACGAGGTACGATGGTTTTTTGACGTAGGGAAATTAGAACGAGCCTCAACGAAGGAAATTGGGATTTGGGAATTGGAAGGGTTAGATAAACTCATAAAGGGACATTATTTCTTATATATATTTTGGGTAATCGGGTATACCCGAAACCCAAACAACTTACCCTTTACCCGACCCGAAAAAATTCGGGTTACCCACTTACCCGAAAAAATTAACCCGATACCCGAAAAAATCGGGTGAGTAATTCGGATAACGGGTATTTTTGACAGGGCTAGTTGTAAGCAAGATTCTAAAAAGCTCGTCATGGCGCGCCACAACTCCAAGGTTTGCACCTGCCGCCAAGCTTTACCAAAATGTCGCTTTAACTCATATATTTGTATAAAAATGAATAATAGTTGAAAATACATATAAAAATATTAATTATATATAGAATTGCCGTCTTAACTCACGCCTTATAAATGCCGTGACTCGCCAAGGCTCGGAAAAACTTGAGGCTTGACATTGCCGCCAAATCACGCCTTACGTTATTTAGAACCTTGGTTGTAAGTGACTCAATACATGTGTAAATAAAGGTGTTTCCAGTGTCTATAACTATTATCAAACAATAAACTACAATTAAAAAAAAGTTCAAATGGACTTATAACGAAGTAGATTTGACAGTTCAAATCTAACTATAAATTCAGAAAATGTTGTAACATAAACAAAACAGAACGGATATCTCATTTTTGGAGAGTTGTAAGTGACTCGGTACACATCAAAATATGGTATTTCTAGAGTCTATGACTATTGCCAAATACTGAACTACAATTAAAAAAAAATGTCCGGATAGACTCATAATATATTACAGTTTAAAGCTAACTAAAAACTCAACAACAATGCATTAAAAAATTATGGAATAGAATAAAAAACATTTAATAACTGATTCGGTAGGTGCATTTTTTGATAACCCTACAATTTCCGGTTACTTGACCCACTAAATCGGTTGTGGACCATTAAACCACAAATCCGGTTCTAAATACCAGAATAGCCGGATCCGTTAGACCTAGACCTGAAATACTTTGAACCCGGATAAGACTAATTTTTAAACCCAATACCCAGACAGTTTAAGCATTTTTCGGTTATTCCGATTTCGGTCCGATTTTCTAGTTGTATAAGTTATCCCTACAGCTAGCTATCCAAAAGGACATTGATGTTTAATATTTTTTTTTTCTGGCAATATCGTATGCATTTATATGTTCGTGGTTTTAGAAATTAATATTATTAAGAAAAAAGTGTATAGTCACTACATTTAGCATATTTTTCATCTACTTACTCAAAATATGGGTATTTTTCATATCACTCCCTAACCTAGGAAATGACCTATCATTTTTTAATAATATAAAGCAATGAGATATTTTATTGTACAAATGTGACACAATGAAAAGATAATATGAGATTGTTGCGATGGTTTTCCATCACACGGGGAAAACAGCAATGGATGAAAGGTTCCTACGATCACCATGATGTAACATCAGCTCCAGCGCATAGTGTAGTGAGAGTATACTTCCTCGTCTAATATTAGGTAATATATTTGGGTGGTAAGTACATAATAAAATATTATAATTGGGTGGTAAGCACATAATAAAATATTATTATGACGGTTTTGATATTTATCACAAGAAAACTAAGACGAGATAATTTAATTTTGTATTTTCTAAGATCGTTGAAACATATGTGATTATGTAAATGTTTCTTGTTCGTGCCACATTGGTTAAGAGGTTAGATATGAATTAACTAAAATTACAGAGCATGAAATTTTGAAGGTAAAAGTGATATTTTGATAACAAAATCAAAATATGTTGCTATTCGTTAAAGGGGCATCCTTAGCAAGGAAATGGTCGGTACGAATTAATTAGGTATTGTGGTGAGAGAATTGGAATTTACTCTTGTAAAACACCCATACATAATAGTAACCAAGTTTTCATAAAGAGAAATTAAATATTCTTTTATTTTTGTTCTTATCTCCTATTCATGTAAAACAATAATAAGTGTCTTCAAATATTATTAATTTTATCAAAATTAGACATATCATAATTTTACACGGATAGAAGGATAAATAAAAATAAAAAAAATTCATAAATATTTTCTCAATAAGCTAACTACCCGTTTAAGTAAAACGACATTAGAGACGTTTTGAATCTTTATAGCAATTATCTTTAAGGAAACTAGTAAAAAATAAGTCAACAACTTACTATTTAACCTAATTAATAAAATGTTATTCAAAGATTCGCATACAGTGTTATCCATTAGGTCTTCATTCTTCAATACAAATTGAAGTCGGGTGTGCTAAGACGTGTTTGCATGTTGGGCCTAAGATCTTTCTTGTTATGTTGGTGGAATGTGGTCGGGGTATTATTAGGCCATTGGCCCATCTTATCTAATTATTTTTGTTGGCTTAAACAGTTGTGGCCTTATGGGCCTGTGGGGTGTGGAGAATTTGACAGATGACTAGATGAGTTTAAGATGTGAACTTTGAAAGACTTTAGTGATGTATGAGATCATTTATATTCCTTTATGTCCCTTATGAAAGACTTTATTGATTTATAAGTTCATTTATATTCTTTGTATTATATGCGATAAACTAATGTGAGAGGTGAAATAAAGGTAAGCCATGTGGTATTTGAATAGAATTTGAAAGCATATTGATATAATTGAGCATAAAGGGGCAAAAGACAATGAATGAAAAGTTAAGGTGTTATGATGTATGAGATTTGTGAAAACTATGTCACCACTAAAGTTTTTTTTAAGAAAAAATTGAGTAAGGATCCCATGGAATATGAGGCAATACAAATTAATAAATGGGTTTAAGTGGAAATTGTGGAACTGATGGCTACGTTAACTTATATAAACTAAATTAAGAATAGATCCCATGGTCATATTTGAAGGAGTTGCATCATAAGGGCAAGCCTACTTTGGTCCTGGCGACTCAAACAATGATATCAAGATTTTTGACATGTCACCTACATTCACAACTTTTGTGATGGATCCGCATCTTATTGTTCGTTTGAAGTAAACAGAGTGACATACAAATACATGTATTATCTTGTAAACGGTATATATGAATATGTTGTGATTGTGAAAACATGTCAAGGTGAACCAAAATGCATAAAATATAAAACAGCTCAAGAAATAGTTAGAAAGGAAATAAAAATATCATTTGGAGCCCTCAAGAGTGCTGACGCATACCAAGCAAATTGGGACGTCCACAAGATAAGGAAAAACTCGTAGCTATTATGCATGCGTACATGCATCATTTTACAAAAAAATGATTTTAAAAGACGAGGAAAAACGCAATATGTAAGTAGGGCTGACAAATATGTACCATAGAGAACCAACCAACATGTTACCAACCGAACCAATCATATCGGTAGCCAAGTTGTTTGGTAGCCAATATGTTTGGCTGGTAATATCATGCCAATTAAGTAGTCTTGGTACGGTAACGGTATGAAATTTTGAATACCACGGTTGTACCGTACCAACCTATATATATATATATATATATATATATATATATATATATATATATATATATATATATATATATATCATGCCAATTAAGTAGTCTTGGTACGGTAACGGTATGAAATTTTGAATACCACGGTTGTACCGTACCAACCACTATATATATATATATATATATATATATATATATATATATATATATATATATATATATATATATATATATATATATATCAATTCATAAATACAAAGAAATATGAGTTCTCATATATTCATGTTTTAATTAGAAAAAGAACTAACAAGTCTTAAAATTACTAAACTAATACATTGACCGACAAATTTCTTGATACTTATTTTTTTATGTGCACGAGATCGGTGATACATACACTAAAACTTAAAAATGAATACTAACTTCTCATTCCTTCTACCGTTTCCATTTGTTTCCTCTAGCAACTTGCTAGGGGTGAACATCTTTTAATCATTTTAGTTGTTTAAAAAAAATACTATCAGAAGCGAGTGAAGTAACGGTCAAATGTCCACAAATTCAACTTATATTCATGTATAGTAGATATTAGTTAAAAAATTTTGTATATACCAAATACCAATATGTACCAACCAAATTTGTTGGTAGCCAAATTAATTGGTACCAAGTATACTTGGTACGGTACTGGTAGCTAAAATCTTATACCAAGTATAGTTGGTACGGTACACGGTTTGGAGAAAAAAAACTCGGTACCGTACCAATTCCACCCCTATATGTAAGTATGTCGAAAATGAAATCGTCTCCTCAAATGCGCTACTAATAGAAATTGGCACCCTGCTATACGTCGAAATAAAAAACAAGATACGTAGCAATGGTAAACATCATGACCTTTATGGCGATTTGAAAAAACATATATTTAGAATCTCAATACATTTCTATGAGATTATTCAAAAGTTTTTTCTGATTGAATAAATTATTTTAGGGGGTCTTTGGCTAAGCTTATTTATGATTTATTTTTCGAGCTTATTTTTTATTAGCTCATTTTTTCTAACTTAATTTTCAAGTTTCGAACTTATTATGACTTACATTAGGAAAATAAGCCGAACTCATAATAAATAAGTTAGAAAAAATGAGCTTAGAAAAAATAAGTTCAGAAAATAAGCCATAAATAAGCTTAGTCAAACACCCACTTAGTTGGATTGTAATTTTTAATTTTGTGTCTTAGTAACTTTAAGTGCATGTTATGTTTTCTATTCTTTTTTTTTTATCTTAATGTTTTAATTTTTTAAATAAATGTTACTTTTTATTTTAAAAATATAAAACATGAATGACATGGATAACACCAATTTACAATTAAAAAAACATCACATGACATAAAATAACAAAATTAAAATTGTAGGATGCATCAACATGCAAAATTCTATTTTGGAAGGATATGCGGTGTGGTGACTTGATCATGCAAAATTCTATTTTGGAAGGATTTGCGGTGTGGTGACTTCATCCTTCAATGTAACATCCACAAAATTTCAATAAAATTTAAACTTTTCAAAACAACCCATTTATTAAAGAAGTGTTTACAAAGTCGTTATTTCCAAAATCCTTTATGTAAAACCGGAATCATTTACACTTAGTTTTCAAAACAATAACGTTATCGAAGTTTCCCGGAAGCCATAATTTCAAAACATGATGATGTGTGCAGTCACACCTTCACTTTGCTAAAACATATGGAGCACCTAAAACAATAAACAAAAATCGTAAACACAAAGCTTAGTGAATTCCCCCAAACCACCAACACACAAACAGTAGCACATATACAAATAACAAACAACGTGCATATAAAGTCTTCAGTATTACTGGACCACCTTCATTGGGCCTTCAGTCTATCTGGCCCACTCTCAGAACATTTAACATGTCTGGTCCACCCTACTGGGACTTCAGCATGTCTGGACTGTTCTCTGGATATAGAGTGTTTAGTATGACTGGTCCGTCCTCACCGGCCCTTTAGTCTATCTGGCCTACTCTTAGAACCTTCAGCATGTCTGGTCTGCCCTACCAGGCCTTAAGCATGTATGGATCGTTCTTCTAGCCTTTGGCCTGATTGGTACGCCCCGATGGGCCTTCAGTTTATCTGAGCCACCCTGGGTATGTTGGCCTTCAGCAAAAAGGAGACCCGCCTTAACCCAACCACACACAAAAGCCATGTCGACATATAACAGATAAGCATACATATAATGTACTGATATAAACATTACCGGGTTTGTTGACTGACAGCACAAAGGAGTCCAATCTCAACCCAACCATACGACATCAACACATGCTACTAGAAAACATATAGCCAGGACAGATAACAATATCATAACAAACAGTATGCATATAGAGTCTTCAATATGACTGGACCGCCCTCACCGAGCCCTCAATCTATCTGGCCCACTCTTAGAACCTTTAGCATGTCTGGTCCGTCCTTACCGGGCCTTCAGCCTGTTTGGACCATTCTCCGCGCCTTCGACCTAACTGGTATGCCCCATTGGGCCTTCTGTCTATTCGGGCCGTCCTGGGTATGTTAGCCTAGAGCACAAAGCAAGACCGCCTCAACTCAACTACAAACACACAATCAACATATACATATCAAACGCTAGCTAAACATAGCACCATCCTATATACCAGGATACAAATCTAACAGATCACTAAGCATATCATCATGTCTAACCAGGACAACAATCCAAAAGGGTCGGCATTGGTGCCTTCGACCCTATTAGTACAGTGGGGAAAACTCACCTCACACTGCCAAAGTCCCGTGGATAAAAGTCTAGCTGTTGGATGATAGATTCTCGAACTGTCAACATCAAACAACACCCAATTAATAATTGGGTTCCAATACATAACCATAAGTCCATGCTTGGGGTAAAAAGACTACTTTACCCCCAACATTGCTTAATTCAAGCCTAAGGCCCAAACTCACACTCTAAAGGCCCAAAAGTCAAACAATGAACCAAAGCCCAACATATGGCCTAATTTTCCAAATTGGGCCCAAAACCTTCACATGGCCTTATCTTTTGCCCAACCATTTATCCTAGTCCAAACAGTTGGCATTCCGATAGTCCAATATCTCATAATCATCAAGGCCCAATTATGTCCAAATATTCTAAATTTGGCCCAAGACTTCCTAATGGGCCCTATCCTAAGACCCAACAATTTCCTTAGTCCATAAACATGTTCCTAATTGGCCCATGAAGACCCATAACAACTTAGTCCTAGAAATGGCCCAGCAATAACCCAAACCTAATTAGGGGTTTTCACATAAAATGACGATTAGGGTTAAGTGTTCTTACTAAATTCATTAAGGACTTAATATATTAAGTCCATCACTCCATTAGACCAAACATACAATGTGGCCGGGGGTAATTAAAAAAACCCAAATCCAACGGTCCAAATACGGGTCCCAACAAACCTAAAACTCACATTTTCCACAACCCAATAGCATTCAGTTAGTCCATTTGTTAAGTTTATGGGTTAATTAATGTTAATTAAGTCGGGTACCACCGACTACCACCTCGGGAAGTGGTGGTCAACAGCGGCTCATGGCGTCGGGCACCACCTCGTGGTGGTGGTGGTTACGATTCTAGTACAAAATATATCCAAGCAACTCAATTAACAACCCAATCACACATAAATGCACACGGCCACCCAACGCGGTGGTTAGTGGCACCAGAAAACGGTGGTGGTGGTGGTGGCGATTTCCTTGATTATTTCGGCCAAAAGTATGATTATACAACATAATATCCAATAAAATAGATGAGTCGCATGGGGCCAACAGCAGACGTCGGTTTCCTTCAACGGATCAGACGCAACATAACAGAATCGAGAAGGTAAAGATGACACACTTCGTCACCGAGAGCAACGACAACAACAGTCACAAGCTTGCTTCTTCCGATCACTCATTGTCATAGCTTCCATCGGTGGCCTTCGTCTTCAATGGTTGTAGAAGCGGCGACGACGGCTGGGTATTGGCGGTTCACAGCAACAATAGAAACATGGCGGTGACTGCTCATTTTCACGATGGCTAGCCACCACAAAGAATATGGTAGTGTGACATCCCTAAGCTTTTTTTCTCCGACTGTCTCGCTCTCTTTCTGACGTAGAAGGGGGTTGGCTGTCACACCCCCGAACCGTCAGAAACGGACGACGGAAATGTCCGGGGACGGGCGATGTCATGCGTAGTATCACAACAATCGTATCATAGCAATCAAAGTAAACACAACCATTACATTACAATATGAATATTTACATCTGTTTGAAAACATAGTTTGTATACATCAAAAGTAGCAAAAGATAAATACGAGACTCCAAAATGCTTCGTCTTCTCCAAAAGCTGGCAAAGGTACCTGTCTATTGTTAACCTGAGAATACAAGCGGTTTTGAAAATGTATCAGCATAAAGCTGGTGAGTTCATAAGCATGTTTTTGTATTGGAAACTAGTCACTGAATTTGTACAAATGATTTCTTTTCATTATAAGTAAATATTGTTTGTATCGAAACCATGGTTATTACAAGTAAGTAAGGTATGTTCAATTAAAAACCCTGGCTACCGCCAGTAAGTGATGTATGTTCTGTTCGAAGACCCTGATTTCCGCTAGTATGAAAACATGTTTCGTTTGAAAACCCTGGCTGTTGCCAGTATGAAAGGTAGTTTTATTACTTAAAACAAAACCAAAGGTTGGTTCCCTGGAATACCCTCCAGTGTAGTAAGTAGGTAGTTTTATTAATTAAAATAAAACTATTGAAGAAGGAAAATCCCATAAACAAAGGTTAGTTGATACTATTGTGAGTTCGTATAACCATGCTTGATATGACTGATGACCTCCGCGACGTTTCTTCGGGCGTCATATGGTATGATATTTGTCACCCCAGGCATGCCTGCCTAACTGTAGCTAACAGTTCAGGTGTGGGATTGTCAGTCCCCGAATAGATCTATTCACAAATCTCACGCTCTCCTTCCAAGAGACTCTAGTTATACTAAAAGTAGAGGATTTAACAGTACCCCGAAGGATACTATGAAGAAGGTCTCACAATCCTATATTATCTAGTTTATGTGTAGTTCGGTTGTTCTCGAGTTCGAAATCGTTTGTAAACGGTGTAGAGTATAAATAATTATACACAAAATAATTATTTACCGGGAAGCGTAAATAGTGAATTTATGATAGAGCGAGTTTTAGCCTTAACAATCTAAACAAAAGTCGTAGAATGCGTTAAACCGTAAAAAGAACGCCCAAATCTGACTTCGTGTGAGGAAGTTATGATTTTTCGAAGTTTCGGCTTAGCAGTGTACATCCTGAAACTTGAATTTTAGATCGAGCGGTTTTTGGCCTACGCGACCTTAATGAGAATTGAAGATCTCATTAATAGGAACTCAACGGTAAAAAGACAGACGAAAACAGAGTCCGTATGTAGGAGTTATGAATTTTACGCTGATATTTAACAGTATAATCTCCTCGTACTGTTAAATTTATGATCGGTCGAGAATTAGACAACGGAGTCAAAATAAAAGTTGTAGATCTTATTTTTACCTATGCGTGGATATAAAGAACGTCAGAAACAGAGCTTGTATGTGAAAGTTACGGATTTTAAAAGTCGGAAGTGTATTGTGCGAAAATGGGTGACGTGTCACAATCTTGGCCATTGCTTTCTCCCCAAGGCTTGCCACCAGATGGTGACATGTGGCACCAAGTTCAGCCACGTTTCACCCTATAAATACCACCTCTCCCACCCTCATTTTCTTCACACATTTCTCATTCTTTCTTCTCTTTACTCTCTCTCTAGAACCTCTCTAGCTCCGAAATCCCCAGAAAAGCCTAGGGAACCTCCCTAACACAATGCGAAAGCCCCGGAGTGCTCGACGGCTCCGAGAAGAAGAGCTTTTTGGATCGAGAACGCTGCTCCAAGCAAAGCCTGGTTTTCTATATAACCCGTTGTAAGTGAGCTACGCCTACGCTATTTTTAATATAGCTTTTATTTAATTATAGTAACGTTATTAGGAGCTTATAATAAATACTTGGGCTATTATTATTGATTATATAAGTATTTTTTTAACGCTTATATAATATTAATAATAGCTAGACTATTAATTAGTCTCGGCGAATAATAGACTAAACTCTAGTGGTAATAATCTTTGGTTTCGTCGAAGGAAATTATTTTTAAGAAGCGAAGCGTTGTCAGAGTTCGAAATCACCACCTTTTCTAGTGAGTGCATGGTCCCTTTCATCTTACACATAGATATGAAGTATTTTATATAAACTATGTGCTATGTGTGTATATTATTTTTATACTTGCTATCTATGCTAGATGAACGATTTTATACAAGTTTTATATGATTTAAATTGTATATGTATTTTATAGCTACAAAAATGTTGGGGTAAAACATGGGTAGATATAATAGGTGATGTGTGATAAATTGATGAGAGGCTTCAATGTTGTTATTGTTGATCCAGTCATCTAGCGGAGTATAGATGACGACCACAGACTCTTCTAGATAGTCTAGTGGAACGCTGGTCGGCTCGCAACCTGTAGGTGTTTGTAAACGATGTGTTCACCGGTGTACTCCATCCCCTTCATGGTTGCCTTTAGGACATTTATTGCTGAGGAACCCCTTAGCAGCAGTGTCCATCCCGATGATGATCCTTAGGATAGGTCCCTTATGATAGATGTTTAGGGACGTAATGTGAGGATAACGGGAACGGGTAATCAGGTTATTGTTGGTCGATGAAATTAATAAACTTATTTATTGTGGGTTGAAAACCCTATGTGCTCACCAGGATCCCAAGCCTGACCCACTAAGTTTTATGTAATACAGGTATTAGCGCTCGAGCATAGTTGTGATGTGTTGGGATGAGGGATTACGGATATAGGCCTGTATATATGAAATAATGTAGTAAGGCTTATATTGTATTGTTTATACTTATGTACTGTATTGAACATGACATCCCGAGTCTTTTAATGAAATACATTTCTAAGGAAATGCTTTTGATAACTCTTTATCGTATTATTGTTTTGGGACAAATTCCGCAACTCTTTTATTAAAAGGTTACTTTGATTTTGAAATAAAGTATGAACAAAACCGGTTTTTTCTGACTGTGATTTTGGGGATGCCACATTGTATTCCCCCTGAAAACGTTATAAAAACTTATAAAAGCGTAGGGGTATGAACTCATAGTTGGTTGGATGTAAATGATTGAATTGGACGATCCTTGAGTTGATGTATGTTGCACTTAACGGAATCCTAATATAAAATAAATACATATATGTATCTAAATTAGCGATTTTGTTAGATAAAGTGTTAGATAAACACTTGGTTTTGGTTAAGGAATGTTATCGGGACTTTGTTGGATCGAGGAAAACAGTTTTTTTCCCTATAAAAGAGCTATTTACGGCTGTAAAGGGGGTTTACAGCCGTGAACAAGGTTTGCGGTCGTGAATGGAGTTTGCGGTCGAGAACTGTGTTTACGGCCGTGAACAAGGTTTGTAGCTTTTGAAGATCTGGGGGATTACGACCGTAAACTCAAGAACAAGAGTGCGGGTTTTCGACTAAAAAGTGTTCCAAAGGCTCCCAAACGGCCCCAAATGACGATTTCTGACGTTTTTCGGTTGAAAGGAGGGCTTTATGGAGTCTACGGTCAAGAGGTTTAGAGAAAGAAAGTGAGTGTTTTCGGCCAAAAAGGTTCAAATTAGGGTGGGGGTCTTGTATTTATAGGCCATGGGTATTGTCAGTGGTGGGGTCCACCTGACACCGACCGTAAACAGGGTTTACGGTCGTACACGAGTTTACAGCCGTAAGCTCGTCTTGGCCGTGAACTCGTTGTTTTTTTGAGGAAATCGTGAGTTTTGCGTGATTTTTGGTTTTTCCGACTCGTATGTAATTTTAACTATAACCTTAGTTTATTTACTTAACCCAAGAAGTTGACGGAAAATTTAATAAAATTAAAATTTTATTAACGGAGGTGTGTTAAAATAACGGAAGAAATTTCGGGTTGTCACATCGGCTCCAGCGGTTTCCGACTTCAATGGTGGCTAGGAGGTGGCGGCTGAAGGATGGGGGTATAAGGCGGGGGTTGTTGCATCATATTAGGGTTAGGGTTCTTATTGCCTTAAATATGAAAGTTACGAGAAGGGCGATGATATATAAGCCCTTCCATGATCAACTTAACCCTTTTATTACATTTCCAGCACCTCCTCTAAATTTATTTTCAAAAAGGTCCATAAATTACCATTCAACCCCCTTAGCATCCCAAATCTATTCAATATACGTCCAAATGATACCAAACACCCCCTGACTTCTGAAAATCTTTGCAAAATAAATCATGAAATTACACTTTAACCCCCGAAAGTCCAAATTATATCATTTGGCTCCCCGAAACCAACACTCCGCTAAATATTATGGATTTTAGGGCTACTAATAAATAATATAAAATATAAATATACATCTTGGGGTTCCGGGTTTATTATTTAATTACTCTATTTCAAACGAAATGTTACATTCAAGATCAATTCCCCAGTTTTTATAAATTGGAATCAGTCAAAATGTGTTCTTTAAACGATAAACTATGCAATACTTTTTTTATGACAATGGCAAATTAAAAACATGCCTGCAATGACATCATTCGAATTACATAATTTTTATCTCCTATTTGATTTGATGAAATTTAGCACTCAAAGAAACATTAGATTCCGATTCAATTTGAGCATAGATGTCAGCTATCTGTTAAATATTATGAAGGTGATTGCCTCGAAGCTAAATCATTCTCATGGTAAAACCGATTAGTTGCTCAAAAATTCATACCTATGAAAGTCAAAATTTTGTTTGGAAGGTAATTATGGATTGTGTTCCTATATTAGATGCTCTTAGACATAGGGGCATTTTGGTTCAATCCTCAAATTGGTTTCTATTTGAATCTCATGTAGAGACTACAAATCATTATTGATGGAGTGTGATTTTGCTAAATCGATTTGTTACTAGATCTTGATATGGTGTGGTATTCAAAACATTCAATTTGCTAACACTTGAGAAATGGTGGATTTCGCTGCAACATGGGGTAATTGTCCAAAAAAGACAAATCCTTACATTGATATTGTATGTTATGTTTTGGTGTATTTTGATAGCAAGGAATGAAAAAAAAATTAAGAAAATAAAGGCTTCTGCAACCAAAACGGTAGATGTGATCATCTCTGAAACATACAAATGGTACAAAGAGAGTGTAAAACAAAATGCTTGTTGGACGGAATGGGGATGTTCTCCTTTCTAAATTCTATCTTAATTTTGGTTTCAATTGTTAGTTTTAGCCTATTATTTCATGTTTCTTTGTATTGTTTTGTCTCCAAACATGGTTTTTTTTGGAAATGACAAATAAGAATATATTAAAAATAAACCGCTAACACCCAACTTAGCAAGGAGCTAAGAAAGAATTAGCCAAAAGGAACCAGAGTACATTACAATATTCTACATAAAAAATGGGGAGCACAATCCACTCAACCCAATTACACCTATATCCTTTCCTTATATATTTATACCAAAGAAATGATAGTGAGATAAAACCATCTGCAATTTTTATGTGAGACAAGTGTATGTTGTTGACCACTTTCTCGTTCCTTACCTTCCACATACACCATAGAAAACAGGAGAAAATTGTGGTAGTTTTAAGCTGTTTCCTAGGGCAATTCCCCTAATTTGCTGCAATGTTTAGGAATTCTGAAACATTTGTGAATCGTCTCATAGGGATACCACGCCTCTTGAGAATCCACTCTAAAGCCAGTTTCGCTCTAGAAAATCCTATAAGAGCATGATACACGGACTCCATTTCCAAGTCACAACTTCTACAAATATGAGATGGTACCTCAATACCTCGATCCTTTAACGAGGAGTACATCGAAATCCCCCCCCCCCCCCCCCCCCCTCCTCCTCCACAAAACATGATATGCCTAGCGGAGCTGTTTTCCACCAGATCATGTTAATATTATTCGAGACACTGATTCTTGCATCCATAGAACATCTCATAGAATCAACCGAATAATGTTAACCACCATAGCTCATTGTTTTGTTTTGGTCATTCATTATTACTATATTTATTCGCCGTTTCTTAAAAAAAATAACACGTCAAGTGTAAATCTGAACCCCACCAAAATTGAAGGCTTGGTAGTTGTACATTAAATTGAATTATTCGTTGTGCATAAATTTTATATAATTCGTCCATCCGTTTGTGCACCGGGATAGTTAAAAGCTCAAAGTTTGAGTGCTTAATACGTAAAAAAGAAAATACTAGAACCATAAGGAAAAGGGTGCTGCTAATAAGACATCCCTTAGAGACCCTATAATCATTTTTATAAAAAGTCAACCTATAATCAACTTCTTGTAATCATCTTTTTCGGAAAACAATGCAATTTCAACCAATAAAAATATTTCAAACATTAATTATGGTTGTTTAAATGGTAAAATAAAATGTCTTTTTAGGCAACTCCTAACACTTGAAAATATCAAGAATCTTTTAATTTTTTGAGTTAGCAAAAATCACATCCGACCCCCACTCTTTCCTCCTACGAAGATTCATTGGGTACACATCGCCTCCTGCACCACCTGCACCGCATTTATTACTAGATGTGTAGCCTTTCTTATCTTTATGCAATATGCATTTAGTTAGTCTACTTTAGTGCATGCATTTAGTTGCGATTTTTTGTTTGCTTTAATATGGTAACCTAAAGTGTCCTTTTGGTCGAAATATAGGAAACCCCTATGATTAAGATGGATGAGAAGTTAAACAATTTCCCCATGATAACTTCTTTTGTTGTCACGTATCGGTTTTGTTAAAACTGAATATCGGTTTATAAAAGAGTTGGTGTTATTTATTTATTTATGTATAACTGTTTTCTAGAATTTAATGCAGCCCTCTTTTACATCTATAAGAGAAAACTCAAAATTGCAATGAAATAAATGCATTTGAAATTAACCCAAACTTTTGAAATTGTCCAAACAATACAATTAATCAGAACGAGACTTTAAAACCAAATTTTAGTTTGTGAAGCCAAAAGCAAAAACCAAACATATGAAGTCAAAGAAACAATAATTCAACAACTACCCTCCCAAATGACACAGTTACCTGCACCCATCATTGTTTTTAGTAGACCCTTCTTTATGTTGAATGGAAAGCTAAATAATTTCCTTGGATACTTACATGCCAAATACATGAGAGCACCACGTATTTCACTCCCATCCTTAGGACTCGGGAACAAGGTGTTAAGGTAAGAAGAATTCACAAGATTGTTTCAATTATCCTGTTTAGTCTATATAAATTGTCCTATAGATGTGGTCTTTCCAATTCACAAGAGTAAGCATAATGGATGCTCTAGATACAGCCACCTAAGACCTAAGTCCAACTAGTATGGGATGAATTATTGGCCCAAATCCCACTAAAAAGATTAGATCCATGGTTATGTTCAATTCGTATGTAGTGGAAAGAGTGTGATAAAGAAAAAATCGTGCAATTGAGAGAAAAATGTAATGAAATGTTAGTCATGTAAACAATGAAATATAGATCTATAAGATTGAGGCCTTCACTGGCTTCACGTAGCGGGTATATATGGTTAATATAATTGGGTGGGTGATTACCTCACCATTTAAAATATAGGCAAAATGTCAAATATACTTTGTACCCAATCGTTTCTATTGGAAGGGTATACTAGCCAAGAGCTTGCAAAACAAATTATTTCCAAGTTATTTCTTAGTATTATATAACAGCACCATTTAAAAATCTATTGGAGACACCAATTATATTGACACAAAAAAATGTATCACATTTTTCGGTCCTTGTTTTTCCATGAATTACGTTGTTTCTTTGTCAACAAGTCTTGCTTATTTTAAAGTTTTTATTTGGGACGCGAAACAACTAAGTTATGGCTTGATAGGTTAATTGACATGATTTATATTCTAAAGTGTCTTATTTTCTTTAAAAGTGGATGTACTTTAATGATTTTTAATTTAAATACATAAAAACAAAATAAATGAAAAAGGATGAGAAAATATAATAGAAAATTAACAAAAAAATAATAATCAAAGAGTGGTGGAACACCGCGTAGGTAAAAGTCAAAGTCTTGGTTATGAGTTATTTGTACCCTACATAACTAGGATTATCCAACTCCCATTTCAAATGAAAATATTTCAAGACATCCTTTTTTCCGTAAACATTTCTTCAATCTATGGCAATTGAAGTAGAAGCCTTAAGTATAAATAAAGTTAGATTAACAAGCAAAGCTATGGAGTGTTACTCTATGCTCCTTGTCACCCCTAGTAACAGAAGGCTTCGTAAACATTCCTTAAAAAACCATGTCAATATGGTAATATTGTTTAAACTATTGGGGATTATCGAACTCTAGGAATTATTCTTATTTGAAACAAAAATGTCATATCCCTATCCAAAGGATCTAGAAATTGTCCCTAGCCTCTCTCCACGAGTTTTTGGAATATTCCAGTCAATCCCTATGATTAGTTAATATTCAATCTCTTTAATTAATTAAATCCTTTTAATTAATTAATCAAAATAATTTCTAATTAATTTATTAATTCCTTAATAAATTAACACATTATTATACTCCAATTCTTTATGCTATTTGGATCATGAGGTCAACCCAAAATAACCTTGCTATTATAGGAAATATTATCAAAACAGTTAATTACCTTGGACATCATTTCTGACAAAAACTAGGGTCAACAATTGAAGAGAGATTACGTAAAAGGTCATCAACATAATTAGATGAAGAAAGATTCAATTCCTCGTATTTTACATAAGAGTAAACCATGGAAAAACTCTTTAAACACATTACTAAAATCACTTTGAGGACTCAAATGGTTAAGAGATTTCCATAGGAGAAGGAATGATGAGATCTGTGATCGTAGGAACAAAAGTGTGACAACCCGATATTTCGAGACAATGTAATGTAAAACCAATCAAATTTAGGTCAAAATATAACTTTCCTAAAATCTTATTTGGGTTAAATAAAGTAGTAGGAATCGTATCAAGGTTTTCGTACATATAAAGAACCCTAAAATCCGAGTTATAACGAAGAAGTTATGACCAACCGAAGATTCTCGGCAAAATCGGCAACACCGATTAAACGAAAAACGCGAAGTTTCAATACAATATTTTTTAGACTTAAGTATCTAAATGAAAGTTATAAATATCCTCAAACCGTGAGCATACATAAAAAGAACGTCCAAATCTGACTTCGTATGAGGAAGTTATGATTTTTCCAAGATTCGGGTATAGCAGTAGACAGCTAAAAACTCGAAATAGAGCTCAAGATACTTTTGACCAAAACAACCTAAATGAGAATCTAAGGTCTCAACATTAGTAGCATAACGATGAAAAGTCTGACGAAAACGGACATCAGATGAAGAAGTTATGGATTTTTAACGGAATTATCACGTCCCGGCCCGTTAAAAATAAATAATTAAAAATAAAGTCAGAATTTTCCTATGAAGTCTAAACGAGAGTTGTAGATCATGTTTTTAGCTACGCGTGCATATAAAGAACGTTGAAAACGGAGCTCGTACGCGAAAGTTATGGATTTTACAAGTTCGAGGTCCGAAATCCGAGGCTGTCAGGCTTGCCACGATGTGGCACAAGCTTGCCGCGACCCGGCAAGTGACTGAGGGCGTCCAATCAATGGAAGAGGATAAGTTTGACTCCCCACGACATGGCCATCACTTGCCACGATGTGGCACACCCCAAAAACGCCCCTATAAGTAGATTTCAAGGGTTCCGAGCTCCATTGCTCAGTTCCTTTCTTTCTCGCGCCGAAACTCTGCGTTTAATCCCCCGAGACCCTCCCAAAGCCCCGGTTTTTCACCTTCAAGTCCTGAAGGAAGGTTTTGTGTTCCCGAGATTCCCGAGATTCCCGAGAATCCCGAGGTTTCCCGCGCTTTCAACTCTTCCGGTCAAAGTTCTGCTCGATTCTTCTCTAGACTATTTCAAATCAACCACTTCAATCAAGTGAGTTCATACCCCTTAACTAACGTTTTAAACTATTATTAAATGTTTTATGGGGAGGGGATACAAGTAGAAACATGCTTATTATGTCAATCACAAGTGATTTGTAAGTAGGATTATATTTACTTATTACATCAATCACATGTGATTAATATATTGCATTCAAATGATTTGGCTACTCGTTAGCCGTTTTACCAAACCATTTCCTTCAAATGAATTTTATAAACATTTTATTTGTTTCAAACTACTTATTACATTGTACATATTACTCTGTACATTACCTTTCAAACTTATTTACAACTATGTTTCAATGAAATGTTTCCTTATACTCAAAACTGTTTTATCATACTTATGCCTTCAAATTGTTTTATAGATCGACGTCAAGTCGATCTTTTCTTAAAATAATATTTATGTTTCAAATGTCTTACAAAATTTATTTATGCTTTTATATTATAAATTGCATGCCTCTATATGTATAGTTATATAAGAAATGTTTAAAAGACTTAGGAAGGCTATCCACCCTATTTCCTTTTCGCGCCTTGAGATGTGGTCTGGTGGGATATTGGGTATTCGTCCGAAAGTCGTTTAAATATTAGTTATATATCATGTGTACATATATAGTCATAAAAGGTCTTTCCAGTTCATCCCATGCCCTTAGTTAGTAAGGGTATACATCCATGACCATACATACCAGTTAGACTGCTAGTAAATTACCATATGGGTAGTTTAGGAAGATACTAGAACCGTTACTAGAACACGATATCATATAATGAGTCAGTTCATTCATGAGTCAATACTTTCTAGAACATCACATATACAACTATACTAGGACGAGAACATATACAACTATACTAGGACGAGAACATATACAACTATACTAGGACGAGAACATATACAACTATACTAGGAAGAGAACATATACAACTATACTTGAACGAAAAAACATTACCCTTACATTAATACGTTAACAATTGTGATCCACTGTATCGGAGCATGCCTTAAATTTCATGGCCCGAGTTGTAGCCAGAATTCTCTTGGAGGGAGAGCGTTGAGTTTGCGTATAGATCTATACTGGATTGACAATCCTACACCTTGCTGCTAGCTACAGCCGGACCTGCAGGTCTGCGGGTGCCAAACGTCATTCCGTTATTACGACCATTCATTATGTCGTTGTTACCAATCGATAGTATGGTGCAATTTATCACATTATACCTTAATATAAATCCGGTTTAAGGTAGTTAGTACAGCAGTAGTTCCTATAATACAAAACTACAGTACTACAATGATTTACCCATTACATTTTTAGCGATAACCTCACTTAAACTTTAATGTACAAACTATATTTTGTTAAAAGATAGTTACACTTGGGAAATTACACACTTTTACATCAAACGAGCATACAAAACAGTTAAGCCTTGGTAGAAGGCTACTTTAATAGAAAATATAGGTTTTTCTGAGAGATTCAAAGTTTTTCAAATTCTTACAATACATAGACTTACAAATTCTTACATACAAATTAAGACACTAAATACTTATGATCTCACCAGCTTCAAAGCTGATACTCGCTTTCAAAATTACTTGTATCCTCAGGTCATCATAGACAGGTACCGATGCAAGGAGAAAGGAAGATGGAGCTTGTTCAAGACTTATCTTTCATTTTGATTTATGCTTTAGTGTTTATCAAAATTTGACAGAATACAATTGTATAATAATTATTTTATTAATGCAATGGATGATGTTGTTGCTTGTTTACTACTTTACATTGTTGTTGATATTATACATGACGTCCTCCGCCCCAGAATGTTTCCGCCGTTCTCGGTTTTGGGGTGTGACAAAAAGACTTAGTAATAATCATCCCTTTCGGTAGTATAACAACAGAGGTCAATCTAGTCGCGTCATTGTCAATAGAAGATGTAACAACCCAAAAACAGTAATAAAAATTTTCAATGAAATATTCTCAATTTCATTCATTAACTGTTTCCAAAAACCATCACTAAAATATAACATCTGAATAACATAGTACAATTATTCAAAATATGGAAATCATGAGGGGATGATGATGTGACATCGCGTCGGATCCTTCCCTTTCAAAACCAGAAGTACCTAAAACCAAAACATAAACTATAAGCTCAAAGCTTAGTGAGTCCTCCAAAGCACCACATACCAATAATACAATTGGGCTTAACCCTAGGGTATAGACCAACAATATACATATATGGGCCCCACCCTGGGACCTCGCACTTAGGTATCTTTCAGCCCGATCAACACATATGGGCCCCTCCTTGGGGTATCTTTCAACCCAATCATACAATAGTGGGTCTCGTCCTGGGGTCTATTTCAACTCGAACGTACGATAGTGGGCCCCACCCCGGGGTTTACTTCAACCCATCATATCGATGGATAATGAGCATATCTACAATCTTATGTAATCATGCAACCCTAATTGCTTTGGATATAAGTTTTTCACTAATTGAACATGAAAATTGAATACCAAAGCAATAACCCTAGAAACTAGCATACAAATCAAAATTGATGTATAAATTAGGGTTAGTAGATTACCTTACTTGTCATGTAGTAATGAAAAGAACCACCTTTGAAGATCCTTGACTCTTAAAAGCTTAGTGTCCCAAATGTTGCACATCTAATGGTTTACAAACACCCCATGCAAGAGGATGAGAGGAGAGACACAAGAAAATCGGCTAGGGTTATGAATACTTGCTTAGGCCGAAATTCTAATGACTTGGGGGGGGGGGGGTGTTATATGGGGCTAGGTTGCTTAATCATAAAGATGGACTTGAATAAGGAAACCCTAGTTCCCATCCAAAACCCTAAGCAACCCATGGAAGCCCTTGGACGAAATCTTATAGGACTTCCTATAAATTTTGTCCACTCCTTTCCAAGGAGTCCTTAAGCCTAATTTCACAACTATCAATGATTTTCAAAAAAGCCCCTCTATTATTAATCAGTTCCTTTGATCCCAAAATTAATCGTAAACTAATTTCTGATTAATCACTGATTAATAATATGATTTCCAATTAATATATTAATCTTGTAATATAATAATAAATTCATTTTGAGTACTAATTTATTATTTCAAATAATAAATTCTACTCTCTCTCTCTTTCTCTCTCTCTCTTTCCACTAGTCATCCCGTCAATTTTCATGAGTGAAAGCAACCTAAAAGGACCATGATACTATCAAATCAAGTACATACCAATTATAGTTATGATCTTAGACACCTAATCCAACACTCTCCTACTTGGATAAGTCTAATAACTATGATTGCAAGTATGACCTCAAAATTTAACTAGCAATCGTAGCTTTCAAAAACCGTTGTCGAACTCTGACCTAGTCAATGACGTGTCCTTTAGACAAGTGATCAAGATCCCACTGTTCTACAAGATATCGTATGGAAATGAGACATGGATTATAATCAATCGCAGTCCAAGACTTATTTCCCGATTTCCGATTCATGACGACTGACTACAATCGAACACATCAATTCAGTCCAGGTTTGGCCAAGCGCTTAAGTTGCCATCACTAAATCATTGAGGGGACCACATATATCGCCTTTATCCCATTTAGGGTAAAAGGAACGGATAAAATTTGACTATAGGCTTGCACTATTCATTCATCAAATCATACACAACAATACTTTTTATAACATCAATTTACTGATGTGTTTACGTATTATCAATGCACAAACGACTCGTAAACAACAACTCATATATCTCGGTTTGAAGAATATAAGATATTATCATCTCAGAATTACTCGTGATTAAATCCATGAAGTAATTCTCTAAGCGTGGATTAATCTAATACTCAAATTCCAATTTCAGGAGTACTCATGAACACTGCAACAAACTTGTGTTATGTCTAAGCTCTTAGATAATCTACAGTCAGATTCATGACAGTCTTAATTCGCTACTTACTTCTAAAAGTATGATCGATTGTGGATGTTTGAATAACCTAGTTATCCAAGAAGTAAAACATGTGAAGTGAAACACAAGAATAACCTAATTAAACATGGTCTCAAACAATTGAATATAAATAAAACACTTATTATTTTATCACCATATTAATCAAACTTTATTCATTGTATAATGTTTCGAGTAATCAACTTAATACTTGAATTAAAACAACAATCATGCCATGCTCCAAGCACGCATACTATGTTTATCTATGGTCTTTCCTTTGTGAAACAAATAAATTGAACACTTTTCTAATGATGCTCATTTCACAATTCTAAATCCTTATTACAAGTGTAAGAATACCAAATTCTTGCCTCTAATAGAATATGTTAGAGTGTAACCTTTCATGCAATGATCATTTTGTAATGTCAAGGCACCAAAGTCACAGAGACTTTGACAATGATATTACAAAGCATTCAATTGGAGATTTGTTACAAAAACAATTCCATGGAAATGAAGTCTCTCATTCAAAGAGAATTCCTTGAACACCCTTTTTACATTATAGTTACTAATCTTACACCCAGATCTCAATATCCAACTCCCATAATGAAACATTTCCATATTCCCATATGACTATCAATTCTGAACAAATGTTACCTCCACTCAGAACATGTCAATACGGTCCATCCTAAATTATACTATACTTCCAACTGTTCACAAACAATTAATCTTTGGTAAACCTCATATTGTCCTTGACAGTTGTTTAATAACTTTAGTCATATCTGGTTCTAGTCCTTTTCCTTCTTAATTCCCTAAGCATTTGGAAAACCAGAATGAGTGAATATTATAACATATGAAATCGATCCTATACCCAAAGCATATGGGATTTGATTCATAATGTCTTAAAGAACTGATATTCGACCAGTCACATGCTATAATATTTCCATATATCGAATTTCCTATGTTGAAACATTTCAACATGATATTCATATACGTTCATGACTAAGTTCTATTAGATCCTTCAATCTAAAATTTTTAGATTCGGAATGAAGTATAAGTGCTCTCTCCCCTATAACTTTCTATAGCGAAACAACTTGCAAATTTGTAACCTTTGTTTCCTACAACCAGCATTGCCTACTTGCAACACTTAGTATAACAATTATGCTCCCACTAGCATAACAACTATACTCTTTCTAGCATAACAATTATGCTCCCACTAGATTTGATATATACCGAGAAATCAGCTAGACTTATGCAGACTTCTCAAGCTCATACATCTTTCATTAGATATCTTATGTGTGTGTAAGTCATCATTCTTATCAAGAATTTCTATCATATGATTCTTGAATGAGGCGGTGTGCAAGAATGGACAACATTCAATGGTCATTTTAAACATTTTAAACATTGAATCACTAGTACGCCTATTTCACGAAATTAAATTTATTATTAAATCTATAATGATAATTCAATTTAATTAATCTTATAATTAAATATTATCTTTCCAAGATTATCTCCTAATATTTAGGGTTTTTATTTTATTCATATAAGGCATCAAAAATCGGATTTTGATCGATTTTAAAACAAATAATTACCAAAAATTAACCACACAAATCAGATTAGGCAACAAAATCTCGAAATTCGGTTTTAGACCGGTTTCACGTCGTGACAGGCAGTGTGTCACGTCGTGAGAACAAATTTCTCGAAAAATCGATTTTGTTCAGTTCATCTAATGTACAATCAGTGTTAGACACACCTAAGTTTTAATACCACTGATGAGTTTTATAAGTTACAATACTAATGTGCTTGCCGAATTTCACTTAATACTTTAGGGAACATGTAACCTAAATGATATAGGTCATATACTTTGAGTGCAACATTCTATGAACAACAAAACTAGATTAAACCTAATGTAATCTAAATATAATACAAGAATTAGGGTTACATACCTTTTATTTTTTTTTAGTAAACACTTCAATCCTTCCTTTGAAGAGCTTGGAAAGCTAGAACCAAAAGGATGGTATCACTAATGGTTCACACCCAAACCTTGGAACTAGAATACAATTGAGGAGAGAGGAGTAGAAGGAAATTTCGATCATATACTTTTAGAAAACAGAATAACCACGAAAATCCTAGCCCAATGGTCCTATTTATAGTTTAGGTAACTTAAGGACAAAGCAAGATTTGAATGAATTTAATCCCAATCAAAATCCTTTCCTTATATGCATCCAAGAGGCTCCTAGAAATCCCAAGGAGGCTCCCAAAACCTTCCTCCATTGGATGGTGCTAGAATTACCTCTTTTGTATAACTATTGAACAATTACAATTCACCCCTTGCACCATTAATTAATTCTAATTAATCTCGAATTAGTTCCAGATTAATTATGATTAATAATTAATCAATTCTAATTGATTTTATATTAATTTATTAATCTTATAAATTAACAAATCAATTATTTAACAAATGATCTCGTATTAATTTATTAATCACATAATAAATTAATATAGTAATTATCTATTTCCAACTAATATATTAATCACATAATATATTAACAAATCATTTCCTCATAATTTCCAATTAGTTATTAATCATATAATAATCTAATAAATTATTCTCTCTCTCTCTCTCTCTCTCCCCCTCTCTACAAATTTCATTCTAACCAAGTTCTAGTTATGAGAGCAACTCAAAAAGGTATTGTTACTAATTACAAGATTATACCAATTTAGTTACTGATTTAGACACCTTAATCCACAATATATTCTGAACAATTTTACTATAACAAAATGAATAGAATTTGAATAAGAACAACTTATTTAAATAGATTATGAATAGTATATTTCGGAAAAAAATTATTGTCATGAAACCAAATTTTTTGGTTATTTTTGTAGAACATCTTGTTTGTAAGGATTAGTTTAATCAATATCATTAAATAATTATGTAGACTCCATCATGAGAACTGGATCATTATGTTTCTAAAGGCCTATGATCGAGTAATAAACTGAACCTCATAGAAATGAGCATAACTTTGGTCCAAATGAGAGAGAAAAAGTCTTCATAATTGACCTATTAAATGCTCCATAAAGGGTCTAAATTAGTATAATAATGAGTCTTTAATAGTTCTTATATAGTTTTAGAATTTTCATTTTTCCATGAGTTATTTCCTTAGCCCTATAAATAGAACTTCATGGGATACTTGCAAATATATGATTCCTTCGAATAATAAAACTTCATTTCCTCCCAAAATTTTGTGTGTTTGAAACCGAATTTGGATGCATTTATTGAATCAACGTGGTTTGGAAGAGATTATCATGTAACATCCTAAAATTACCAATAAAATTTTCATTTTTAAACCATCAAATCTATACAACCATTAGTTCCAAAACCAATCAAAATATATTGTATTTTCTTAACATCAGAGTAAAACAGTAATAATTTGTAACATCCCAAAAATCAAGTTAAAATTTTTATTTTTGAAGTCCAATAAAAAACCGTAACTATTGTTTACAAAACATTGTTCTCAGAAGTAATAATCACAAATAAAAGTATCATAAAATCTAAAATCATAAAACCGGAAGGATGTGCACAATCACGCCTTAGCTTTCCCCTTGTCATCCGAAGTACATGAAACATAAAATTGAACACCATAAGCCAAAGATTAGTGAGTCCCCCCGAGTACCACACACAACCAGAACATATACAATCATGCGTTATAGGTCCAATAAGTCATCGGACTAGAATACCCCTGGGTCCATAGCCATTAGGCAGGATTACCTCCCGACCCAATCAATGATCGGATTGGAATGCCAATATATAATAGGCTCAATTAGTCATCAGATTGGCATACCCTCTGGTCCACAACCATCGGGCTGGATTACCCTAGGTATGTTGGCTCACACACATAACAGTAAAGCCTCAACCCAAAAACGTACTATGTTGACATATGCAAAATATAAACATATAACTGGTCAACATGAAAACTAATAGATCTCTAGATCACTACCGCATACCAAAATCCTATAAACGAAGATATAGATCTAACAGATCACTACAACATAACAACATCCTATATTCTATGATACATAACTGGGTGGACCAACATTGGTGCCTTCCACCCACAAGTACAGTGAGGAAGAACTTACCTCTTAGTCTGAAAAGATATCTAAATAGGACACTACTCTAAATATTAGCTCTACCAGTCACCTATACATCAAATAGTGACCAACTCAACTACAACTCAAAATACTCAAAATACCCATGTGTCAAACTTGGTCAAATCATGGTCAAAGTCAAAAGGTCAAAAGTCAACCATGTCAACTCAGGCTGAGTATGCCCAGTGTACTCAGCATGTACGCATGGCATACTTACCATCCGGAAACGGGCTCCTAAGGGAGTACGTGTAATATGCTTAGAAGTACACCCAACATACTCGGTCATATGGCGTCTTTCCTATTAAGTGCTTATTTCATGAAGGCCTTTCATCCAAAACTCAAATCTAGTCCCAATTAGTGTTCTAAACCATAAAGTTTCCAACTTTATGATCTTGCATGGCTATTAAGGGTCCAAATCTTAATACCCTAACTTGTAAACCCATTAAGACACCACAACCTTTTCATGGAAGGATTAGAAGGGCTAAGATCACATTTTTATCACTCTAGACACTCTAAAACATCCAAAAGGACAACTCATTTGGTTTAGAGTAGCTTATACTTAAAGGGACCAAGATTATGGGGCTAATAAGCATAAAAATCCACATCTAGCAATATATAATGAAATAACCAAAAAAGTTCAGAGCTTTATACCTCTAAATAAAGCTTGAGAACAAGATGCTTTTGGATCTAAAGAGTTCTTGAGCTTCTAAGGTGAATCCACCTCCTTCTTCCACTTTTAAGAACACCAACAACACACTCTAAGGCTCAAAATGCTCATAAAGGTGGATTAGGGTTTGCAAGATACAAAATAGGGTTGGAGGATGATTAAGGAAGGAGTCTTGGGGAGTTAATGATGCTTAAATAGGGTCTAAACCCTAAAAATTAGGGTTTAGGCACTAGCCACGTATGCCCAACGTACATAGCATATGCCCAACGTACCTGATAAAACACACACATTTCATTTAAAGGATAAAGGGACCAACTTTGCAAAAAAAAATTCATATAAGGGGTTAAAGATGTAAATTACATCAATAAAGATGTTACATAATTAGTGTTGAAAATCCACCATGGGATGTTGTGCGGTTAAGTCAGGACCTTCCCTTTGGAACTGGAGGTAACTGAAAATGTTTAAACCAAAGAACCATAAGCACAAAGCTTAGTGAGTTCCCGACACATCATACATATGGGCCGAACCCACACGCAAATGGACCCAACCCATCATACTAATGCAAGAGTCACAAAGACATCTAGCATCCTACATTGTATAGTGATAAGACCCACCTTGTTGTCGAGATAAAAAACTAACAGCTCTCACAACCAACATAAATATGCTAAAATCTCATACTATAACCACACATGGTAATCCCTTATTCTACCTTCTAAAACTAGAATTTTACCAAAAGTCAACGTATGCCAAAATTTAATGGTCAAGGTCAAACTCAATAGTCAACATTACCAACAGCTAACTCTCACATCGTGACCAGTCGATGGTCATGTCATGAGAACGCACTCGACCCAATTCCAACCTGGCCAAGCTCCGACCCATCCAAATCAGTCACGGACAACATAAATAGAAGGGACCACAAGATGGACCCTCCTTGGTCACGTTGTGAACATATCTGGACAAAATAATAGAATAATCCGCCACTATCACGTCGTGACACTCTCCATGCCACGTCGTGACCACTGGCTCAGTAACATCCTTATGGATTGAGTCCTTAATCCCTTAAAACTAGTGGGCCAGAATTGTTGTCTTCGACCCATGGTACAACGAGGCAATACTCACCTGAATCAAAAAGACTTTGAATACTACGATATGATCCCTTTTTCAGCACTGCTTGTTCCAGTGAATCCACCTACACCAAAACCAGATAGAATCTCAATCAATAGCCCACAATCCTCAAGTTTGACCCAAAATCAAACTTGGTCAAAATTTCAACAGTCAACGGACCCTCATGAAGTGACCATTTATTGCTCACGTCGTGAGCCACTACATGACAAAATAGTCAGGTCTTACAATCCTCACAACGTGATATTCATCTTCCTCACATCGTGAGATTCATCGGTATGCCATTTTGATCCAAACACCTCTTAATCCATTAAGCCACCAGTCTATCTTTTCCAAGAGGATTCCTAACACTCTTAGGATCATAAAAATTGATATTTTAAGGTGTTGTATGTCTAATACAAGACTTGAGCTCAAACTAGGTCATTCATGGATAAAAATGAGATACTTTCTCAAACATGGACTCAAACATCCACCAAACTTCAAATCCATGACATATAAGCACTAAGGGATCCCTTGGACCTATTAAGTTGCCAACTTTATGGAGTCCTAAAACTCTAACTCTTAAACCATGGCCAAAGATGCATAAAAATTTAGATCTAGCTACAAGGAAACATAAAGTTTGGATCTTGGTAATTCACAATGGTTCAGAAGTGTAGCTAGAGGTTGCAAATGAAACTTCCAAGCAGAAACTATCCTTCCATGATGATCTTTTCCTCTTCAAACCACCAAAAAAACTCAAGAATATCAAGGAGAGGCTAGTGTTACGGTTTTACTGAGCTTAGGGACAAAGGAGACTGTTTTGGAACCCTAGAATGAAGTATATGGGGTTTAAATACGAAGGAAACCCTAATAGATAATGGGCTTGGGTTGCAACGCATTTCACGTCATGAGCTCTTATTGTTGACATCGTGAGCTCAGTATAATTCCGTGTCTTCATTTAATTACCCCTCACGTCGTGACCCTTCTGTGGTTCAGGTCGTGAGCCTTGGTTTTACCCAAAAACCATTCCTTTGACTCACTGGGGCCCTAAAATGATCCAATCTTAAAACATGGTGTTACAATTCTCCCCCCACTAAAATTCTATTTTGTCATCGAAATCACTTCTCGCTCCCATTCTAGATGTAACCCTCTGAGCATCCTCAAACCCAACTCTTACGACACATCTGTAGACCTTAGAAGTAAGAAGTAACCTGACAATAAACAATTCCCCACAACATCATTGATCCACAAGAGAAGAATTCACTTTAGGGTCTTGGACCCTATCTAAGCTTCTTATCTATTAACCTAACCCTAATATGTTCAGCCTCCATCCCTCTAAACCCTAGAAATCAACTCTTAGTCCCCTTTTGAGTATTTTTTGGTGCTTGAGGAGGAAGAAGAAACCTCTTGAAGAGTCGTTGTTTGACTTGGAGCTTTTGGATCCAGGTTTTGTTCACCTAGTTCTAACTTCTAGAGGTATAAAGTATCAACCTTGACAAATATTTCTTCTAGATCTAGCTAGGTGGCACTTTGTTATGATTTTGGTCCCTTTGTGGGACCCCGATACCGTATGGTACTAATTTTTTTAAAAACAATTGGGACCGGGAGCGTGGTCGGGGCGGGATAAACCCCGTTTATTTTTGGGATCGAGGTTAGGAGTGGGTATTTTCGTCCCGTACCCCCCCCCCCCCCCTCTGGGCTTATATTTATATAAAAAATATTATTTAATATATATATATATATATATATATATATATATATATATATATATATATATATATATATATATATATAGGTTCAGGTTCATTTGAGACCACTCTAATTTTGTGAGACCGTGATACCAAATCTAAAAATAATTTTAAAATGCAAAATAAATGGAAAAATCCAAAAATTCTTTTTTTAAATATTATTTTCGGAACTTGAATTAACTAAAAAAAATAAAAATAAAAATAAAAAAATAAAAATAAAAAATCCCGTTTTTTTTTTTAAAAAGTAAGTGAAATATTCTAAATAGAATATTACACTGACATATTCTAAAAAATAATTTTAAAATCAAAATAATTGGAAAAATCTAAAAATTCTTTTTTTTTCAATATTATTTTCGAAACTTGAATTAACTAAAAAAATAAAAATAAAATAAATAAAATAAAAAAAATTCTATTTTTTTAAAAAAGACGTGAAATATTCTAAATAGAATATTACATTGTACATATTCTAAAAATAATTTTAAAATGCAAAATAAATAGAAAAATCAAACTTTTTTTTTAAAATATTATTTTCGGAACTTGAATTAACTAAAAAAATTTTAAAAATAAATAAATGCGTCTCATGGTCTCACAAAATTAGGCCGTCTCACATGAACGTAACCCTATATATATATATATATATATATATATATATATATATATATATATATATATATATATATAAATTTTAGGGTTTTATTTGTTCATTTCCTTGTGGAACACCGCCATATGAAGAGACAAAATTCGGATCTCGTTCTAGGCTTTCATGCTTCTAAACTTCTTCACTTAGCCAACGACGGCTATCGGATTCCGACGTAAGACTTCCATTAACCTTCGTCTTTACTCTTCACAGTAGCAATCGAACAATGAGAACAAAGAAAAGCTGATTTTTGAGCTTCATTTTCACCCCCACCCTCTACTGCCGTCCACCTACCTTCATCCGCCTTCCACCATCAGCCTGCGGCCTGTGACGTTCACTTGCCCACGAAGAAGAGGAAGAATTGATTCTTGATATTTGTCTTCTCCCTCACTCGCTGCCCCTATTAATCTATGTAATTTTATCAGGTTTTTTTGTGCAATTATTTACCTTCTTAGTTCTTATTGTTAGCAGTTGAGTTTTGCCCTCATCTCTCTTTTCAAGAAGAAATATGAACATGAAGTATTCATGGTTCTTTATTCTTGAATGAAATTTTAGTGAGATTGTTTTAATTGCTTTGTGAAATCTTCTTGAATAGTTTTTTACATTCCAGAAATATGTTTTAGTAGTTGTTTACAGTTCAGATTTGTAGACTTGTTCGAAATCTGTTGGTGTTGTTTGTTTTTTTAAAGTCAAAATGTCTGCAGTCTGCTGACCACATCTTCAAGCCTCTGCGGCAGAAGAGGTGAACCAAACGTCTGCAGTCTGCAATAAGAAGACTGCTTGTTTTTAACGTCTGTGGACCGTTAAATAAATTGAATTTTTAAACTTAATTTCATGTTATAAACATTAAAAATGTATTTTTAACAAAAAATGAAAGAAAAAAAAAACTGCACGGTGGCCATGTTTTTTTTTTTGGTTTAGGTTAAAATGAGGTTTGAAGACCTTTGAAGACAGTGGCCCATGTCTGCGCCAGGAAGACCTCGCGCAGACGTTTTCTGATCTGCGCACTTCCAAAAAACAAACAATCTGCGAGGGCATATGTCTGCACGTTGTCTGCGCGACGCAGACAAAAGTGGTTGCACAGATCTTCACACAAAAAACAAACAGCCCCTTAGAAATGTTGATAATGTGATACTATGGTTTTTGTTTATCATAGATCAGATTTTAATTTGATATGTGTTAATAGATTAGATTTTAATTTGATTAGTGTTAATATTTATCAATCATCGATGGTTCTTAAGTCCTAGAATGAAATTATAGCTTTTTTTAGTATAAAATAAAGCATTGTTTTAGCAAAAAAAAACATTTTTTGGCATATGAAACGGGGAAACGGGGGCGGGATTGGGGGTAATTGAGATCTTTGGGGGCGGGATTGGGGGCTGGTATGCCAGGGGATTCAGGGGTAGGGGCGGGGCGAGAGTAACAGTTTAATTCGTGGGCGGAGCGGGGGAGGCGATTTTCGACCCCGTTTGACATCCTTACTTGTTGGGGTTATGGAGTTACAAAGTTTGGATCTTGATGAGTATAAACCTTCCATGCATGATTTAGTAGTATTTTGGTGAAGTTTGAGACTTAGTGTTTTGATTTAGGTTCCATTAAGTCATGCTAAGTCATGAAGCCCGGAACTTTATGACTTAATACGTCCCGTTGAACCAGTTCTGGAAGTTTGGACTAAGGTCTTAAGGTATTAAGAAGTTTTAAGATATTTTGGAGTGATTTTGACCCTTGGAGTTCATCTTTGGTGTTGGGCTTCATTAAGCCATGCAAAGGTTTAAATCCTTCGACTTTATGGATCAAGTCACTTATATTTTAGCTATTCTAAAGTTTTGGACGTCTTAGATTAAAGGATTAAGACGTTTTCTAGATTGGTGGTGGGCAGGGTCAATACGCGGGGCATACAGGGTTTCTTGGGGGTACGCTTAGCGTACCTACTGAGTACGTGGGGCGTACTTATTCAGATGAGATTTTGCATTTTGGACTTCAAGTTTGAGCTTAGGTGTTGGGTTATTAATAGGTCATCTGAGTACAAGTGTTTTGGACTTGGAAGAATAGTTGAGCTTTAGGGTAAGGTCCATGTAAAGGGTTTAGGCCCAATTTAGAAAATTAAGCCAAATTTAGGTCTTGGTTGATTAATTGGCATTTGGGCCTTTCAGATTGTGAGTTTGGACCTTAGTCTTGGACCAAGCTAAGTTAGGGATAAAACGGTATGTTTATCCTAAGTATGGATTTAAGGTTATAGATTGGAACCCAATTGTTGATTGAGTGTTGTTTTGACTTTGATAGTTTGGGGAACTGTTAGCCATCAGTCAGGTATTTTCTGTATGATTCGGTAGTGTGAGGTGAGTCATCTCGCCACATCTATGGGTCAAAGGCACCATGGCGAGCCCATTATCTGGTTATGTAGTATGCTAGAGGTTGTGTGATACATGTTATGTATGGGTTGAAGTATACCCCAGGGCGAGGCCCACTTTATTATGTTTGGGTTGAAATATACCCTAGGGCGGGGCTCACTATGTTATGATTGGGTTGAAATATACCCCATGTCGGGGGCCCATACTTTCTTTTTGGGTTGGAATGAACCCCAGGGCTAGGCCCATTTATAGATTTGGTATGTAGTATTTTGGGGAGCTCACTAAGCTTCATGCTTACGGTTTTCAGTTTATGTTTCAGGTATTTCGGTTTTCAAATGGAAGAGCTCGAGATGATTGTGGAATGAGGTGGTGTTTGCCCTACAATCATCTCGAGCTCTTCCATTTGAAAACCGAAATACCTGAAACATAAACTCATTCTGATACGATGTGACGATTGATACATTTGTTTCATTTGTATTTTTATGATGATTTTTTTCCGGAATATTGGTTTTATCAATTTAAAAATGAAATTTTTGGATCTTATTTTTGGGAAGTTACATTTGAGCTTGTAAGTGTGAAATTGGTGGTGTTTTAGTGAAAGAAGAAGAAGAACTCTTGGTGGTTGCTTGGAGGGATAGTTTGAGCTTGTAGATCCAAAAATTACCTTTACCTTTGGAAGCCTTTTAAGGTAAAAATCTCTCACCTTGATGGTCATTTGTGCTAGATCTAGTTTATGGTGTTATTATTGCATTTTGGAGTCTTTTGAGTTAAGGTTGAGCTTTTGATCTACTCCAAAAGCAATGGATGCTAGATCTTAACTCCATTTAGGCCCCATGTTCATAAAAATGCAAACTTTATGGATGATATCAGTCCATGCATGTATTAAGATCTTTATTAAGCTTTTTTTGTGCTTTGAGTCCCATTAATCCATGCATGAGTATAAAGTTGCCAACTTTACGTGATAAGTCACCCTTATGAACCAGATATGAGAGTTTGGCAAAAGGTCTTAACTGATTAATTGCCTAATTAAGAGAACTTGTAATCCGGGGAGTACGTTGGGTGTACGAGCTAAGTACGCCCCGCATACTCGACAATTGGGCGTTTGGGCTTGGCCTTCTGGGTTTAGGCTATAGTTTGGGATTGTTAGGGAGGGCCATTAGACTTTTGATTTGTACTTTTGACTAGTATTTTGAGCTTCCTTGGATTTAGGCCCATGATGGGTTTTGGGACCAATTTAGAAGATTGAGCCATAATTGGGTTTTGGGTTGCCATTTAGAATTTGGGCCTTTTGAGTAGTTGGGTGGCCCTTGGATTTTAGTCCAAGTAAGAAAATGGTAAAATGGTCTTTTTACCCTAATTATGGCTAAGTAGCTTAGATTCTTTGTTATGAGTCGAGATATGATTAATAATTGGATGTTATTTTGATGATGATAGCACGAAGATTTTTTAGACCAACAGGTAGAGATTCATTTGGCTATTTCAGCTGCTAGAGGTGAGTTTCCTCACTGTGTTTAGTGGGTCAAAGTCACCAATGTTGGCCCATGGTTGTTATGTTGGAATGCTAGATGTATGCGTGACTCCTTCATGTGTTATGTGCTTGTATGATTTCCGGGCGGGGCCCGATAACCATTCTATATGCTATTTATCTTTGTGATTATTGTATGTGCTATGTGTTTATATATATATATATATATATATATATATATATATATATATACACACACACACACACACACACACACACACACCGAGCGAGGCCTGATGACTGATAGATCTGTATATCGAGCGGGGATTAATGTCGGGCGAACCTCAGGATGATTGTAGTGCACACACCACCTCATTCTGTAATTTATGTTACTCTAATGTTTTGTGATGTAGTTGATACACCTTGTTTCACCATGGTTTTATGATGATTATTTGGATAATAGTTTTATTAATTTAAAAACGAAAATATTTGGTCTTAATTTTTGGGACGTTACAAAATCAGAGAAAGACTTATAATAATTTATATATTAGGAACCAACTGAATTTAATCCATGTCTTGAAAGTAACCATAGGAAAAATGGGGATTTAAAGGGAAGTGTCTATTCCCTTGAATACGATCGTCTTTAGTTAGTTGTTTGCTTTAGTTGTTTAGTTGATTAAGTAATTAAGTTAATAGAACTTGCAAAATCAGATAAACCTCCACTTTACTTGTTTTTCGTAGATTAATTTTTAGTAGTTATTTTATTAGTTAAATTCCGTTCACTATGATCGATACCCGACTTACTTTTATATATTATAAACCGACTAGGTATACTGCCTATAAGTGCATTAGTAGTTAAGTATTGTTAGGTTATAAATTTAAAACTCGTAGGTATATCTGTGCACATCAGACGTTAAAGAGGGTACCTTAATCCTAGAGATAAGATGATTAAATACAAGAAAAACCCTAAAATTATGGGCTTGGGCCTGAACATCCATTGTCACGTCGTGACCACACTAATGTCATGCCATGACAATCTTTCGGATACGCGTTCTCATATTTGGTTTGTCACGTCATGACCACCATATGTTCACGTCGTGTCATGGGTATTTTGTAAGAATCAACATGTTCAATCTTTGGTCGTTTGTATGCTACATCAGTAGATATTAGAGTCGAATTGCTAGTTCAAAATGTCTCCAAGGAACGAGAATCTCAAATTCGTGAGATGTGAAGTATACCTCTCGAGTTTTTCTGATTTCAAACCAATATTTTAGTATGAGGAGTATGATGATGCAAGCATTCTATTTTTTGACATCGATTCCGTTTATGATGTGGAACATGTGTATGACACTGAAGATGAATATGAGACAGTTGAAGAAGAAGTTGGTGCTAAAATAAGATATATTTCCAAAGTTCTTAATTACGGAAAACGGCGATGATAATGTCTATAACAAGTTTTCAGGTTTTTGTATTCTTTACAAACATGATCTTCTTATGGCTACTCAAGGAATCAGAATCGAGGAAAATATTATACGCCTAAATATTACACCAATTAATAATTCGCTAATTCGCTCCAAAGTAGTTTTCAAGAGCAAACACATCACTAAAACGTGATCAGTATCATCTTCACCATTGTTGCACGAGTGACAAGAGGTGATCGACACATTCATTCGCCTCTTAGCAAGAGCCACCGTAGTTGGAATGCGATCTAAACAAGCACACCACACAAAACACCCCATTTTACAAGGAACCAGATGAACCCACACCATGTGATTGCTGACGGTGCGAGTAACCTTCGAGTTGATAACGGTTCTCAAATCATTCACATGAAAAAACTCCATCTCTAGATAACTTGGATTTCCATATGTCTGGACTTCCGGATAAATGAATAAAAGAGATAAGCCCTGATAGTTTATTGAGTTCGTCGGCATCCACCTAATTTAGATAAACTTTTTTCCAAGCCCAATTAGGACCTGTAATCGACAACCTCTTAGAAACAAAGCAGGATTTTCGCTTATCTAATTCGAACATGAACATGAATAGATCAGCGAAAGTACCGATACCGGACCAATTGTCATACCAAAAGAGTGTATTATCACCCGAGCTAATACAAAATTAGAAAATAAAAGAAAATAGGATATCAAGAACCTCTAAGTTTGTACATAACTACACAATATTATACAAAATCTCATCCAAAGTCTTCTTTCCAAGAGAAAAAATCACTTTCCTCAAAAGATTATGAGTACCTCACACCACTTTACAGTATACACCACAGAGTGTTGGATGTATCATAGTATTATTTTTTTCATTTTAGTCTCGGTGATTATCCCTTTAATTATTGTTTATTTACCTCCAGATTAATTTATCGACATGTTTTATTAACAAATATATGTATTTGATGTCAAATGGTAGTCCTTTTCATATATTTGGGTTTTGGAGGTAGTGTGATAGTGTCACGTGATAGAGACCCACCAGACACGTGAGGCCATGAATTTTTCCTTTTTTTAAGAGACACCTCGAAGTCGTCAAACCGACCATATCCCTATAGAGAGGGCCCTCCTAGCGAATTGATAAAAAGGGACAAGTATGACGTATTCCGTGAACTCGAGTACTACCACAAAACACAAAGCACGACGTCGTATAAAATTTCACAAAAGTCGGCAACTCAATGTACCAATTATAAAATGCCACGTGGAGGTTCCATAAGCTTTGTTTAGTCCTTGACAACCGACGATGACCAGTATCGACATAAACGATGGGACCCACATGAAATGCATCCATCCACGTTCTCATCCTCCGTGGCGTGACGTGAGTGGATAAGTACACTAATGCATTACAGCGTGTCTCTCTCTCCTTCTTTTATGCTTTGCCCTTGTCGACTCCTTCCTTACGGCATCGCTTCATGATTAAGCCATGTTGCAACTTTATTTTCGATATTTGTCAAAATTAATTAATTTTGTTAATCGTGAGATCGATACATAGGTTGTTTCGTACGTGGATTATAAAGTGAATGGAATTTTTTGAATAAGAAATAAATCTTGCTTTTTCGTATCAAAAAGTTTGATGCCACGAGGATCATATGTATGTAAGATCAATTAAATGTTTTATAGTCCAACGATATATCATATTGATCAGGTTATAATCCGTATAAACCACGATCAGTATATTTAAAATTTTTATATAGATAGAAAAATAATAAATATCAAAAAAAAAAAAAAAACCCAATATATTGTCGATCGTAAGTAATTATGAAATAATTTGTTAGGTAAAACAAATATAATAATGTTATTACGATATGATTTTGTATTTTTTAAATTTGAATAGAATTTAATTTGTTACAAAAAAATAATAATAATAAAAATCATAGAAAAATGACACCTATCAAAAAGATATTCTAAAAAACTAACACGTTTCGTTTTTAAGTTTCATTTATTAGAAGAGGTAGATATAATATTTATAGTCCTAATAGTTAAATTTGTCATTTCTATTCGGAATCGAGCTTCGTAATTCATCTATTGAGCTCAAATATATATATATGAACATCACATATTGCACCAACAATAACGAAACTATATGAGACGATGAGGGTACTACAGCTCCCCAAAAACATATATATATATATATATATATATATATATATATATATTACTTGTAAACATACTCCATGTTATTATACCCTAGCTACAAGAATTGTACCATGTTTTTAATGTCTAGGTTAGAATAACTACATGAAATATATATTTTCCCGTTGCTACAACAAGAGTAAAGAGAAATACGTTGTGATCATGGATGATCAAGTTTTAAATAATTATTTAGTCATTTTACTGAGAATGATGTGTTTTCTACATGTTTTTTACGATGATAGCATTGATCGATATCGAGACATGACGATTAGACAGATTCGATTGTAACTCTTGCTTAAATTCAATATTTTTTTTCGATTTACGAGTTTAAATATTTAGAAACTATTTTCATCAATTATTTTGAATGTTGATAATGTTTATACATTTGTATCAAAAATTTTGGCTCCACCACTATGTACCAAACCACATATAACCTAACAACTTGATGGATTCTAATTTTTTATTCCATGATTTATGATGGTTGACAAATTAAGTTTTTTTTATACACAATGTTTTGCTTTCATTGTAATTGGTAAAAAGCTTTACGGGAATAAGATAATCGGCCATGATCTTACAAAATGTGAAACGATTAAAGATAAGATCATGATATTACCAATCTTTAATTAAACTTTCTTTGCTATATAAAAAATGAATGTTGATAAAAAGCTTGTAAATATGAGGTTAGTGGATTGAAGTCTACCATAATAAATAAGGATAATTTTGTCATATGTCAATTTTTAATGAGTTTTGAAGCTTACTGTTTGTGATAATTTTTAAATAAATAATATCCACATGTTAATTTATGGTTTTTTCTTTTTACAATTTTTAAAATTAAAAAGTTGTATAATACTTATAGTTATATACGTAAATTATTAAATATAATAATTATGATATTAAATTGCAATTAATACGTTTAATCATTTCTTATTTCAAAATATTATTCTAAAAATTGCTTATTGTTTACATATTAATATTTTATGTTTTAAATCAAGATGTATAATACATGTGTTTTACACTTAGTACAATATATAGAACAAAAAATAAAAAAATAAAAATAAAAACTTAATTAGATGCAACATATATGCTTTTGTATCATTATTTATAATAGTTAATTGATATTCTACCTAATACAATTGGTGCTAATTAGGTAATTGATATGTACATATAAATGATGAGATCAAATTTCATCCTTATCTCTCTTACCATGTACAAAAATTTAAGAACGGTTTTACTAATTTCTAACAATGCAATAAAGATGAAAACAAAAAGATACTATAAGAAACATTAAACAGAATTAAAAATAAGCATAAAGACAAAAAAAGTATTAGCTAACTGATTAAAACTTTTGCAAATGTCAAAGTTAACCAAAATAATCAAAAGATATAATTATTATAATTTGTTTTCTAACATATCACAAAATAAAATATAAATTTATTTATAATGATTGAAAGGAATTGCAAAATTTATTTTTCTAAAGTTTTTAATATAAACTTAACTCTGTACTCTTGCAACATAATATTTGATTACATGAAATTAATAGTTTTGTTGATGAATTATTGAATTGCAACTCTCTCTATATTATTTGTTAAAAAATTAGTATCGACATATAATGAATAGTTAACCACTTGTCACTAAAGAAGGATAAAATAAATAAATAATCCAATAAACAACGATTTTCTAATTATCAATAATTTTATTTTATATAGTATATAAATAAACAAAAACATATTTAAATAACGAAAAGTTAACAGATTAAACCGACATTTCAAGAATCCTCTAGCTTACTTGTAACTTAATCGCGTCCACTACGTGTCTCACGTCCCTATAAATTCAACCCCCTCACAACTCATACAATCACACTATCATCTCATCTCTCTAATCTCATCCAACAACAACAACAACCAATCAATCAAATACTCAGTTTTTGTTCTTAATCCCGATTCAACTTTCATCATGTCTGACGAAGGAGTTTACCACAGCGCCCCCAAAACCGAAGAGTGCGTCGAAACATCCACCGTGGTGGCGGAGCCTGAAACCGTCGAGAAGTCCGATCGTGGACTGTTTGATATGTTTGGAAAGAAAGACGAAGAGAAGAAATGCGAAGAGGCCGCGATCTCATCGGAGTTTGAACAGAAAGTTCAAGTCTCTCACCCGGAACCGGAGGAGAAGAAAGAAAGCTTGCTCGAGAAACTTCACAGATCCGATAGCAGTTCCAGTAGCGTAAGCTTTCTGTCTCCATTTCTAACTTTTGGTTCAAATCGTTTACTTAATGGCACGATCTGTTGATTGATTGTGATATGTTAATTTCCGTACTAAAAATATGTTTCCTTTGTTGAAAATTGTTAACAGTCGAGTGACGAAGAGTGTGATGAAAACGGAGAGAAGAAGAAGAAGAAGAAGAAGCCATTGAAGGAGAAGATCAAGGAGAAGCTCACGAAACAAGAAGACGAAACTTCTGTACCGATTGAGAAATACGATGTAACTCCACTCCAGCATGGACCTCCGGAGCCGGAGGAGAAGAAGGGTTTCATGGAAAAGATCAAGGAGAAGCTTCCCGGCGGCCATAAGAAGGAGGAGGAGCATGCTGCTGCTCCACCACCACCGCCGGCGGTGGTGACACACGCCGATGAAGGTGAACAGAAGGAGAAGAAGGGTATTTTTGAGAAAATAAAAGAGAAAATCCCGGGGTATCATTCAAAGAGTGAAGAAGAAAAGGAAAAAGAAAAGGTGAAGGAGTGTGATTAAACATTGTAGTTTACAAAAGCAAAAGCGAAATGGGTTTATGGGTTGGCTTGCTTTGATATCTATTATTAAGAGTGGGTGGTGGGTCTATAATGTTTTCTTGCTTTTGGCTTTTGGTTTTTGGTATCTTTGAATAAGTGGTTTTTGATTTTTCATGTAATTTGTTTGAAATTTATAGTTTGGTGGTGTTTATTTGATTTGAGATATAAAGTTTATATATATATTGTTAATTATGATGATTTGTATCATATTTGATTTGAGATATATAAAGTTTATATATTGTTAATTATGATGAGTTGTATCATATATAATCTTGTTTGTTTGTACACTTCAGTTATTTGATTAAGTTGGATTATATGGTTATACTTTATCTTTGATTCAACATCTTCAGAATATTTGAAAGTTTCCTAGGTTATAAAAGTCATAGCTTCTATTAATTATGACTACAAGATGAGTTTAATCAACGGCCAAGATTGGCTTCTTTAGTTTGCTCATAAGCAACCTAGCATGATTAATCGACATTATATGCATCTTTATCATTTTGTATTACATAATAGAACATAAGTTGATCACATTATATTATTTGTCTTTTTTGTTAAAGTTATACGCTATGGACTGGGCCCCAATGTCATAAGGCCCTATTTAGATTGATATTTTTGATATTAGTTGTTTCAAGCCCAAATGTGAATGTCTCTTTTTTGTGTGCAATTCAAAAATCAAAAGGCACCCTACTGAAGTTGGATTATCAGAAGCTTTATTTTTCAAGAAACAAAAAAAGTCTAAGGTCTTCAGTCTCTTGGTTTCAAATCAGCATGCTTTGAAATAGGTTTTTAATAAACATGTGATATTGTTTTACTTTTATATGCTGGTTAATTTATCAATTTCTTAACTGAGATGGTTGCTCAACGAAATCAATATCATCAATAACTTCTGAAGATTATTATAAGGTAAATATTAACAATATCTTAATGATGTTAAAGTCGTCGAGAAAATGTAAGTCTCTTTCCTTATTTTCTTTCAATTAGTTTATTATTTCTTTTGAGTTTCATTTTTTGTTTCAACGGAATATTCAATTGCCAACCCCCAAATCTTACAACTTTGGTATGTTAGTTATTAACTTATTATTATTATCCTCCTTAATAAATAAAAATAATTTTGTGTAAAGCCCGAAAACGGATCTACCAATGATCAAAACGAATAACAGATGCACAATACGAATCAATAAGCAAAAATCGAATGAAACCAAGCTTACATACGCTTTAAAGCAATAAAACGTGATATACAACTTGGGAAAACACGAAGGCATCAACAACCTTTAAAGTCTGACACAACGCCCTATTTATAGACTCAACTTACAACCGCAAGGTGTTTACAGCCGTAAGGAGTTTACGGCCGTAAACACATATGGACCGTAAACTCAAGACAAAAACAATTATCCTACACACCTACTACCACTAACTACTATGCCTAGACCAAACCATTATTCAGGGTCTTTCAATCTCCCCCTTGGTTTGGACTAGCTCGGACCCATTCCTTTCTTCACTAGCATGACATCCATCTGGCCCATCGCGCCGTTCCACATCTTCTTGCTCAAAATCTTAGCAACCATTCTTGTATACGCCTTGGCTCCCTCCTCATAAACATCTTCAACAACTTTGATTTGAAAGTTGCTTAGATAATGAATATCCCACTTTCGGAACTACAGCAGGTCTCTACAATCATACAATCGGATACATCCATTCTTAAGTTTAATGACTGCACCAGAAGTATTCTCGTCATAAACCCAACACTCCAGAGAACTGAGCGATCCATCTTGATAACCTTGAGCAATAGGAAATTGTTTCATTTGCTTCGTGGGTGGCTACATGACTTCCTGCAGAGGTTTATCGGAAGACGCTTCGAAAACATCTGGATGCTCCAAGATAACTGATTCAACGGTTGGCATTGATGGAAAACCCTTCTTGACTTGTTCATCCAAAAAGAACTTGAATTGTGAAACTTGAGAATTATTCAGAAGATTGATAAACGGAGCCTGTGATAACTTCGCAAGATCAACTCTCGTCAAAGAACTAAAGGCATGAATATCTTTATACAACTCTGAATTACCACTTTTACGAATGCTAATCCAAAGTCGAAGAGGATCGTGAAATCCCCAAGCAGCCACACCAAATCGATCCCCAAACGTGTCTCGGAATCGAACAAGCTCAAGACCAGTTACAGTTACCATAGGTCCACCCTTAGAAGCACTCCGAGTAGCATTCCTTTTGAACAACCATTGCCCCTTTTCAGCATCATCTTCTTGACCTTTTCGAATTATTCGAATTATTTCTTCAATATGAGGAGCCACAGGATGATCAACTGCGATACGTATCATCTTCTTGACCTTTTCGAATTATTTATTCGTTTGCATCCACGATGCTTAATATCTCCTTATCCATCCTCATCGAAACTCCATCGCTAATCCCGCCTCTTAGAGGGAATGCTACTATATATATATATATATATATATATATATATATATATATATACATATATATATATATATATATATATATATATATATATATATATATATATATATATATCCCAATTAGTGCAATATGGTCATATAAATAACTCTATATATATTGGAGTCTTTATTTTTATTTTTTTTCATAAAAGTTAGATTTTTTGGAAAAACAATCTTGTACCCAAACATATATATTAGAGCATTGGGTGTGGGCAACAAGGTGCAACACCAAGTTGTGCCACCTCACATGCCACATAAGCAAATGATGTTATAACACCAAGTGAGGAAATGGACAACAAGATGTAACACCAACTTTTTGAAAATAAATATTTTTATTTATGTATTATTTTTTACTATTTCGTTTTTTTTACCTTCTTTTTTTTGTTTTTGTTTTTTTTTCTTTTTTTGCGTTTTTTTAATAACTAATATATTTTTTTATAAAACATATAATTTAAAAAAAAAAAGACATACTATTTAAAATCTAAAATCCGATTACAATTAAAACAACATAATTTTAAACCTAAATTAATAACTAAAATACCATTGAAATCACTACTAAATACCACACACAAATCCTAATTAACCCAAATAATTTTTCCTAATTTGTTCCTTCATTGCTTGTAGCACCGCTAGATCAGCAGGCGCTAAACCCCCCTCGCTTGTCCGAAGAATTGACAACTGTTGTGTCATTAGTTCCCTCTCTTTTTGCTCCTACTTCTCCCGTGCCTACCTTTCCAGGAATTCCAAATGACGACGTTTCAACTCATTTTTTCTTTTATTAATAAATTATGTTTGTCGAATTTCGCTCTCATTTCCGCCGCATCTTTTGCTCTCGTCTCCACCTCCTCTGCATGTCTTGCAGCGCGCCTCACTTTGTAGCGTCCGGGCGATCGTCATGGTGGGGATATCTCTTGGATATCATCCGGGATCTCATCGTCATCGGTATTTAGGTCGATGTTAGTCCGTGCGTCCGACACGTCGACCGAGCTAGAATTGCGAGACCTTTTGGATTGAACCTCCGACGATGTAGGCGTTTTATTTCACTTTGGATCTGCTCGCAACAATTCCCATGATTTTTCAAAGTCGAAAACATGACCCATTTCGACCCGATATTGTTCCTTAGCAGCTTTGAACAAATCAAAGTCGTTGGTTCCACTTTGTTGTTGCGCCGTAATCCGGTTGTAAATACCGTTGAATTTGCTGCACCACTTAGTTATCATACCCCATTTGCTGCTCAACATGTCGTTGTTGCGATACAGATTTTTCTTTAAAATAGCGTGAAACTTGTCGAGTATCGCCACCCAATAAGCTCCTTTTGTCATTCCATTTCCGCGAAGTTTGTTTTTTGAAGTAGCACACCAAGCCGCCGTCAAAGCGTATTCCTCCTCACATCATTGTGGAACGTCTACATTTTCAGATTCCACCGCTATTGGTTTTCCTTTCCCTTTCACTTTCCTACTACTTCCCGCTTCCACTTGAATTGTTAGTTGTGTTGTAGGCGACGGTTGATTGGTTGTTCGTTGCATCGAACCAAAATTAGAGAAAATATTTTGTTGTAAATTTGGGTTTTGATCAAATTGATTTTGTTGAACGTAAGGTGAGTTGTGAAATTGCAGTGGCGGTGAAGCGGTATTGAAAGCGGCACCTTGGTATGGTATTTGTGGTGAACCTTGAGACGACAAAAGGTTGAAATAATTTTCATACCCCGCAAATCCGAGAGGCGAGGTTGTGTTTGGGTTTGATGATGGAGGGAGGGTGTTTGGGTTTTGCTCCATTTTTTGAAATTTTAATGAAAAATGAGTATAAGATAGAGAGAATGAGAGAAAGGTATATAAAAATTAAAATAAAGTATATGTATATATATAAACGGTAAAAAAGCAAATTTTTTTTTTTGAAATTAACCGTTATTAAACGGTAAAATATGGGGTAACGGCTAATTTTTTTGGCGTTGCAAATCGTTTTCAAGGCAACGAGATCCGGACGACGAGATGCAACGGCTAGGGGGGGTGTTCCCCACGTTACGACGGCGTCACGGACCGCCACGTGGGTCTTGTCGCTTCTCGTCGAGGCCCATACCGATTACTCTTAGAAATTTAGAATTGATTACTGGGAAAATACGAAACCATAATTGTTTTATGATAAAATTCATTTTACAAAATTAGTGACTATTTTATGATACCCCTAAAAAGATATTCATTCTGTTTTTTATATTTTGGTTCATTCTTGATTTTAGTGATTATCCGGTAAACAACCCGATCCGGCCAAATCCGATCCGGATCCGGTCAAAATCTGATCCGAATTTGGTCAACAATCCGAATACGATTTGAAACCGGTTTGATCCGGATTTTTTTAGGTTTTATCATATTTTTCGATGGTTTAGGAACCGGTTTTTATAGAATCTGGTTTGTGATCCGGGGTAAATCCGATTTCGAGTCCGAAAAATCAAAGCGGTTTGAATCCGGTCACCGGTTTAATCCTATCCGGTTTGGGCAAAACCAGTTTGACCGAAACCGGTTTTCGGATCAGATCGGTCTCATTTCGAGGATCCGGTTTTTGTGTGCACCTCAAATGTGTATGGAATGAATATTTTAAAGTTTTAATAAATATCCAAGTATATATACTTTTGGGGCACAATCCAATATGCAAAGAAAACCCAAGCATTTTTTTTAAACTATGAAAAGAAATCAAATAATTAGGAGAGATAAACGTGTTTTTGAAGTTCTTTTAGGGAAAAAAATGTAAGATTCATAAGGGATTAAAAAGGATAATTTTAACAATTTTCCTCATTAAACTCATCCACCGAGAAAAAATTATATATATATATATATATATATATATATATATATATATATATATATATATATATATATATATATATATATAGATTCGGTAAGAAATTTTTTTTGGTAGGAAGGTAAGAAATTTTTTTTCAACATATTTTTTTGACGAACAAAAAAAATGAATCACTAGATGATTCATTTGTAAGATGATTCACAAGAAAAAATTCTCAAAAAAACATCTATATGATTCATTTTTAAGTAAATTAAGAAAAAATTCACTTTTATGACAATTTTCGTGAATAACAACAAAATCATTATATAAATGAATCATCGAGATGTTTTTTTGAGAATTTTTTTTTATGTGAATCATTTTACAAATGAATCATCTAATGATTCATTTTGTTTATTCGCGAAAAAAATATATAGATACAAAACTTCTTACCTTCCTACCAAAAATTTCCTTCTTATTTGATCTTATATATATATATATATATATATATATATATATATATATATATATATATATATATATATATATATATATATATATATATATATATATATATATATTCTAAGTACCAAGGAAGTTAACACCACCTTTGCTTCACCCCTCTTAGTATCCTCTTATATTTTTCAGTTTCACCCTTGACCATTAGAAAATAATCAGTCCTAATGGGTTCAGGGCAAAAAGAGAAAATGGGCCCCTAAAATGAAAATAGACGGACCGTTATAAAATTTATTATTAATATTAAAAAAGAAATATATGAGCACAACATTACAAAAACAACTAATTTAAAAAAAATATTTTTCTTAGCATTTTTAGATAAGTTGATTTCTCTCTCTCTCTCTCTCTCTCTCTCTATATATATATATATATATATATATATATATATATATATATATATATATATATATATATATATATATATATATATATATACACCCTGAACGACCGTCCGGGTTGCCCACCGTTTCTAATTTCTACTTTTTAAAATGTCCCTTCGAATGGTATACATATGTCACTTTCACCCCTTTTATTTTTTAAACTTTCATGTTTACCCCCATAGTAAACATAATCTGATTGTCCTACAGTTATCACATCTCGACTTTGTAAAATGTGAATTTCACCCCTCGACTTTGAACTTTTTAAAATTCGTTAAGTTATATAAAATCTAATTTATGTGTTTACTTTTAGGTGTCATCGATCTTTATGAGAAGACTAAGGCGTGACTGTACATATTCATCAACAACAATGAAGATTCTGATCTTTAATATTACTCTGATTTTCAATAAATGTATTAGGAACAAAAGATTTTCTTCATAATGGATGTGTAATTGGGAAGCTTTACTTTAATAAAATGAAAAAAAATGGTTGTAAAAATGGGATGTTACAAGTTGTTCTCAAAGTTCTGATTTTAGCGAATTGGAAGAACACTTGTGTGAATCTAGTCTCAAATTAGGATCCGAGAGTTTTCACAAAACATTTAAAAAAAAAATAATTTATAATAAAAGGTTGGGTTAGGAACATAGGCTCAGTCTCTTGTCATGTTCTTTTTTGATTATTGGCTTGGGATCAGGAACATGGACCTTGAGTTACCTTTGGATTTACAGGAACATGCAGTGTGTACAATCAACCAAAGCCTGAACAGGAAAGTGGTTCTTAAAATACCCATACTTGTTATGTTTGCTGAGTTTTGATTTTGCTGGTATATGGATTGTTAGAAAAGCATGCTAGTAGATAAGGTTCTTTTAGAAACTGTTGGATAGAAGTGTCTGAGTTTGTTATTGCTTTATGATATAGGGAATTGCCTGTTGTATGTTACTTGATTTTGTGATTGTTACGTGTATCTTGATTAGTTGTAGATGATCGGGATTGAATAGCCTTAGAATGGTCGACTTAGCCTTACTTCCTCTTCCTTGTTTGGTTGTGAACTTAGGGTAGAATCGATTATTCGACTGATCTCGTATTGTGTACAACAAGCATGCACAAAAGCAAATGGTGGTGCGGGAAAGAGGATAATCCTAAGAAGAGTATCTAGGAAGTTAGTTGTGGGCTTGTAGGAGAAGTGGGTGTTAGCACACCTAGGAGTGGTCTGGTGCAGTAACTTAGGACCTTGGGATGAATTCTGAATTGATTATAGATAGGTGTGAAAGGTAGTATGGGCTCGTACTACTGAAAGCACAGGATCCGTATAAGGTTCATGAGGAATCTTGAGGTTACTAAGGAACTAATAGGAGTGTGGCATGGTGTGTTGAGCACCGTGTTTTGATGTATGATCTTTCTTTGGTATATTTTTAAATATGGTGGCTTTTGAAGGTTTAAGATCAGAAGAACTGGTGGCACTAGGAGAGATGGTCTGGGTGAGGAGGAGATCATTGGGATCCTTGCTGCCAAAGTGGTCGAGGCATTCATGGAGGCAATTCCAGAGTTGTTTGGGTCGGTCAAGACCGTGTTGATCGATAAGTTTGACTGATGCTATGCCGCCATCACGCAGATAGGTGCTTCCACAACCACATCAGTCACCATTACAAGATCTCAGAGAATCAAGGTGATGCAATACCGGGAGTTCAGTTATATGAAGCCTCCATAGTTCAGAAGCAACAGGGACCTGATCATGGTTTCAAGGTGTATTTATGACATAGAGGGATGTTTATTCACGTGTTCATGTCCTGGGGGCAAGAGGTGAAGTTTGCGTTGAATCTTCTTTGCTGGGGAGCGAAGGATTGGTGGGAGTTTGTGATCCCGCTTTCCATAGGTTGATTAAGCCACAGTGACTTGGGAGCAGTTTCTGGACATGTTTTAAGCGGAGTATATTTCTCTTGTGGAGTGGGAGCGATAGGAGTACCTGGATCTGAGACAGACGACCGATTCGGTGATTGAGAGCACTAAGATGTTCACTTAGAGGGATTTGTTTTGTCCTGAGTTCACTACTTCAGGCTCAGATGACTTGATAGTTGAGCATGCTCAAGACGAATATTCGACAATTTGTGTCTACCCAGTGATACAATACCCTCATTGAGCTTCAAGATGCTACGAGGAGGTGAGAGATTGAGATAGAGACCTTGACGAGGGAGGAACGTCATGCATCGATTTAGTCCCAGCCTACAGCAAAGCGGTTAAAGTTTGTCGGCCGAAGTTCGGGATCAACTAAAGGGAGGTGCAGATCTTTTCCATGTCACAGGTGTGGCGAGGAGCGTCATTTTGGTAGAGATTGCAGGTGGAGTGTGTGGGTTTGTTTCCATTGCGGCCAGGATGGCCACATCAGAGCTCATTGTCTCTTTCTTGTTTTTAGTAAAGTGTTGGACCCTATACCCGTAGCTTGGCAGTCACCCGACGATAGTCATGGGACCTTAGGAGTTTCGGGGGTTGATGTTTGAATTGTCAGTTCTTTTATTTCATCGGTTGTTGCAGTGTTGGTATTCATCTTTATATTCTATTTATTTTCTAACAAAAATAGAAAACACATGGTAAAAATCAACATGTTTAATCAAAATGAAAAAAAGCTATAAAGCGTTAGAATCATCATGTTCTTGTTTGTTAAGCTAAATTCTAGAATTTATTACCCCCACCCTCTTATATTTTAGCAACCAAAAGAACAAACTAATGATTAATATGTTTAGACCTGTTAAAATGAAAATATAAATCAAAATAATAATACTTACAAAAAACAAAAATCGAAACATCGAAAAACAAAAGATTTTAAAATTATAAAAGACCATCTACAAAATAAAGAAAACAAAGTCTTAGCCGTTATAGTCATCATGTTTTTGTTTGTTAAGTAGTTCAGAATCTCATTACCCTCGCCCTCTTGTATTTTTCGCAACCAAAAAAACAAAGTGATGACTAACAGGTTTAGACTCTTTAAAATGAAAATTCTAACAAAAATAGGAAAACAAGGTAAAAATCAACATGTTTAATCAAAATGAAAAAAAGGTATAAAGCGTTGGGCAGGTAAACGAAATATTAAAACAAAAAAAGCTCAGAATCATTAAAAATAATACATAATTATAACAAAACAAAGTCTTAACCGTTAGAATCATGATGTTCTTGCTTGTTAAGCTCAATTCTGGAACTTATTACCCCCACCCTATTATATTTTAGAAACCAAAAGAACAAAATAATGACTAACGGGTTTAGACATGTTAAAAAAAACATTAAGCTTGGGGCTAACAAACCAAATATTAAAAAAAATCTCAAAATGGAAAAGCAAAAGATTTCAAAATTATAAGAAACTAACTACAAAATAAAGAAAACAAAGCCTTAGACGTTATGGTCATCATGTTTTTCTTTCTTAAGCTTAATTTTGAATCTGGTTACCCTCGCCTTCTTGTATTTTCGCAACTAAAAAAACAAAGTGATGACTAACCGGTTTAGACTCTTTAAAATGAAAATTCTAACAAAAATAGGAAAACATAGTAAAAATCAACATGTTTAATCAAAATGAAAAAAAGCTATAAAAGCGTCGGTCATGCAAAACAAATATTAAAACACACAAAGCTCAGAATCAATATAAGAATATTTATAAGAAACAAAGTCTTAACCGTTAGAATCATCATCTTCTTGTTTGTTAAGCTTAATACTGGAACTTATTACCCCCACCCTCTTATATTTTGGCAACCAAAAGAACAAACTAATGACAAACGGGTTTAGACTTGTTAAAATGTAAATATTAATCGAAACAATAAAACTTTAAAAAAAAAAAAAGCATTTAAGCCTTGGGCTAACAAACCAAATATTAAAAAAATCTCAAAATCGAAAAACATAAAAATTTAAAATTATAAAAGACTAACTACAAAATAAAGAAAACAAAGTCTTAGCCGTTATAATCATCATGTTATTGTTTGTTAAGCTTGATTCTGAATCTGATTATCTTCGCACTCTTGTATTTTCGCAACCAAAAAAACAAAGCAATGACTAACAGGTTTAGACTTTTTAAAATGAAAAAACAAACAAAAATAGGAAAACATGGTAAAAATCAACATGTTTAATCCAAATGAAAAAAAGCTATAAAGCATTTGGCATGTAAACAAAATATTAAAAAAAAAAAGCTCAGAATCAATATTTTTATACATAATTATAAGAAACAAAATCTTAACCCTTATAGTCATCATGTTCTTGCTAGTTAAGCTCAATTCTGGAACTTATTAACCCCACCGTCTTATAATTTAGAAACCAAAATAAGAAACTAATGACTAACGGGTCTAGACTTATTAAAATGAAAATATTAATCAAAATAATAAAACTTACAAAAAAAATGCACTGAAGCCTAGGACTAACTAACCAAATATTAAAGAATCTCAAACTCGAAAAACCAAAAAATCCAAAATTACAAAAAACTATTTACAAAATAATGAAAACAAAGTCTTCGCCGTTATAGTCATCACGTTTTTGTTTGTTAAGCTCAAGTTTGAATCTGATTACCCTCGCCCTCGTGTATTTTCCCCACCAAAAAACAACGTGATGACTAACAGGTTTAGACTCTTTAAAATTAAAATTCTAACAAAAATAGAAAAACATGGTAAAAATCAACATGTTTAATCAAAATGAAAAAAAGTTATAAAGCGTAAGAATCATCATGTTCTTGTTTGTTAAGCTAAATTCTAGAATTTATTACCCCCACCCTCTTATAGTTTAGCAACCAAAAGAACAAACTAATGATTAATGTGTTTAGACCTGTTAAAATGAAAATATTAATAAAAATAATAATACTTAAAAAAACAAAAATCGAAAAATCGAAAAACATATGATTTTAAAATTATAAAAGACCAACTAAAAATTAAAGAAAACAAAGTCTTAGCCGTTATAGTCATCATGTTTTTGTTTGTTAAGCTCAGTTCCGAATCTGATTACCCTCGCCCCCTTGTATTTTTCGCAAGCAAAAAGACAAAGTGATGACTAACAGGTTTAGACTCTTTAAAATGAAAATTCTAACAAAAATACGAAAACATGGTAAAAATCAATATGTTTAATCAAAATGAAAAAAAAGGTATAAAGCGTTGGGCAGGTAAACCAAATATTAAAACAAAAAAAAGCACATAATCATTAAAATAATACATAATTATAACAAAACAAAGTCTTAACCATTAGAATCATCATGTTCTTGCTTGTTAAGCTCAATTCTGGAACTTACTACCCCCACCTATTATATTTTAGCAACGAAAGGAACAAACTAATGACTAACGGGTTTAGACATGTCAAAAAAACATTTAAGCAAGCGGCTAACAAACGAAATATTAAAAAAATCTCAAAATGGAAAAGCAAAAGATTTCAAAATTATAAGAAACTAACTACAAAATAAAGAAAACAAAGTCTTAGCCATTATAGTCATCATGTTTTGGTTTGTTAAGCTCAATTCTGAAACTGATTACCCTCGCCATCTTGTAGTTTTCCCAACCAATTAAACAAAGTGATGACTAACAGGTTTTACACTCTTTAAAATAAAAATTCTAACAAAAATAGGAAAACATGGTAAAAATCAACATGTTTAACAAAAATGGAAAAAAGCTATAAAGCGTTGGGCATGTAAACCAAATATCAAAATGAAAAAACGTCAGAATCATTAGAACAATACATAATTATAACAAAACAAAGTCTTAACCGATAGAATCATCATGTTCTTGCGTGTTAAGGTCAATTCTAGAACATATTACCCCCACCGTCTTATATTTTAGCAACCAAAAGAACAAACCAATGACTAACGGGTTTAGACTTATTAAAATGAAAATATTAATCAAAATAATAAAACTTACAAAAAAAATTGCATTGAAGCCTAGGGCTAACTAACCAAATATTAAAGAATCTCAAAATCGAAAAACAGAAAAATTCAAAATTATAAAAAACCATTTACAAAATAAAGAAAACAAAGTCTTCGCCATTATAGTCATCATGTTTTTGTTCGTTAAGCTCAATTCTGAAAATGATTACCCTCCCCATCTTGTAGTTTTCCCAACAAATTAAACAAAGTGATGACTAACAGGTTTAGACTCTTTAAAATGAAAATTCTAACAAAAATCGGAAAACATGGTAAAAATCAACATGTTTAAAAAAAATGGAAAAAAGCTATAAAACGTTGGGCATGTAAACGAAATATTAAAATGAAAAAAGGTCAGAATCATAAAAATAATACATAATTATAACAAAACAAAGTCTTAGCCGATAGAATCATCATGTTCTTGCATGTTAAGGTCAATTCTGGAACTTATTACCCCCACCGTCTTATATTTTAGCAACCAAAATAACAAACTAATGACTAACGGGTTTAGACTTATTAAAATAAAAATATTAATCAAAATAATAAAACTTACAAAAGAAAATGCATTGAAGCCAAGGGATAACTAACCAAATATTCAAGAATCTCAAAATCGAAATACAGAAAAATTCAAACTTATAAAAAACTATTTACAAAATAAAGAAAACAAAGTCTTCGCCGTTATAGTCATCATGTTTTTGTTTGTTAAGCTCAATTCTGAAAATGATTACCCTCGCCATCTTGTAGTTTTCCCAACCAATTAAACAAAGTGATGACTAACAGGTTTAGACTCTTTAAAGTGAAAATTCTAACAAAAATAGGAAAACATGGTAAAAATCAACATTTTTAATAAAAATGGAAAAAAGCTATAAAGCGTTGGGCATGTAAACCAAATATTAAAATGAAAAAAGGTCAGAATCATTAAAATAAGATATAATTATAACAAAAAAAAGTATTAACCGATAGAATCATCATGTGCTTGCTTGTTAAGGTCAATTCTGGAACTTATTACCCCCACCGTCTTATATTTTAGCAATCAAAATAACAAACTAATGACTAACGGGTTTAGACTTATTAAAATGAAAATATTAATCAAAATAATAAAACTTACAAAAAAAATTGCATTGAAGCCTAGGGCTAACTAACCAAATATTAAAGAATCTCAAAATCGAAAAACAGAAAAATTCAAAATTATATAAAACTATTTACAAAATAAAGAAAACAAAATCTTCGCCGTTATAGTCATCATGTTTTTGTTCGTTAAGCTCAATTCTGAAAATGATTACCCTCGCCATCTTGTAGTTTTCCCAACCAATTAAACAAAGTGATGACTAACAGGTTTAGACTCTTTAAAATGTAAATTCTAACAAAAATAGGAAAACATGGTAGAAATCAACATGTTTAATAAAAATGGAAAAAAGCTATAAAGCGTTGGGCATGTAAACCAATTATTAAAAAGAAAAAAGGTCAGAATCATTAAAATAATACATAATTATAACAAAACAAAGTCTTAACCGATAGAATCATCATGTTCTTGCTTGTTAAGCTCAATTCTTGAACTTATTACCCCCACCGTCTTATATTTTAGCAACCAAAATAACAAACTAATGACTAACGGGTTTAGACTTATTAAAATGAAAATATTAATCAAAATAATAAAACTTACAAAGAAATTGCATTGAAGCCTAGGGCTAACTAACCAAATATTAAAGAATCTCAAAATCGAAATACAGAAAAATTCAAAATTATAAAAAACTATTTACAAAATAAAGAAAACAAAGTCTTCGCCGTTATAGTCATCATGTTTTTGTTTGTTAAGCTCAATTTTGAAAATGATTACCCTCGCCATCTTGTAGTTTTCCCAACCAATTAAACAAAGTGATGACTAACAGGTTTAGACACTTTAAAATGAAAATTCTAACAAAAATTGGAAATCATGGTAAAAATCAACATGTTTAATGAAAATGGAAAAAAGCTAAAAACGTTGGGCATGTAAACCAAATATTAAAATGAAAAAAGGTCAGAATCATTAAAATAATACATAATTATAACAAAACAAAGTCGTAACCGATAGAATCATCATGTTCTTGCTTGTTAAGGTCAATTTTGGAACTTATTACCCCCACCGTCTTATATTTTAGCAACCAAAAGAACAAACTAATGACTAAAGGGTTTAGACTTATTAAAATAAAAATATTAATCAAAATAATAAAACTTACAAAAGAAAATGCATTGAAGCCAAGGGATAACTAACCAAATATTCAAGAATCTCAAAATCGAAATACAGAAAAATTCAAAATTATAAAAAACTATTTACAAAATAAAGAAAACAAAGTCTTCGCCGTTATAGTCATCATGTTTTTGTTTGTTAAGCTCAATTCTGAAAATGATTACCCTCGCCATCTTGTAGTTTTCCCAACCAATTAAACAAAGTGATGACTAACAGGTTTAGACTCTTTAAACTGAAAATTCTAACAAAAATTGGAAAACATGGTAAAAATCAACATTTTTAATAAAAATGGAAAAAAGCTATAAAGCGTTGGGCATGTAAACCAAATATTAAAATGAAAAAAGGTCAGAATCATTAAAATAATATATAATTATAACAAAAAAAAGTCTTAACCGATAGAATCATCATGTGCTTGCTTGTTAAGGTCAATTCTGGAACTTATTACCCCCACTGTCTTATATTTTAGCAACCAAAATAACAAACTAATGACTAACGGGTTTAGAAGTATTATAATGAAAATATTAATCAAAATAATAAAACTTACAAAAAAAATTGCATTGAAGCCTAGGGCTAACTAACCAAATATTAAAGAATCTCAAAATCGAAAAACAGAAAAATTCAAAATTATATAAAACTATTTACAAAATAAAGAAAACAAAATCTTCGCCGTTATAGTCATCATGTTTTTGTTCGTTAAGCTCAATTCTGAAAATGATTACCCTCGCCATCTTGTAGTTTTCCCAACCAATTAAACAAAGTGATGACTAACAGGTTTAGACTCTTTAAAATGAAAATTCTAACAAAAATAGGAAAACATGGTGGAAATCAACATGTTTAATAAAAATGGAAAAAAAGCTATAAAGCGTTGCGCATGTAAACCAAATATTAAAATGAAAAAAGGTCACAATCATTAAAATAATACATAATTATAACAAAACAAAGTCGTAACCGATAGAATCATCATGTTCTTGCTTGTTAAGGTCAATTTTGGAACTTATTACCCCCACCGTCTTATATTTTAGCAACCAAAAGAACAAACTAATGACTAAAGGGTTTAGACTTATTAAAATAAAAATATTAATCAAAATAATAAAACTTACAAAAGAAAATGCATTGAAGCCATGGCCTAACTAACCAAATATTCAAGAATCTCAAAATCGAAATACAGAAAAATTCAAAATTATAAAAAACTATTTACAAAATAAAGAAAACAAAGTCTTCGCCGTTATAGTCATCATGTTTTTGTTTGTTAAGCTCAATTCTGAAAATGATTACCCTTGCTATCTTGTAGTTTTCCCAACCAATTAAACAAAGTGATGACTAACAGGTTTAGACTCTTTAAAGTGAAAATTCTAACAAAAATAGGAAAACATGGTAAAAATCAACATGTTTAATAAAAATGGAAAAAAGCTATAAATCGTTGGGCATGTAAACCAAATATTAAAATGAAAAAAGGTCGGAATCATTAAAATAATACATAATTATAACAAAACAAAGTATTAACCGATAGAATCATCATGTTCTTGCTTGTTAAGCTCAATTCCGGAACTTATTACCCCCACCGTCTTATATTTTAGCAACCAAAATAACAAACTAATGACTAACGGGTTTAGACATATTAAAATGAAAATATTAATCAAAATAATAAAACTTACAAAGAAATTGCATTGAAGCCTAGGGCTAACTAACCAAATATTAAAGAATCTCAAAATCGAAATACAGAAAAATTCAAAATTATAAAAAACTATTTACAAAATAAAGAAAACAAAGTCTTCGCCGTTATAGTCATCATGTTTTTGTTTGTTAAGCTCAATTTTGAAAATGATTACCCTCGCCATCTTGTAGTTTTCCCAACCAATTAAACAAAGTGATGACTAACAGGTTTAGACACTTTAAAATGAAAATTCTAACAAAAATTGGAAATCATGGTAAAAATCAACATGTTTAATGAAAATGGAAAAAAGCTAAAAACGTTGGGCATGTAAACCAAATATTAAAATGAAAAAAGGTCAGAATCATTAAAATAATACATAATTATAACAAAACAAAGTCGTAACCGATAGAATCATCATGTTCTTGCTTGTTAAGGTCAATTTTGGAACTTATTAACCCCACCGTCTTATATTTTAGCAACCAAAAGTACAAACTAATGACTAAAGGGTTTAGACTTATTAAAATAAAAATATTAATCAAAATAATAAAACTTATAAAAGAAAATGCATTGAAGCCAAGGGATAACTAACCAAATATTCAAGAATCTCAAAATCGAAATACAGAAAAATTCAAAATTATAAAAAGCTATTTACAAAATAAAGAAAACAAAGTCTTCGCCGTTATAGTCATCATGTTTTTGTTTGTTAAGCTCAATTCTGAAAATGATTACCCTCGCCATCTTGTAGTTTTCCCAACCAATTAAACAAAGTGATGACTAACAGGTTTAGACTCTTTAAAGTGAAAATTCTAACAAAAATAGGAAAACATGGGAAAAATCAACATGTTTAATAAAAATGGAAAAAAGCTATAAAGCGTTGGGCATGTAAACCAAATATTAAAATGAAAAAAGGTCAGAATCATTAAAATAATATATAATTATAACAAAAAAAAGTCTTAACCGATAGAATCATCATGTGCTTGCTTGTTAAGGTCAATTCTGGAACCTATTACCCCCACCGTCTTATATTTTAGCAATCAAAATAACAAACTAATGACTAACGGGTTTAGACTTATTAAAATGAAAATATTAATCAAAATAATAAAACTTACAAAAAAAATTGCATTGAAGCCTAGGGCTAACTAACCAAATATTAAAGAATCTCAAAATCGAAAAACAGAAAAATTCAAAATTATATAAAACTATTTACAAAATAAAGAAAACAAAATCTTCGCCGTTATAGTCATCATGTTTTTGTTCGTTAAGCTCAATTCTGAAAATGATTACCCTCGCCATCTTGTAGTTTTCCCAACCAATTAAACAAAGTGATGACTAACAGGTTTAGACTCTTTAAAATGAAAATTCTAACAAAAATAGGAAAACATGGTAGAAATCAACATGTTTAATAAAAATGGAAAAAAAGCTATAAAGCGTTGCGCATGTAAACCAAATATTAAAATGAAAAAAGGTCACAATCATTAAAATAATACATAATTATAACAAAACAAAGTCTTAACCGATAGAATCATCATGTTCTTGCTTGTTAAGGTCAATTCCGGAACTTATTACCCCCACCGTCTTATATTTTAGCAACCAAAAGAACAAATTAATGACTAACGGGTTTAGACTTATTAAAATAAAAATATTAATCAAAATAATAAAAACTTACAAAAAAAATTGCATTGAAGCCTAGGGCTAACTAACCAAATATTAAAGAATCTCAAAATCGAAAAACAGAAAAAATTCAAAATTATATAAAACTATTTACAAAATAAAGAAAACAAAGTCTTCGCCGTTATAGTCATCATGTTTTTGTTTGTTAAGCTCAATTCTGAAAATGATTACCGTCGCCATCTTGTAGTTTTCCCAACCAATTAAACAAAGTGATGACTAACAGGTTTAGACTCTTTAAAGTGAAAATTCTAACAAAAATAGGAAAACATGGTAAAAATCAACATGTTTAATAAAAATGGAAAAAAGCTATAAAGCGTTGGGCATGTAAACCAAATATTAAAATGAAAAAAGGTCAGAATCATTAAAATAATATATAATTATAACAAAAAAAAGTCTTAACCGATAGAATCATCATGTGCTTGCTTGTTAAGGTCAATTCTGGAACCTATTACCCCCACCGTCTTATATTTTAGCAACCAAAATAACAAACTAATGACTAACGGGTTTAGACTTATTAAAATGAAAATATTAATCAAAATAATAAAACTTACAAAAAAAATTGCATTGAAGCCTAGGGCTAACTAACCAAATATTAAAGAATCTCAAAATCGAAAAACAGAAAAATTCAAAATTATATAAAACTATTTACAAAATAAAGAAAACAAAATCTTCGCCGTTATAGTCATCATGTTTTTGTTCGTTAAGCTCAATTCTGAAAATGATTACCCTCGCCATCTTGTAGTTTTCCCAACCAATTAAACAAAGTGATGACTAACAGGTTTAGACTCTTTAAAATGAAAATTCTAACAAAAATAGGAAAACATGGTAGAAATCAACATGTTTAATAAAAATGGAAAAAAAGCTATAAAGCGTTGCGCATGTAAACCAAATATTAAAATGAAAAAAGGTCACAATCATTAAAATAATACATAATTATAACAAAACAAAGTCTTAACCGATAGAATCATCATGTTCTTGCTTGTTAAGGTCAATTCCGGAACTTATTACCCCCACCGTCTTATATTTTAGCAACCAAAAGAACAAATTAATGACTAACGGGTTTAGACTTATTAAAATAAAAATATTAATCAAAATAATAAAAACTTACAAAAAAAATTGCATTGAAGCCTAGGGCTAACTAACCAAATATTAAAGAATCTCAAAATCGAAAAACAGAAAAAATTCAAAATTATATAAAACTATTTACAAAATAAAGAAAACAAAGTCTTCGCCGTTATAGTCATCATGTTTTTGTTTGTTAAGCTCAATTCTGAAAATGATTACCGTCGCCATCTTGTAGTTTTCCCAACCAATTAAACAAAGTGATGACTAACAGGTTTAGACTCTTTAAAATGAAAATTCTAACAAAAATCGGAAAACATGGTAAAAATCAACATGTTTAATAAAAATGGAAAAAAGCTATAAAGCGTTGGGCATGTAAACCAAATATTAAAATGAAAAAAGGTCAGAATCATTAAAATAATACATAATTATAACAAAACAAAGTCTTAACCGATAGAATCATCATGATCTTGCTTGTTAAGGTCAATTCCGGAACTTATTACCCCCACCGTCTTATATTTTAGCAACCAAAAGAACAAACTAATGACTAATGGGTTTAGACTTATTAAAATGAAAATATTAATCAAAATAATAAAACTTACAAAGAAATTGCATTGAAGCCTAGGGCTAACTAACCAAATATTAAAGAATCTCAAAATCGAAATACAGAAAAATTCAAAATTATAAAAAGCTATTTACAAAATAAAGAAAACAAAGTCTTCGCCGTTATTGTCATCATGTTTTTGTTTGTTAAGCTCAATTTTGAAAATGATTACCCTCGCCATCTTGTAGTTTTCCCAACCAATTAAACAAAGTGATGACTAACAGGTTTAGACACTTTAAAATGAAAATTCTAACAAAAATTGGAAATCATGGTAAAAATCAACATGTTTAATGAAAATGGAAAAAAGCTAAAAACGTTGGGCATGTAAACCAAATATTAAAATGAAAAAAGGTCAGAATCATTAAAATAATACATAATTATAACAAAACAAAGTCGTAACCGATAGAATCATCATGTTCTTGCTTGTTAAGGTCAATTTTGGAACTTATTACCCCCACCGTCTTATATTTTAGCAACCAAAAGAACAAACTAATGACTAAAGGGTTTAGACTTATTAAAATAAAAATATTAATCAAAATAATAGAACTTACAAAAGAAAATGCATTGAAGCCAAGGGATAACTAACCAAATATTCAAGAATCTCAAAATCGAAATACAGAAAAATTCAAAATTTTAAAAAACTATTTACAAAATAAAGAAAACAAAGTCTTCGCCGTTATGGTCATCATGTTTTTGTTTGTTAAGCTCAATTCTGAAAATGATTACCCTCGCCATCTTGTAGTTTTCCCAACCAATTAAACAAAGTGATGACTAACAGGTTTAGACTCTTTAAAGTGAAAATTCTAACAAAAATAGGAAAACATGGTAAAAATCAACATGTTTAATAAAAATGGAAAAAAGCTATAAAGCGTTGGGCATGTAAACCAAATATTAAAATGAAAAAAGGTCAGAATCATTAAAATAATATATAATTATAACAAAAAAAAGTCTTAACCGATAGAATCATCATGTGCTTGCTTGTTAAGGTCAATTCTGGAACCTATTACCCCCACCGTCTTATATTTTAGCAACCAAAATAACAAACTAATGACTAACGGGTTTAGACTTATTAAAATGAAAATATTAATCAAAATAATAAAACTTACAAAAAAAATTGCATTGAAGCCTAGGGCTAACTAACCAAATATTAAAGAATCTCAAAATCGAAAAACAGAAAAATTCAAAATTATATAAAACTATTTACAAAATAAAGAAAACAAAATCTTCGCCGTTATAGTCATCATGTTTTTGTTCGTTAAGCTCAATTCTGAAAATGATTACCGTCGCCATCTTGTAGTTTTCCCAACCAATTAAACAAAGTGATGACTAACAGGTTTAGACTCTTTAAAATGAAAATTCTAACAAAAATCGGAAAACATGGTAAAAATCAACATGTTTAATAAAAATGGAAAAAAGCTATAAAGCGTTGGGCATGTAAACCAAATATTAAAATGAAAAAAGGTCAGAATCATTAAAATAATACATAATTATAACAAAACAAAGTCTTAACCGATAGAATCATCATGTTCTTGCTTGTTAAGCTCAATTCCAGAACTTATTACCCCCACCGTCTTATATTTTAGCAACCAAAAGAACAAACTAATGACTAACGGGTTTAGACTTATTAAAATGAAAATATTAATCAAAATAATAAAACTTACAAAGAAATTGCATTGAAGCCTAGGGCTAACTAACCAAATATTAAAGAATCTCAAAATCGAAATACAGAAAAATTCAAAATTATAAAAAACTATTTACAAATAAAGAAAACAAAGTCTTCGCCGTTATTGTCATCATGTTTTTGTTTGTTAAGCTCAATTTTGAAAATGATTACCGTCGCCATCTTGTAGTTTTCCCAACCAATTAAACAAAGTGATGACTAACAGGTTTAGACACTTTAAAATGAAAATTCTAACAAAAATTGGAAATCATGGTAAAAATCAACATGTTTAATGAAAATGGAAAAAAGCTAAAAACGTTGGGCATGTAAACCAAATATTAAAATGAAAAAAGGTCAGAATCATTAAAATAATACATAATTATAACAAAACAAAGTCGTAACCGATAGAATCATCATGTTCTTGCTTGTTAAGGTCAATTTTGGAACTTATTAACCCCACCGTCTTATATTTTAGCAACCAAAAGTACCAACTAATGACTAAAGGGTTTAGACTTATTAAAATAAAAATATTAATCAAAATAATAAAACTTATAAAAGAAAATGCATTGAAGCCAAGGGATAACTAACCAAATATTCAAGAATCTCAAAATCGAAATACAGAAAAATTCAAAATTATAAAAAGCTATTTACAAAATAAAGAAAACAAAGTCTTCGCCGTTATAGTCATCATGTTTTTGTTTGTTAAGCTCAATTCTGAAAATGATTACCCTCGCCATCTTGTAGTTTTCCCAACCAATTAAACAAAGTGATGACTAACAGGTTTAGACTCTTTAAAGTGAAAATTCTAACAAAAATAGGAAAACATGGTAAAAATCAACATGTTTAATAAAAATGGAAAAAAGCTATAAAGCGTTGGGCATGTAAACCAAATATTAAAATGAAAAAAGGTCAGAATCATTAAAATAATATATAATTATAACAAAAAAAAGTCTTAACCGATAGAATCATCATGTGCTTGCTTGTTAAGGTCAATTCTGGAACCTATTACCCCCACCGTCTTATATTTTAGCAACCAAAATAACAAACTAATGACTAACGGGTTTAGACTTATTAAAATGAAAATATTAATCAAAATAATAAAACTTACAAAAAAAATTGCATTGAAGCCTAGGGCTAACTAACCAAATATTAAAGAATCTCAAAATCGAAAAACAGAAAAATTCAAAATTATATAAAACTATTTACAAAATAAAGAAAACAAAATCTTCGCCGTTATAGTCATCATGTTTTTGTTCGTTAAGCTCAATTCTGAAAATGATTACCCTCGCCATCTTGTAGTTTTCCCAACCAATTAAACAAAGTGATGACTAACAGGTTTAGACTCTTTAAAATGAAAATTCTAACAAAAATAGGAAAACATGGTAGAAATCAACATGTTTAATAAAAATGGAAAAAAAGCTATAAAGCGTTGCGCATGTAAACCAAATATTAAAATGAAAAAAGGTCACAATCATTAAAATAATACATAATTATAACAAAACAAAGTCTTAACCGATAGAATCATCATGTTCTTGCTTGTTAAGGTCAATTCCGGAACTTATTACCCCCACCGTCTTATATTTTAGCAACCAAAAGAACAAATTAATGACTAACGGGTTTAGACTTATTAAAATAAAAATATTAATCAAAATAATAAAAACTTACAAAAAAAATTGCATTGAAGCCTAGGGCTAACTAACCAAATATTAAAGAATCTCAAAATCGAAAAAAAGGAAAAAATTCAAAATTATATAAAACTATTTACAAAATAAAGAAAACAAAGTCTTCGCCGTTATAGTCATCATGTTTTTGTTTGTTAAGCTCAATTCTGAAAATGATTACCGTCGCCATCTTGTAGTTTTCCCAACCAATTAAACAAAGTGATGACTAACAGGTTTAGACTCTTTAAAATGAAAATTCTAACAAAAATCGGAAAACATGGTGAAAATCAACATGTTTAATAAAAATGGAAAAAAGCTATAAAGCGTTGGGCATGTAAACCAAATATTAAAATGAAAAAAGGTCAGAATCATTAAAATAATACATAATTATAACAAAACAAAGTCTTAACCGATAGAATCATCATGATCTTGCTTGTTAAGGTCAATTCCGGAACTTATTACCCCCACCGTCTTATATTTTAGCAACCAAAAGAACAAACTAATGACTAAAGGGTTTAGACTTATTAAAATAAAAATATTAATCAAAATAATAGAACTTACAAAAGAAAATGCATTGAAGCCAAGGGATAACTAACCAAATATTCAAGAATCTTAAAATCGAAATACAGAAAAATTCAAAATTTTAAAAAACTATTTACAAAATAAAGAAAACAAAGTCTTCGCCGTTATAGTCATCATGTTTTTGTTTGTTAAGCTCAATTCTGAAAATGATTACCCTCGCCATCTTGTAGTTTTCCCAACCAATTAAACAAAGTGATGACTAACAGGTTTAGACTCTTTAAAGTGAAAATTCTAACAAAAATAGGAAAACATGGTAAAAATCAACATGTTTAATAAAAATGGAAAAAAGCTATAAAGCGTTGGGCATGTAAACCAAATATTAAAATGAAAAAAGGTCAGAATCATTAAAATAATATATAATTATAACAAAAAAAAGTCTTAACCGATAGAATCATCATGTGCTTGCTTGTTAAGGTCAATTCTGGAACCTATTACCCCCACCGTCTTATATTTTAGCAACCAAAATAACAAACTAATGACTAACGAGTTTAGACTTATTAAAATGAAAATATTAATCAAAATAATAAAACTTACAAAAAAAATTGCATTGAAGCCTAGGGCTAACTAACCAAATATTAAAGAATCTCAAAATCGAAAAACAGAAAAATTCAAAATTATATAAAACTATTTACAAAATAAAGAAAACAAAATCTTCGCCGTTATAGTCATCATGTTTTTGTTCGTTAAGCTCAATTCTGAAAATGATTACCCTCGCCATCTTGTAGTTTTCCCAACCAATTAAACAAAGTGATGACTAACAGGTTTAGACTCTTTAAAATGAAAATTCTATCAAAAATAGGAAAACATGGCAGAAATCAACATGTTTAATAAAAATGGAAAAAAAGCTATAAAGCGTTGCGCATGTAAACCAAATATTAAAATGAAAAAAGGTCACAATCATTAAAATAATACATAATTATAACAAAACAAAATCTTAACCGATAGAATCATCATGTTCTTGCTTGTTAAGCTCAATTCAGGAATTTATTACCCCCACCGTCTTATATTTTAGCAACCAAAAGAACAAATTAATGACTAACGGGTGTAGACTTATTAAAATAAAAATATTAATCAAAATAATAAAACTTACAAAGAAATTGCATTGAAGCCTAGGGCTAACTAACCAAATATTAAAGAATCTCAAAATCGAAAAACAGAAAAATTCAAAATTATATAAAACTATTTACAAAATAAAGAAAACAAAGTCTTCGCCGTTATAGTCATCATGTTTTTGTTCGTTAAGCTCAATTCTGAAAATGATTACCCTCGCCATCTTGTAGTTTTCCCAACCAATTAAACAAAGTGATGACTAACAGGTTTAGACTCTTTAAAATGAAAATTCTAACAAAAATCGGAAAACATGGTAAAAATCAACATGTTTAATAAAAATGGAAAAAAGCTATAAAGCGTTGGGCATGTAAACCAAATATTAAAATGAAAAAAGGTCAGAATCATTAAAATAATACATAATTATAACAAAACAAAGTCTTAACCGATAGAATCATCATGTTCTTGCTTGTTAAGGTCAATTCCGGAACTTATTACCCCCACCGTCTTATATTTTAGCAACCAAAAGAACAAACTAATGACTAACGGGTTTAGACTTATTAAAATGAAAATATTAGTCAAAATAATAAAACTTACAAAGAAATTGCATTGAAGCCTAGGGCTAACTAACCAAATATTAAAGAATCTCAAAATCGAAATACAGAAAAATTCAAAATTATAAAAAACTATTTACAAAATAAAGAAAACAAAGTCTTCGCCGTTATAGTCATCATGTTTTTGTTCATTAAGCTCAATTTTGAAAATGATTACCCTCACCATCTTGTAGTTTTCTCAACCAATTAAACAAAGTGATGACTAACAGGTTTAGACACTTTAAAATGAAAATTCTAACAAAAATTGGAAATCATGGTAAAAATCAACATTTTTAATGAAAATGGAAAAAAGCTAAAAACGTTGGGCATGTAAACCAAATATTAAAATGAAAAAAGGTCAGAATCATTAAAATAATACATAATTATAACAAAACAAAGTCGTAACCGATAGAATCATCATGTTCTTGCTTGTTAAGGTCAATTTTGGAACTTATTACCCCCACCGTCTTATATTTTAGCAACCAAAAGAACAAACTAATGACTAAAGGGTTTAGACTTATTAAAATAAAAATATTAATCAAAATAATAAAACTTACAAAAGAAAATGCATTGAAGCCAAGGGATAACTAACCAAATATTCAAGAATCTCAAAATCGAAATACAGAAAAATTCAAAATTTTAAAAAACTATTTACAAAATAAAGAAAACAAAGTCTTCGCCGTTATAGTCATCATGTTTTTGTTTGTTAAGCTCAATTCTGAAAATGATTACCCTCGCCATCTTGTAGTTTTCCCAACCAATTAAACAAAGTGATGACTAACAGGTTTAGACTCTTTAAAGTGAAAATTCTATCATAAATAGGAAAACATGGTAAAAATCAACATGTTTAATAAAAATGGAAAAAAGCTATAAAGCGTTGGGCATGTAAACCAAATATTAAAATGAAAAAAGGTCAGAATCATTAAAATAATATATAATTATAACAAAAAAAAGTCTTAACCGATAGAATCATCATGTGCTTGCTTGTTAAGGTCAATTCTGGAACCTATTACCCCCACCGTCTTATATTTTAGCAACCAAAATAACAAACTAATGACTAACGGGTTTAGACTTATTAAAATGAAAATATTAATCAAAATAATAAAACTTACAAAAAAAATTGCATTGAAGCCTAGGGCTAACTAACCAAATATTAAAGAATCTCAAAATCGAAAAACAGAAAAATTCAAAATTATATAAAACTATTTACAAAATAAAGAAAACAAAATCTTCGCCGTTATAGTCATCATGTTTTTGTTCGTTAAGCTCAATTCTGAAAATGATTACCCTCGCCATCTTGTAGTTTTCCCAACCAATTAAACAAAGTGATGACTAACAGGTTTAGACTCTTTAAAATGAAAATTCTAACAAAAATCGGAAAACATGGTAAAAATCAACATGTTTAATAAAAATGGAAAAAAGCTATAAAGCGTTGGGCATGTAAACCAAATATTAAAATGAAAAAAGGTCAGAATCATTAAAATAATACATAATTATAACAAAACAAAGTCTTAACCGATAGAATCATTAAAATAATAGAATCATCATGTTCTTGCTTGTTAAGGTCAATTCCGGAACTTATTACCCCCACCGTCTTATATTTTAGCAACCAAAATAACAAACTAATGACTAACGGGTTTAGACTTATTAAAATGAAAATATTAATCAAAATAATAAAACTTACAAAGAAATTGCATTGAAGCCTAGGGCTAACTAACCAAATATTAAAGAATCTCAAAATCGAAATACAGAAAAATTCAAAATTATAAAAAACTATTTATAAAATAAAGAAAACAAAGTCTTCGCCGTTATTGTCATCATGTTTTTGTTTGTTAAGCTCAATTTTGAAAATGATTACCCTCGCCATCTTGTAGTTTTCCCAACCAATTAAACAAAGTGATGACTAACAGGTTTAGACACTTTAAAATGAAAATTCTAACAAAAATTGGAAATCATGGTAAAAATCAACATGTTTAATGAAAATGGAAAAAAGCTAAAAACGTTGGGCATGTAAACCAAATATTAAAATGAAAAAAGGTCAGAATCATTAAAATAATACATAATTATAACAAAACAAAGTCGTAACCGATAGAATCATCATGTTCTTGCTTGTTAAGGTCAATTTTGGAACTTATTACCCCCACCGTCTTATATTTTAGCAACCAAAAGAACAAACTAATGACTAAAGGGTTTAGACTTATTAAAATAAAAATATTAATCAAAATAATAAAACTTACAAAAGAAAATGCATTGAAGCCAAGGGATAACTAACCAAATATTCAAGAATCTCAAAATCGAAATACAGAAAAATTCAAAATTTTAAAAAACTATTTACAAAATAAAGAAAACAAAGTCTTCGCCGTTATAGTCATCATGTTTTTGTTTGTTAAGCTCAATTCTGAAAATGATTACCCTCGCCATCTTGTAGTTTTCCCAACCAATTAAACAAAGTGATGACTAACAGGTTTAGACTCTTTAAAGTGAAAATTCTAACAAAAATAGGAAAACATGGTAAAAATCAACATGTTTAATAAAAATGGAAAAAAGCTATAAAGCGTTGGGCGTGTAAACCAAATATTAAAATGAAAAAAGGTCAGAATCATTAAAATAATATATAATTATAACAAAAAAAAGTCTTAACCGATAGAATCATCATGTGCTTGCTTGTTAAGGTCAATTCTGGAACCTATTACCCCCACCGTCTTATATTTTAGCAACCAAAATAACAAACTAATGACTAACGGGTTTAGACTTATTAAAATGAAAATATTAATCAAAATAATAAAACTTACAAAAAAAATTGCATTGAAGCCTAGGGCTAACTAACCAAATATTAAAGAATCTCAAAATCCAAAAACAGAAAAATTCAAAATTATATAAAACTATTTACAAAATAAAGAAAACAAAATCTTCGCCGTTATAGTCATCATGTTTTTGTTCGTTAAGCTCAATTCTGAAAATGATTACCGTCGCCATCTTGTAGTTTTCCCAACCAATTAAACAAAGTGATGACTAACAGGTTTAGACTCTTTAAAATGAAAATTCTAACAATAATCGGAAAACATGGTAAAAATCAACATGTTTAATAAAAATGGAAAAAAGCTATAAAGCGTTGGGCATGTAAACCAAATATTAAAATGAAAAAAGGTCAGAATCATTAAAATAATACATAATTATAACAAAACAAAGTCTTAACCGATAGAATCATCATGTTCTTGCTTGTTAAGGTCAATTCCGGAACTTATTACCCCCACCGTCTTATATTTTAGCAACCAAAATAACAAACTAATGACTAACGGGTTTAGACTTATTAAAATGAAAATATTAATCAAAATAATAAAACTTACAAAGAAATTGCATTGAAGCCTAGGGCTAACTAACCAAATATTAAAGAATCTCAAAATCGAAATACAGAAAAATTCAAAATTATAAAAAACTATTTATAAAATAAAGAAAACAAAGTCTTCGCCGTTATTGTCATCATGTTTTTGTTTGTTAAGCTCAATTTTGAAAATGATTACCCTCGCCATCTTGTAGTTTTCCCAACCAATTAAACAAAGTGATGACTAACAGGTTTAGACACTTTAAAATGAAAATTCTAACAAAAATTGGAAATCATGGTAAAAATCAACATGTTTAATGAAAATGGAAAAAAGCTAAAAACGTTGGGCATGTAAACCAAATATTAAAATGAAAAAAGGTCAGAATCATTAAAATAATACATAATTATAACAAAACAAAGTCGTAACCGATAGAATCATCATGTTCTTGCTTGTTAAGGTCAATTTTGGAACTTATTACCCCCACCGTCTTATATTTTAGCAACCAAAAGAACAAACTAATGACTAAAGGGTTTAGACTTATTAAAATAAAAATATTAATCAAAATAATAAAACTTACAAAAGAAAATGCATTGAAGCCAAGGGATAACTAACCAAATATTCAAGAATCTCAAAATCGAAATACAGAAAAATTCAAAATTTTAAAAAACTATTTACAAAATAAAGAACACAAAGTCTTCGCCGTTATAGTCATCATGTTTTTGTTTGTTAAGCTCAATTCTGAAAATGATTACCCTCGCCATCTTGTAGTTTTCCCAACCAATTAAACAAAGTGATGACTAACAGGTTTAGACTCTTTAAAGTGAAAATTCTAACAAAAATAGGAAAACATGGTAAAAATCAACATGCTTAATAAAAATGGAAAAAAGCTATAAAGCGTTGGGCATGTAAACCAAATATTAAAATGACAAAAGGTCAGAATCATTAAAATAATATATAATTATAACAAAAAAAAGTCTTAACCGATAGAAACATCATGTGCTTGCTTGTTAAGGTCAATTCTGGAACCTATTACCCCCACCGTCTTATATTTTAGCAACCAAAATAACAAACTAATGACTAACGGGTTTAGACTTATTAAAATGAAAATATTAATCAAAATAATAAAACTTACAAAAAAAATTGCATTGAAGCCTAGGGCTAACTAACCAAATATTAAAGAATCTCAAAATCCAAAAACAGAAAAATTCAAAATTATATAAAACTATTTACAAAATAAAGAAAACAAAATCTTCGCCGTTATAGTCATCATGTTTTTGTTCGTTAAGCTCAATTCTGAAAATGATTACCCTCGCCATCTTGTAGTTTTCCCAACCAATTAAACAAAGTGATGACTAACAGGTTTAGACTCTTTAAAATGAAAATTCTAACAAAAATAGGAAAACATGGTAGAAATCAACATGTTTAATAAAAATGGAAAAAAAACTATAAAGCGTTGCGCATGTAAACCAAATATTAAAATGAAAAAAGGTCACAATCATTAAAATAATACATAATTATAACAAAACAAAGTCTTAACCGATAGAATCATCATGTTCTTGCTTGTTAAGCTCAATTCAGGAATTTATTACCCCCACCGTCTTATATTTTAGCAACCAAAAGAACAAATTAATGACTAACGGGTTTAGACTTATTAAAATAAAAATATTAATCAAAATAATAAAACTTACAAAAAAAATTGCATTGAAGACTAGGGCTAACTAACCAAATATTAAAGAATCTCAAAATCGAAAAACAGAAAAATTCAAAATTATATAAAACTATTTACAAAATAAAGAAAACAAAGTCTTCGCCGTTATAGTCATCATGTTTTTGTTTGTTAAGCTCAATTCTGAAAATGATTACCCTCGCCATCTTGTAGTTTTCCCAACCAATTAAACAAAGTGATGACTAACAGGTTTAGACTCTTTAAAATGAAATTTCTAACAAAAATCGTAAAACATGGTAAAAATCAACATGTTTAATAAAAATGGAAAAAAGTTATAAAGCGTTGGGCATGTAAACCAAATATTAAAATGAAAAAAGGTCAGAATCATTAAAATAATACATAATTATAACAAAACAAAGTCTTAACCGATAGAATCATCATGTTCTTGCTTGTTAAGGTCAATTCCGGAACTTATTACCCCCACCGTCTTATATTTTAGCAACCAAAAGAACAAACTATTGACTAATGGGTTTAGACTTATTAAAATGAAAATATTAATCAAAATAATAAAACTTACAAAGAAATTGCATTGAAGCCTAGGGCTAACTAACCAAATATTAAAGAATCTCAAAATCGAAATACAGAAAAATTCAAAATTATAAAAAACTATTTACAAAATAAAGAAAACAAAGTCTTCGCCGTTATTGTCATCATGTTTTTGTTTGTTAAGCTCAATTTTGAAAATGATTACCCTCGCCATCTTGTAGTTTTCCCAACCAATTAAACAAAGTGATGACTAACAGGTTTAGACACTTTAAAATGAAAATTCTAACAAAAATTGGAAATCATGGTAAAAATCAACATGTTTAATGAAAATGGAAAAAAGCTAAAAACGTTGGGCATGTAAACCAAATATTAAAATGAAAAAAGGTCAGAATCATTAAAATAATACATAATTATAACAAAACAAAGTCGTAACCGATAGAATCATCATGTTCTTGCTTGTTAAGGTCAATTTTGGAACTTATTACCCCCACCGTCTTATATTTTAGCAACCAAAAGAACAAACTAATGACTAAAGGGTTTAGACTTATTAAAATAAAAATATTAATCAAAATAATAAAACTTACAAAAGAAAATGCATTGAAGCCAAGGGATAACTAACCAAATATTCAAGAATCTCAAAATCGAAATACAGAAAAATTCAAAATTATAAAAAACTATTTACAAAATAAAGAAAACAAAGTCTTCGCCGTTATAGTCATCATGTTTTTGTTTGTTAAGCTCAATTCTGAAAATGATTACCCTCGCCATCTTGTAGTTTTCCCAACCAATTAAACAAAGTGATGACTAACAGGTTTAGACTCTTTAAAGTGAAAATTCTAACAAAAATAGGAAAACATGGTAAAAATCAACATGTTTAATAAAAATGGAAAAAAGCTATAAAGCGTTGGGCATGTAAACCAAATATTAAAATGAAAAAAGGTCAGAATCATTAAAATAATATACAATTATAACAAAACAAAGTCTTAACCGATAGAATCATCATGTGCTTGCTTGTTAAGGTCAATTCTGGAACCTATTACCCCCACCGTCTTATATTTTAGCAACCAAAATAACAAACTAATGACTAACGGGTTTAGACTTATTAAAATGAAAATATTAATCAAAATAATAAAACTTACAAAAAAAATTGCATTGAAGCCTAGGGCTAACTAACCAAATATTAAAGAATCTCAAAATCGAAAAACAGAAAAATTCAAAATTATATAAAACTATTTACAAAATAAAGAAAATAAAATCTTCGCCTTTATAGTCATCATGTTTTTGTTCGTTAAGCTCAATTCTGAAAATGGTTACCCTCGCCATCTTGTAGTTTTCCCAACCAATTAAACAAAGTGATGACTAACAGGTTTAGACTCTTTAAAATGAAAATTCTAACAAAAATAGGAAAACATGGTAGAAATCAACATGTTTAATAAAAATGGAAAAAAAACTATAAAGCGTTGCGCATGTAAACCAAATATTAAAATGAAAAAAGGTCACAATCATTAAAATAATACATAATTATAACAAAACAAAGTCTTAACCGATAGAATCATCATGTTCTTGCTTGTTAAGCTCAATTTAGGAATTTATTACCCCCACCGTCTTATATTTTAGCAACCAAAAGAACAAATTAATGACTAACGGGTTTAGACTTATTAAAATAAAAATATTAATCAAAATAATAAAACTTACAAAAAAAATTGCATTGAAGACTAGGGCTAACTAACCAAATATTAAAGAATCTCAAAATCGAAAAACAGAAAAATTCAAAATTATATAAAACTATTTACAAAATAAAGAAAACAAAGTCTTCGCCGTTATAGTCATCATGTTTTTGTTTGTTAAGCTCAATTCTGAAAATGATTACCCTCGCCATCTTGTAGTTTTCCCAACCAATTAAACAAAGTGATGACTAACAGGTTTAGACTCTTTAAAATGAAAATTCTAACAAAAATCGGAAAACATGGTAAAAATCAACATGTTTAATAAAAATGGAAAAAAGCTATAAAGCGTTGGGCATGTAAACCAAATATTAAAATGAAAAAAGGTCAGAATCATTAAAATAATACATAATTATAACAAAACAAAGTCTTAAGCGATAGAATCATCATGTTCTTGCTTGTTAAGGTCAATTCCGGAACTTATTACCCCCACCGTCTTATATTTTAGCAACCAAAAGAACAAACTAATGACTAACGGGTTTAGACTTATTAAAATTAAAATATTAATCAAAATAATAAAACTTACAAAGAAATTGCATTGAAGCCTAGGGCTAACTAACCAAATATTCAAGAATCTCAAAATCGAAATACAGAAAAATTCAAAATTATAAAAAACTATTTACAAAATAAAGAAAACAAAGTCTTCGCCGTTATAGTCATCATGTTTTTGTTTGTTAAGCTCAATTTTGAAAATGATTACCCTCGACATCTTGTAGTTTTCCCAACCAATTAAACAAAGTGATGACTAACAGGTTTAGACACTTTAAAATGAAAATTCTAACAAAAATTGGAAATCATGGTAAAAATCAACATGTTTAATGAAAATGGAAAAAAGCTAAAAACGTTGGGCATGTAAACCAAATATTAAAATGAAAAAAGGTCAGAATCATTAAAATAATACATAATTATAACAAAACAAAGTCGTAACCGATAGAATCATCATGTTCTTGCTTGTTAAGGTCAATTTTGGAACTTATTACCCCCACCGTCTTATATTTTAGCAACCAAAAGAACAAACTAATGACTAAAGGGTTTAGACTTATTAAAATAAAAATATTAATCAAAATAATAAAACTTACAAAAGAAAATGCATTGAAGCCAAGGGATAACTAACCAAATATTCAAGAATCTCAAAATCGAAATACAGAAAAATTCAAAATTATAAAAAACTATTTACAAAATAAAGAAAACAAAGTCTTCGCCGTTATAGTCATCATGTTTTTGTTTGTTAAGCTCAATTCTGAAAATGATTACCCTCGCCATCTTGTAGTTTTCCCAACCAATTAAACAAAGTGATGACTAACAGGTTTAGACTCTTTAAAGTGAAAATTCTAACAAAAATAGGAAAACATGGTAAAAATCAACATGTTTAATCAAAATGGAAAAAAGCTATAAAGAATTGGGCATGTAAACAAAATATTAAAATGAAAAAAGGTCAGAATCATTAAAATAATACATAATTATAACAAAACAAAGTCGTAACCGATAGAATCATCATGTTCTTGCTTGTTAAGGTCAATTTTGGAACATATTACCCCCACCGTCTTATATTTTAGCAACCAAAAGAACAAACTAATGACTAACGGGTTTAGACTTATTAAAAGAAAAATATTAATCAAAATAATAAACCTTACAAAAGAAAATGCATTGAAGCCAAGGGATAACTAACCAAATATTCAAGAATCTCAAAATCGAAATACAGAAAAATTCAAAATTATAAAAAAACTATTTACAAAATAAAGAAAACAAAGTCTTCGCCGTTATAGTCATCATGTTTTTGTTTGTTAAGCTCAATTTTGAAAATGATTACCCTCGCCATCTTGTAGTTTCCCAACCAATTAAACAAAGTGATGACTAACAGGTTTAGACACTTTAAAATGAAAATTCTAACAAAAATTGGAAATCATGGTAAAAATCAACATGTTTAATGAAAATGGAAAAAAGCTAAAAACGTTGGGCATGTAAACCAAATATTAAAATGAAAAAAGGTCAGAATCATTAAAATAATACATAATTATAACAAAACAAAGTCGTAACCGATAGAATCATCATGTTCTTGCTTGTTAAGGTCAATTTTGGAACTTATTAACCCCACCGTCTTATATTTTAGCAACCAAAAGTACAAACTAATGACTAAAGGGTTTAGACTTATTAAAATAAAAATATTAATGAAAATAATAAAACTTATAAAAGAAAATGCATTGAAGCCAAGGGATAACTAACCAAATATTCAAGAATCTCAAAATCGAAATACAGAAAAATTCAAAATTATAAAAAGCTATTTACAAAATAAAGAAAACAAAGTCTTCGCCGTTATAGTCATCATGTTTTTGTTTTTTAAGCTCAATTCTGAAAATGATTACCCTCGCCATCTTGTAGTTTTCCCAACCAATTAAACAAAGTGATGACTAACAGGTTTAGACTCTTTAAAGTGAAAATTCTAACAAAAATAGGAAAACATGGTAAAAATCAACATGTTTAATAAAAATGGAAAAAAGCTATAAAGCGTTGGGCATGTAAACCAAATATTAAAATGAAAAAAGGTCAGAATCATTAAAATAATATATAATTATAACAAAAAAAAGTCTTAACCGATAGAATCATCATGTGCTTGCTTGTTAAGGTCAATTCTGGAACTTATTACCCCCACCGTCTTATATTTTAGCAACCAAAATAACAAACTAATGAGTAACGGGTTTAGACTTATTAAAATGAAAATATTAATCAAAATAATAAAACTTACAAAAAAAATTGCATTGAAGCCTAGGGCTAACTAACCAAATATTAAAGAATCTCAAAATCGAAAAACAGAAAAATTCAAAATTATATAAAACTATTTACAAAATAAAGAAAACAAAGTCTTCGCCGTTATAGTCATCATGTTTTTGTTCGTTAAGCTCAATTCTGAAAATGATTACCCTCGCCATCTTGTAGTTTTCCCAACCAATTAAACAAAGTGATGACTAACAGGTTTAGACTCTTTAAAATGAAAATTCTAACAAAAATCGGAAAACATGGTAAAAATCAACATGTTTAATAAAAATGGAAAAAAGCTATAAAGCGTTGGGCATGTAAACCAAATATTAAAATGAAAAAAGGTCAGAATCATTAAAATAATACATAATTATAACAAAACAAAGTCTTAACCGATGGAATCATCATGATCTTGCTTGTTAAGGTCAATTCCGGAACTTATTACCCCCACCGTCTTATATTTTAGCAACCAAAAGAACAAACTAATGACTAACGGGTTTAGACTTATTAAAATGAAAATATTAATCAAAATAATAAAACTTACAAAGAAATTGCATTGAAGCCTAGGGCTAACTAACCAAATATTAAAGAATCTCAAAATCGAAATACAGAAAAATTCAAAATTATAAAAAACTATTTACAAAATAAAGAAAACAAAGTCTTCGCCGTTATTGTCATCATGTTTTTGTTTGTTAAGCTCAATTTTGAAAATGATTACCCTCGCCATCTTGTAGTTTTCCCAACCAATTAAACAAAGTGATGACTAACAGGTTTAGACACTTTAAAATGAAAATTCTAACAAAAATTGGAAATCATGGTAAAAATCAACATGTTTAATGAAAATGGAAAAAAGCTAAAAACGTTGGGCATGTAAACCAAATACTAAAATGAAAAAAGGTCAGAATCATTAAAATAATACATAATTATAACAAAACAAAGTCGTAACCGATAGAATCATCATGTTCTTGCTTGTTAAGGTCAATTTTGGAACTTATTACCCCCACCGTCTTATATTTTAGCAACCAAAAGAACAAACTAATGACTAAAGGGTTTAGACTTATTAAAATAAAAATATTAATCAAAATAATAGAACTTACAAAAGAAAATGCATTGAAGCCAAGGGATAACTAACCAAATATTCAAGAATCTCAAAATCGAAATACATAAAAATTCAAAATTTTAAAAAACTATTTACAAAATAAAGAAAACAAAGTCTTCGCCGTTATAGTCATCATGTTTTTGTTTGTTAAGCTCAATTCTGAAAATGATTACCCTCGCCATCTTGTAGTTTTCCCAACCAATTAAACAAAGTGATGACTAACAGGTTTAGACTCTTTAAAGTGAAAATTCTATCATAAATAGGAAAACATGGTAAAAATCAACATGTTTAATAAAAATGGAAAAAAGCTATAAAGCGTTGGGCATGTAAACCAAATATTAAAATGAAAAAAGGTCAGAATCATTAAAATAATATATAATTATAACAAAAAAAAGTCTTAACCGATAGAATCATCATGTGCTTGCTTGTTAAGGTCAATTCTGGAACCTATTACCCCCACCGTCTTATATTTTAGCAACCAAAATAACAAACTAATGACTAACGGGTTTAGACTTATTAAAATGAAAATATTAATCAAAATAATAAAACTTACAAAAAAAATTGCATTGAAGCCTAGGGCTAACTAACCAAATATTAAAGAATCTCAAAATCGAAAAACAGAAAAATTCAAAATTATATAAAACTATTTACAAAATAAAGAAAACAAAATCTTCGCCGTTATAGTCATCATGTTTTTGTTCGTTAAGCTCAATTCTGAAAATGATTACCGTCGCCATCTTGTAGTTTTCCCAACCAATTAAACAAAGTGATGACTAACAGGTTTAGACTCTTTAAAATGAAAATTCTAACAAAAATCGGAAAACATGGTAAAAATCAACATGTTTAATAAAAATGGAAAAAAGCTATAAAGCATTGGGCATGTAAACCAAATATTAAAATGAAAAAAGGTCAGAATCATTAAAATAATACATAATTATAACAAAACAAAGTCTTAACCGATAGAATCATCATGTTCTTGCTTGTTAAGGTCAATTCCGGAACTTATTACCCCCACCGTCTTATATTTTAGCAACCAAAAGAACAAACTAATGACTAACGGGTTTAGACTTATTAAAATGAAAATATTAATCAAAATAATAAAACTTACAAAGAAATTGCATCGAAGCCTAGGGCTAACTAACCAAATATTAAAGAATCTCAAAATCGAAATACAGAAAAATTCAAAATTATAAAAAACTATTTACAAATAAAGAAAACAAAGTCTTCGCCGTTATTGTCATCATGTTTTTGTTTGTTAAGCTCAATTTTGAAAATGATTACCCTCGCCATCTTGTAGTTTTCCCAACCAATTTAACAAAGTGATGACTAACAGGTTTAGACACTTTAAAATGAAAATTCTAACAAAAATTGGAAATCATGGTAAAAATAACCATGTTTAATGAAAATGGAAAAAAGCTAAAAACGTTGGGCATGTAAACCAAATATTAAAATGAAAAAAGGTCAGAATCATTAAAATAATACATAATTATAACAAAACAAAGTCGTAACCGATAGAATCATCATGTTCTTGCTTGTTAAGGTCAAATTTGGAACTTATTACCCCCACCGTCTTATATTTTAGCAACCAAAAGAACAAACTAATGACTAAAGGGTTTAGACTTATTAAAATAAAAATATTAATCAAAATAATAGAACTTACAAAAGAAAATGCATTGAAGCCAAGGGATAACTAACCAAATATTCAAGAATCTTAAAATCGAAATACAGAAAAATTCAAAATTTTAAAAAACTATTTACAAAATAAAGAAAACAAAGTCTTCGCCGTTATAGTCATCATGTTTTTGTTTGTTAAGCTCAATTCTGAAAATGATTACCCTCGCCATCTTGTAGTTTTCCCAACCAATTAAACAAAGTGATGACTAACAGGTTTAGACTCTTTAAAGTGAAAATTCTAACAAAAATAAGAAAACATGGTAAAAATCAACATGTTTAATAAAAATGGAAAAAAGCTATAAAGCGTTGGGCATGTAAACCAAATATTAAAATGAAAAAAGGTCAGAATCATTAAAATAATATATAATTATAAAAAAAAAAGTCTTAACCGATAGAATCATCATGTGCTTGCTTGTTAAGGTCAATTCTGGAACCTATTATCCCCACCGTCTTATATTTTAGCAACCAAAATAACAAACTAATGACTAACGAGTTTAGACTTATTAAAATGAAAATATTAATCAAAATAATAAAACTTACAAAAAAAATTGCATTGAAGCCTAGGGCTAACTAACCAAATATTAAAGAATCTCAAAATCGAAAAACAGAAAAATTCAAAATTATATAAAACTATTTACAAAATAAAGAAAACAAAATCTTCGCCGTTATAGTCATCATGTTTTTGTTCGTTAAGCTCAATTCTGAAAATGATTACCCTCGCCATCTTGTAGTTTTCCCAACCAATTAAAAAAAGTGATGACTAACAGGTTTAGACTCTTTAAAATGAAAATTCTATCAAAAATAGGAAAACATGGCAGAAATCAACATGTTTAATAAAAATGGAAAAAAAGCTATAAAGCGTTGGGCATGTAAACCAAATATTAAAATGAAAAAAGGTCAGAATCATTAAAATAATACATAATTATAACAAAACAAAGTCTTAACCGATAGAATTATCATGTTCTTGCTTGTTAAGGTCAATTCCGGAACTTATTACCCCCACCGTCTTATACTTTAGCAACCAAAATAACAAACTAATGACTAACGGGTTTAGACTTATTAAAATGAAAATATTAATCAAAATAAGAAAACTTACAAAGAAATTGCATTGAAGCCTAGGGCTAACTAACCAAATATTAAAGAATCTCAAAATCGAAATACAGAAAAATTCAAAATTATAAAAAACTATTTATAAAATAAAGAAAACAAAGTCTTCGCCGTTATTGTCATCATGTTTTTGTTTGTTAAGCTCAATTTTGAAAATGATTACCCTCGCCATCTTGTAGTTTTCCCAACCAATTAAACAAAGTGATGACTAACAGGTTTAGACACTTTAAAATGAAAATTTTAACAAAAATTGGAAATCATGGTAAAAATCAACATGTTTAATGAAAATGGAAAAAAGCTAAAAACGTTGGGCATGTAAACCAAATATTAAAATGAAAAAAGGTCAGAATCATTAAAATAATACATAATTATAACAAAACAAAGTCGTAACCGATAGAATCATCATGTTCTTGCTTGTTAAGGTCAATTTTGGAACTTATTACCCCCACCGTCTTATATTTTAGCAACCAAAAGAACAAACTAATGACTAAAGTGTTTAGACTTATTAAAATGAAAATATTAATCAAAATAATAAAACTTACAAAAGAAAATGCATTGAAGCCAAGGGATAACTAACCAAATATTCAAGAATCTCAAAATCGAAATACAGAAAAATTCAAAATTTTAAAAAACTATTTACAAAATAAAGAAAACAAAGTCTTCGCCGTTATAGTCATCATGTTTTTGTTTGTTAAGCTCAATTCTGAAAATGATTACCCTCGCCATCTTGTAGTTTTCCCAACCAATTAAACAAAGTGATGACTAACAGGTTTAGACTCTTTAAAGTGAAAATTCTAACAAAAATAGGAAAACATGGTAAAAATCAACATGTTTAATAAAAATGGAAAAAAGCTATAAAGCGTTGGGCATGTAAACCAAATATTAAAATGACAAAAGGTCAGAATCATTAAAATAATATATAATTATAACAAAAAAAAGTCATAACCGATAGAATCATCATGTGCTTGCTTGTTAAGGTCAATTCTGGAACCTATTACCCCCACCGTCTTATATTTTAGCAACCAAAATAACAAACTAATGACTAACGGGTTTAGACTTATTAAAATGAAAATATTAATCAAAATAATAAAACTTACAAAAAAAATTGCATTGAAGCCTAGGGCTAACTAACCAAATATTAAAGAATCTCAAAATCGAAAAACAGAAAAATTCAAAATTATATAAAACTATTTACAAAATAAAGAAAACAAAATCTTCGCCGTTATAGTCATCATGTTTTTGTTCGTTAAGCTCAATTCTGAAAATGATTACCCTCGCCATCTTGTAGTTTTCCCAACCAATTAAACAAAGTGATGACTAACAGGTTTAGACTCTTTAAAATGAAAATTCTAACAAAAATAGGAAAACATGGTAGAAATCAACATGTTTAATAAAAATGGAAAAAAAACTATAAAGCGTTGCGCATGTAAACCAAATATTAAAATGAAAAAAGGTCACAATCATTAAAATAATACATAATTATAACAAAACAAAGTCTTAACCGATAGAATCATCATGTTCTTGCTTGTTAAGCTCAATTCAGGAATTTATTACCCCCACCGTCTTATATTTTAGCAACAAAAAGAACAAATTAATGACTAACGGGTTTAGACTTATTAAATTAAAAATATTAATCAAAATAATAAAACTTACAAAAAAAATTGCATTGAAGACTAGGGCTAACTAACCAAATATTAAAGAATCTCAAAATCGAAAAACAGAAAAATTCAAAATTATATAAAACTATTTACAAAATAAAGAAAACAAAGTCTTCGCCGTTATAGTCATCATGTTTTTGTTTGTTAAGCTCAATTCTGAAAATGATTACCCTCGCCATCTTGTAGTTTTCCCAACCAATTAAACAAAGTGATGACTAACAGGTTTAGACTCTTTAAAATGAAAATTCTAACAAAAATCGGAAAACATGGTAAAAATCAACATGTTTAATAAAAATGGAAAAAAGCTATAAAGCGTTGGGCATGTAAACCAAATATTAAAATGAAAAAAGGTCAGAATCATTAAAATAATACATAATTATAACAAAACAAAGTCTTAACCGATAGAATCATCATGTTCTTGCTTGTTAAGGTCAATTCCGGAATTTATTACCCCCACCGTCTTATATTTTAGCAACCAAAAGAACAAACTAATGACTAATGGGTTTAGACTTATTAAAATGAAAATATTAATCAAAATAATAAAACTTACAAAGAAATTGCATTGAAGCCTAGGGCTAACTAACCAAATATTAAAGAATCTCAAAATCGAAATACAGAAAAATTCAAAATTATAAAAAACTATTTACAAAATAAAGAAAACAAAGTCTTCGCCGTTATTGTCATCATGTTTTTGTTTGTTAAGCTCAATTTTGAAAATGATTACCCTCGCCATCTTGTAGTTTTCCCAACCAATTAAACAAAGTGATGACTAACAGGTTTAGACACTTTAAAATGAAAATTCTAACAAAAATTGGAAATCATGGTAAAAATCAACATGTTTAATGAAAATGGAAAAAAGCTAAAAACGTTGGGCATGTAAACCAAATATTAAAATGAAAAAAGGTCAGAATCATTAAAATAATACATAATTATAACAAAACAAAGTCGTAACCGATAGAATCATCATGTTCTTGCTTGTTAAGGTCAATTTTGGAACTTATTACCCCCACCGTCTTATATTTTAGCAACCAAAAGAACAAACTAATGACTAAAGGGTTTAGACTTATTAAAATAAAAATATTAATCAAAATAATAAAACTTACAAAAGAAAATGCATTGAAGCCAAGGGATAACTAACCAAATATTCAAGAATCTCAAAATCGAAATACAGAAAAATTCAAAATTATAAAAAACTATTTACAAAATAAAGAAAACAAAGTCTTCGCCGTTATAGTCATCATGTTTTTGTTTGTTAAGCTCAATTCTGAAAATGATTACCCTCGCCATCTTGTAGTTTTCCCAACCAATTAAACAAAGTGATGACTAACAGGTTTAGACTCTTTAAAGTGAAAATTCTAACAAAAATAGGAAAACATGGTAAAAATCAACATGTTTAATAAAAATGGAAAAAAGCTATAAAGCGTTGGGCATGTAAACCAAATATTAAAATGAAAAAAGGTCAGAATCATTAAAATAATATATAATTATAACAAAACAAAGTCTTAACCGATAGAATCATCATGTGCTTGCTTGTTAAGGTCAATTCTGGAACCTATTACCCCCACCGTCTTATATTTTAGCAACCAAAATAACAAACTAATGACTAACGGGTTTAGACTTATTAAAATGAAAATATTAATCAAAATAATAAAACTTACAAAAAAAATTGCATTGAAGCCTAGGGCTAACTAACCAAATATTAAAGAATCTCAAAATCGAAAAACAGAAAAATTCAAAATTATATAAAACTATTTACAAAATAAAGAAAACAAAATCTTCGCCGTTATAGTCATCATGTTTTTGTTCGTTAAGCTCAATTCTGAAAATGGTTACCCTCGCCATCTTGTAGTTTTCCCAACCAATTAAACAAAGTGATGACTAACAGGTTTAGACTCTTTAAAATAAAAATTCTAACAAAAATAGGAAAACATGGTAGAAATCAACATGTTTAATAAAAATGGAAAAAAAACTATAAAGCGTTGCGCATGTAAACCAAATATTAAAATGAAAAAAGGTCAGAATCATTAAAATAATACATAATTATAACAAAACAAAGTCATAACCGATAGAATCATCATGTTCTTGCTTGTTAAGGTCAATTTTGGAACTTATTACCCCCACCGTCTTATATTTTAGCAACCAAAAGAACAAACTAATGACTAAAGGGTTTAGACTTATTAAAATAAAAATATTAATCAAAATAATAAAACTTACAAAAGAAAATGCATTGAAGCCAAGGGATAACTAACCAAATATTCAAGAATCTCAAAATCGAAATACAGAAAAATTCAAAATTATAAAAAACTATTTACAAAATAAAGAAAACAAAGTCTTCGCCGTTATAGTCATCATGTTTTTGTTTGTTAAGCTCAATTCTGAAAATGATTACCCTCGCCATCTTGTAGTTTTCCCAACCAATTAAACAAAGTGATGACTAACAGGTTTAGACTCTTTAAAATGAAAATTCTAACAAAAATCGGAAAACATGGTAAAAATCAACATGTTTAATAAAAATGGAAAAAAGCTATAAAGCGTTGGGCATGTAAACCAAATATTAAAATGAAAAAAGGTCAGAATCAATAAAATAATACATAATTATAACAAAACAAAGTCTTAACCGATAGAATCATCATGTTCTTGCTTGTTAAGGTCAATTCCGGAACTTATTACCCCCACCGTCTTATATTTTAGCAACCAAAAGAACAAACTAATGACTAACGGGTTTAGACTTATTAAAATTAAAATATTAATCAAAATAATAAAACTTACAAAGAAATTGCATTGAAGCCTAGGGCTAACTAACCAAATATTCAAGAATCTCAAAATCGAAATACAGAAAAATTCAAAATTATAAAAAACTATTTACAAAATAAAGAAAACAAAGTCTTCGCCGTTATAGTCATCATGTTTTTGTTTGTTAAGCTCAATTTTGAAAATGATTACCCTCGACATCTTGTAGTTTTCCCAACCAATTAAACAAAGTGATGACTAACAGGTTTAGACACTTTAAAATGAAAATTCTAACAAAAATTGGAAATCATGGTAAAAATCAACATGTTTAATGAAAATGGAAAAAAGCTAAAAACGTTGGGCATGTAAACCAAATATTAAAATGAAAAAAGGTCAGAATCATTAAAATAATACATAATTATAACAAAACAAAGTCATAACCGATAGAATCATCATGTTCTTGCTTGTTAAGGTCAATTTTGGAACTTATTACCCCCACCGTCTTATATTTTAGCAACCAAAAGAACAAACTAATGACTAAAGGGTTTAGACTTATTAAAATAAAAATATTAATCAAAATAATAAAACTTACAAAAGAAAATGCATTGAAGCCAAGGGATAACTAACCAAATATTCAAGAATCTCAAAATCGAAATACAGAAAAATTCAAAATTATAAAAAACTATTTACAAAATAAAGAAAACAAAGTCTTCGCCGTTATAGTCATCATGTTTTTGTTTGTTAAGCTCAATTCTGAAAATGATTACCCTCGCCATCTTGTAGTTTTCCCAACCAATTAAACAAAGTGATGACTAACAGGTTTAGACTCTTTAAAGTGAAAATTCTAACAAAAATAGGAAAACATGGTAAAAATCAACATGTTTAATCAAAATGGAAAAAAGCTATAAAGCGTTGGGCATGTAAACCAAATATTAAAATGAAAAAAGGTCAGAATCATTAAAATAATACATAATTATAACAAAACAAAGTCGTAACCGATAGAATCATCATGTTCTTGCTTGTTAAGGTCAATTTTGGAACTTATTACCCCCACCGTCTTATATTTTAGCAACCAAAAGAACAAACTAATGACTAACGGGTTTAGACTTATTAAAAGAAAAATATTAATCAAAATAATAAACCTTACAAAAGAAAATGCATTGAAGCCAAGGGATAACTAACCAAATATTCAAGAATCTCAAAATCGAAATACAGAAAAATTCAAAATTATAAAAAAACTATTTACAAAATAAAGAAAACAAAGTCTTCGCCGTTATAGTCATCATGTTTTTGTTTGTTAAGCTCAATTTTGAAAATGATTACCCTCGCCATCTTGTAGTTTTCCCAACCAATTAAACAAAGTGATGACTAACAGGTTTAGACACTTTAAAATGAAAATTCTAACAAAAATTGGAAATCATGGTAAAAATCAACATGTTTAATGAAAATGGAAAAAAGCTAAAAACGTTGGGCATGTAAACCAAATATTAAAATGAAAAAAGGTCAGAATCATTAAAATAATACATAATTATAACAAAACAAAGTCGTAACCGATAGAATCATCATGTTCTTGCTTGTTAAGGTCAATTTTGGAACTTATTAACCCCACCGTCTTATATTTTAGCAACCAAAAGTACAAACTAATGACTAAAGGGTTTAGACTTATTAAAATAAAAATATTAATCAAAATAATAATACTTATAAAAGAAAATGCATTGAAACCAAGGGATAACTAACCAAATATTCAAGAATCTCAAATTCGAAATACAGAAAAATTCAAAATTATAAAAAGCTATTTACAAAATAAAGAAAACAAAGTCTTCGCCGTTATAGTCATCATGTTTTTGTTTTTTAAGCTCAATTCTGAAAATGGTTACCCTCGCCATCTTGTAGTTTTCCCAACCAATTAAACAAAGTGATGACTAACAGGTTTAGACTCTTTAAAATGAAAATTCTAACAAAAATAGGAAAACATGGTAGAAATCAACATGTTTAATAAAAATGGAAAAAAAACTATAAAGCGTTGCGCATGTAAACCAAATATTAAAATGAAAAAAGGTCACAATCATTAAAATAATACATAATTATAACAAAACAAAGTCTTAACCGATAGAATCATCATGTTCTTGCTTGTTAAGCTCAATTCAGGAATTATTACCCCCACCGTCTTATATTTTAGCAACCAAAATAACAAACTAATGAGTAACGGGTTTAGACTTATTAAAATGAAAATATTAATCAAAATAATAAAACTTACAAAAAAAATTGCATTGAAGCCTAGGGCTAACTAACCAAATATTAAAGAATCTCAAAATCGAAAAACAGAAAAAATTCAAAATTATATAAAACTATTTACAAAATAAAGAAAACAAAGTCTTCGCCGTTATAGTCATCATGTTTTTGTTCGTTAAGCTCAATTCTGAAAATGATTACCCTCGCCATCTTGTAGTTTTCCCAACCAATTAAACAAAGTGATGACTAACAGGTTTAGACTCTTTAAAATGAAAATTCTAACAAAAATCGGAAAACATGGTAAAAATCAACATGTTTAATAAAAATGGAAAAAAGCTATAAAGCGTTGGGCATGTAAACCAAATATTAAAATGAAAAAAGGTCAGAATCATTAAAATAATACATAATTATAACAAAACAAAGTCTTAACCGATGGAATCATCATGATCTTGCTTGTTAAGGTCAATTCCGGAACTTATTACCCCCACCGTCTTATATTTTAGCAACCAAAAGAACAAACTAATGACTAACGGGTTTAGACTTATTAAAATGAAAATATTAATCAAAATAATAAAACTTACAAAGAAATTGCATTGAAGCCTAGGGCTAACTAACCAAATATTAAAGAATCTCAAAATCGAAATACAGAAAAATTCAAAATTATAAAAAACTATTTACAAAATAAAGAAAACAAAGTCTTCGCCGTTATTGTCATCATGTTTTTGTTTGTTAAGCTCAATTTTGAAAATGATTACCCTCGCCATCTTGTAGTTTTCCCAACCAATTAAACAAAGTGATGACTAACAGGTTTAGACACTTTAAAATGAAAATTCTAACAAAAATTGGAAATCATGGTAAAAATCAACATGTTTAATGAAAATGGAAAAAAGCTAAAAACGTTGGGCATGTAAACCAAATATTAAAATGAAAAAAGGTCAGAATCATTAAAATAATACATAATTATAACAAAACAAAGTCGTAACCGATAGAATCATCATGTTCTTGCTTGTTAAGGTCAATTTTGGAACTTATTAACCCCACCGTCTTATATTTTAGCAACCAAAAGAACAAACTAATGACTAAAGGGTTTAGACTTATTAAAATAAAAATATTAATCAAAATAATAGAACTTACAAAAGAAAATGCATTGAAGCCAAGGGATAACTAACCAAATATTCAAGAATCTCAAAATCGAAATACAGAAAAATTCAAAATTTTAAAAAACTATTTACAAAATAAAGAAAACAAAGTCTTCGCCGTTATAGTCATCATGTTTTTGTTTGTTAAGCTCAATTCTGAAAATGATTACCCTCGCCATCTTGTAGTTTTCCCAACCAATTAAACAAAGTGATGACTAACAGGTTTAGACTCTTTAAAGTGAAAATTCTATCATAAATAGGAAAACATGGTAAAAATCAACATGTTTAATAAAAATGGAAAAAAGCTATAAAGCGTTGGGCATGTAAACCAAATATTAAAATGAAAAAAGGTCAGAATCATTAAAATAATATATAATTATAACAAAAAAAAGTCTTAACCGATAGAATCATCATGTGCTTGCTTGTTAAGGTCAATTCTGGAACCTATTACCCCCACCGTCTTATATTTTAGCAACCAAAATAACAAACTAATGACTAACGGGTTTAGACTTATTAAAATGAAAATATTAATCAAAATAATAAAACTTACAAAAAAAATTGCATTGAAGCCTAGGGCTAACTAACCAAATATTAAAGAATCTCAAAATCGAAAAACAGAAAAATTCAAAATTATATAAAACTATTTACAAAATAAAGAAAACAAAATCTTCGCCGTTATAGTCATCATGTTTTTGTTCGTTAAGCTCAATTCTGAAAATGATTACCGTCGCCATCTTGTAGTTTTCCCAACCAATTAAACAAAGTGATGACTAACAGGTTTAGACTCTTTAAAATGAAAATTCTAACAAAAATCGGAAAACATGGTAAAAATCAACATGTTTAATAAAAATGGAAAAAAGCTATAAAGCGTTGGGCATGTAAACCAAATATTAAAATGAAAAAAGGTCAGAATCATTAAAATAATACATAATTATAACAAAACAAAGTCTTAACCGATAGAATCATCATGTTCTTGCTTGTTAAGGTCAATTCCGGAACTTATTACCCCCACCGTCTTATACTTTAGCAACCAAAATAACAAACTAATGACTAACGGGTTTAGACTTATTAAAATGAAAATATTAATCAAAATAAGAAAACTTACAAAGAAATTGCATTGAAGCCTAGGGCTAACTAACCAAATATTAAAGAATCTCAAAATCGAAATACAGAAAAATTCAAAATTATAAAAAACTATTTATAAAATAAAGAAAACAAAGTCTTCGCCGTTATTGTCATCATGTTTTTGTTTGTTAAGCTCAATTTTGAAAATGATTACCCTCGCCATCTTGTAGTTTTCCCAACCAATTAAACAAAGTGATGACTAACAGGTTTAGACACTTTAAAATGAAAATTCTAACAAAAATTGGAAATCATGGTAAAAATCAACATGTTTAATGAAAATGGAAAAAAGCTAAAAACGTTGGGCATGTAAACCAAATATTAAAATGAAAAAAGGTCAGAATCATTAAAATAATACATAATTATAACAAAACAAAGTCGTAACCGATAGAATCATCATGTTCTTGCTTGTTAAGGTCAATTTTGGAACTTATTACCCCCACCGTCTTATATTTTAGCAACCAAAAGAACAAACTAATGACTAAAGGGTTTAGACTTATTAAAATAAAAATATTAATCAAAATAATAGAACTTACAAAAGAAAATGCATTGAAGCCAAGGGATAACTAACCAAATATTCAAGAATCTTAAAATCGAAATACAGAAAAATTCAAAATTTTAAAAAACTATTTACAAAATAAAGAAAACAAAGTCTTCGCCGTTATAGTCATCATGTTTTTGTTTGTTAAGCTCAATTCTGAAAATGATTACCCTCGCCATCTTGTAGTTTTCCCAACCAATTAAACAAAGTGATGACTAACAGGTTTAGACTCTTTAAAGTGAAAATTCTAACAAAAATCGGAAAACATGGTAAAAATCAACATGTTTAATAAAAATGGAAAAAAGCTATAAAGCGTTGGGCATGTAAACCAAATATTAAAATGAAAAAAGGTCAGAATCATTAAAATAATACATAATTATAACAAAACAAAGTCTTAACCGATGGAATCATCATGATCTTGCTTGTTAAGGTCAATTCCGGAACTTATTACCCCCACCGTCTTATATTTTAGCAACCAAAAGAACAAACTAATGACTAACGGGTTTAGACTTATTAAAATGAAAATATTAATCAAAATAATAAAACTTACAAAAAAAATTGCATTGAAGCCTAGGGCTAACTAACCAAATATTAAAGAATCTCAAAATCGAAAAACAGAAAAATTCAAAATTATATAAAACTATTTACAAAATAAAGAAAACAAAATCTTCGCCGTTATAGTCATCATGTTTTTGTTCGTTAAGCTCAATTCTGAAAATGATTACCGTCGCCATCTTGGAGTTTTCCCAACCAATTAAACAAAGTGATGACTAACAGGTTTAGACTCTTTAAAATGAAAATTCTAACAAAAATCGGAAAACATGGTAAAAATCAACATGTTTAATAAAAATGGAAAAAAGCTATAAAGCGTTGGGCATGTAAACCAAATATTAAAATGAAAAAAGGTCAGAATCATTAAAATAATACATAATTATAACAAAACAAAGTCTTAACCGATAGAATCATCATGTTCTTGCTTGTTAAGGTCAATTCCGGAACTTATTACCCCCACCGTCTTATACTTTAGCAACCAAAATAACAAACTAATGACTAACGGGTTTAGACTTATTAAAATGAAAATATTAATCAAAATAAGAAAACTTACAAAGAAATTGCATTGAAGCCTAGGGCTAACTAACCAAATATTAAAGAATCTCAAAATCGAAATACAGAAAAATTCAAAATTATAAAAAACTATTTATAAAATAAAGAAAACAAAGTCTTCGCCGTTATTGTCATCATGTTTTTGTTTGTTAAGCTCAATTTTGAAAATGATTACCCTCGCCATCTTGTAGTTTTCCCAACCAATTAAACAAAGTGATGACTAACAGGTTTAGACACTTTAAAATGAAAATTCTAACAAAAATTGGAAATCATGGTAAAAATCAACATGTTTAATGAAAATGGAAAAAAGCTAAAAACGTTGGGCATGTAAACCAAATATTAAAATGAAAAAAGGTCAGAATCATTAAAATAATACATAATTATAACAAAACAAAGTCGTAACCGATAGAATCATCATGTTCTTGCTTGTTAAGGTCAATTTTGGAACTTATTACCCCCACCGTCTTATATTTTAGCAACCAAAAGAACAAACTAATGACTAAAGGGTTTAGACTTATTAAAATAAAAATATTAATCAAAATAATAGAACTTACAAAAGAAAATGCATTGAAGCCAAGGGATAACTAACCAAATATTCAAGAATCTCAAAATCGAAATACAGAAAAATTCAAAATTTTAAAAAACTATTTACAAAATAAAGAAAACAAAGTCTTCGCCGTTATAGTCATCATGTTTTTGTTTGTTAAGCTCAATTCTGAAAATGATTACCCTCGCCATCTTGTAGTTTTCCCAACCAATTAAACAAAGTGATGACTAACAGGTTTAGACACTTTAAAATGAAAATTCTAACAAAAATTGGAAATCATGGTAAAAATCAACATGTTTAATGAAAATGGAAAAAAGCTAAAAACGTTGGGCATGTAAACCAAATATTAAAATGAAAAAAGGTCAGAATCATTAAAATAATACATAATTATAACAAAACAAAGTCGTAACCGATAGAATCATCATGTTCTTGCTTGTTAAGGTCAATTTTGGAACTTATTACCCCCACCGTCTTATATTTTAGCAACCAAAAGAACAAACTAATGACTAACGGGTTTAGACTTATTAAAAGAAAAATATTAATCAAAATAATAAACCTTACAAAAGAAAATGCATTGAAGCCAAGGGATAACTAACCAAATATTCAAGAATCTCAAAATCGAAATACAGAAAAATTCAAAATTATAAAAAAACTATTTACAAAATAAAGAAAACAAAGTCTTCGCCGTTATAGTCATCATGTTTTTGTTTGTTAAGCTCAATTTTGAAAATGATTACCCTCGCCATCTTGTAGTTTTCCCAACCAATTAAACAAAGTGATGACTAACAGGTTTAGACACTTTAAAATGAAAATTCTAACAAAAATTGGAAATCATGGTAAAAATCAACATGTTTAATGAAAATGGAAAAAAGCTAAAAACGTTGGGCATGTAAACCAAATATTAAAATGAAAAAAGGTCAGAATCATTAAAATAATACATAATTATAACAAAACAAAGTCGTAACCGATAGAATCATCATGTTCTTGCTTGTTAAGGTCAATTTTGGAACTTATTAACCCCACCGTCTTATATTTTAGCAACCAAAAGTACAAACTAATGACTAAAGGGTTTAGACTTATTAAAATAAAAATATTAATCAAAATAATAAAACTTATAAAAGAAAATGCATTGAAGCCAAGGGATAACTAACCAAATATTCAAGAATCTCAAATTCGAAATACAGAAAAATTCAAAATTATAAAAAGCTATTTACAAAATAAAGAAAACAAAGTCTTCGCCGTTATAGTCATCATGTTTTTGTTTTTTAAGCTCAATTCTGAAAATGGTTACCCTCGCCATCTTGTAGTTTTCCCAACCAATTAAACAAAGTGATGACTAACAGGTTTAGACTCTTTAAAATGAAAATTCTAACAAAAATAGGAAAACATGGTAGAAATCAACATGTTTAATAAAAATGGAAAAAAAACTATAAAGCGTTGCGCATGTAAACCAAATATTAAAATGAAAAAAGGTCACAATCATTAAAATAATACATAATTATAACAAAACAAAGTCTTAACCGATAGAATCATCATGTTCTTGCTTGTTAAGCTCAATTCAGGAATTTATTACCCCCACCGTCTTATATTTTAGCAACCAAAAGAACAAATTAATGACTAACGGGTGTAGACTTATTAAAATAAAAATATTAATCAAAATAATAAAACTTACAAAAAAAATTGCATTGAAGCCTAGGGCTAACTAACCAAATATTAAAGAATCTCAAAATCGAAAAACAGAAAAATTCAAAATTATATAAAACTATTTAAAAAATAAAGAAAACAAAGTCTTCGCCGTTATAGTCATCATGTTTTTGTTCGTTAAGCTCAATTCTGAAAATGATTACCGTCGCCATCTTGTAGTTTTCCCAACCAATTAAACAAAGTGATGACTAACTGGTTTAGACTCTTCATGGTAAAAATCAACATGTTTAATAAAAATGGAAAAAAGCTATAAAGCGTTGGGCATGTAAACCAAATATTAAAATGAAAAAAGGTCAGAATCATTAAAATAATACATAATTATAACAAAACAAAGTCTTAACCGATAGAATCATCATGATCTTGCTTGTTAAGGTCAATTCCGGAACTTATTACCCCCACCGTCTTATATTTTAGCAACCAAAAGAACAAACTAATGACTAACGGGTTTAGACTTATTAAAATGAAAATATTAATCAAAATAATAAAACTTACAAAGAAATTGCATTGAAGCCTAGGGCTAACTAACCAAATATTAAAGAATCTCAAAATCGAAATACAGAAAAATTCCAAATTATAAAAAACTATTTTCAAAATAAAGAAAACAAAGTCTTCGCCGTTATTGTCATCATGTTTTTGTTTGTTAAGCTCAATTTTGAAAATGATTACCCTCGCCATCTTGTAGTTTTCCCAACCAATTAAACAAAGTGATGACTAACAGGTTTAGACACTTTAAAATGAAAATTCTAACAAAAATTGGAAATCATGGTAAAAATCAACATGTTTAATGAAAATGGAAAAAAGCTAAAAACGTTGGGCATGTAAACCAAATATTAAAATGAAAAAAGGTCAGAATCATTAAAATAATACATAATTATAACAAAACAAAGTCGTAACCGATAGAATCATCATGTTCTTGCTTGTTAAGGTCAATTTTGGAACTTATTACCCCCACCGTCTTATATTTTAGCAACCAAAAGAACAAACTAATGACTAAAGGGTTTAGACTTATTAAAATAAAAATATTAATCAAAATAATAGAACTTACAAAAGAAAATGCATTGAAGCCAAGGGATAACTAACCAAATATTCAAGAATCTCAAAATCGAAATACAGAAAAATTCAAAATTTTAAAAAACTATTTACAAAATAAAGAAAACAAAGTCTTCGCCGTTATAGTCATCATGTTTTTGTTTGTTAAGCTCAATTCTGAAAATGATTACCCTCGCCATCTTGTAGTTTTCCCAACCAATTAAACAAAGTGATGACTAACAGGTTTAGACTCTTTAAAGTGAAAATTCTATCATAAATAGGAAAACATGGTAAAAATCAACATGTTTAATAAAAATGGAAAAAAGCTATAAAGCGTTGGGCATGTAAACCAAATATTAAAAAGAAAAAAGGTCAGAATCATTAAAATAATATATAATTATAACAAAAAAAAGTCTTAACCGATAGAATCATCATGTGCTTGCTTGTTAAGGTCAATTCTGGAACCTATTACCCCCACCGTCTTATATTTTAGCAACCAAAATAACAAACTAATGACTAACGGGTTTAGACTTATTAAAATGAAAATATTAATCAAAATAATAAAACTTACAAAAAAAATTGCATTGAAGCCTAGGGCTAACTAACCAAATATTAAAGAATCTCAAAATCGAAAAACAGAAAAATTCAAAATTATATAAAACTATTTACAAAATAAAGAAAACAAAATCTTCGCCGTTATAGTCATCATGTTTTTGTTCGTTAAGCTCAATTCTGAAAATGATTACCCTCGCCATCTTGTAGTTTTCCCAACCAATTAAAAAAAGTGATGACTAACAGGTTTAGACTCTTTAAAATGAAAATTCTATCAAAAATAGGAAAACATGGCAGAAATCAACATGTTTAATAAAAATGGAAAAAAAGCTATAAAGCGTTGCGCATGTAAACCAAATATTAAAATGAAAAAAGGTCACAATCATTAAAATAATACATAATTATAACAAAACAAAATCTTAACCGATAGAATCATCATGTTCTTGCTTGTTAAGCTCAATTCAGGAATTTATTACCCCCACCGTCTTATATTTTAGCAACCAAAAGAACAAATTAATGACTAACGGGTGTAGACTTATTAAAATAAAAATATTAATCAAAATAATAAAACTTACAAAAAAAATTGCATTGAAGCCTAGGGCTAACTAACCAAATATTAAAGAATCTCAAAATCGAAAAACAGAAAAATTCAAAATTATATAAAACTATTTACAAAATAAAGAAAACAAAGTCTTCGCCGTTATAGTCATCATGTTTTTGTTCGTTAAGCTCAATTCTGAAAATGATTACCCTCGCCATCTTGTAGTTTTCCCAACCAATTAAACAAAGTGATGACTAACTGGTTTAGACTCTTCATGGTAAAAATCAACATGTTTAATAAAAATGGAAAAAAGCTATAAAGCGTTGGGCATGTAAACAAAATATTAAAATGAAAAAAGGTCAGAATCATTAAAATAATACATAATTATAACAAAACAAAGTCTTAACCGATAGAATCATCATGATCTTGCTTGTTAAGGTCAATTCCGGAACTTATTACCCCCACCGTCTTATATTTTAGCAACCAAAAGAACAAACTAATGACTAACGGGTTTAGACTTATTAAAATGAAAATATTAATCAAAATAATAAAACTTACAAAGAAATTGCATTGAAGCCTAGGGCTAACTAACCAAATATTAAAGAATCTCAAAATCGAAATACAGAAAAATTCCAAATTATAAAAAACTATTTACAAAATAAAGAAAACAAAGTCTTCGCCGTTATTGTCATCATGTTTTTGTTTGTTAAGCTCAATTTTGAAAATGATTACCCTCGCCATCTTGTAGTTTTCCCAACCAATTTAACAAAGTGATGACTAACAGGTTTAGACACTTTAAAATGAAAATTCTAACAAAAATTGGAAATCATGGTAAAAATCAACATGTTTAATGAAAATGGAAAAAAGCTAAAAACGTTGGGCATGTAAACCAAATATTAAAATGAAAAAAGGTCAGAATCATTAAAATAATACATAATTATAACAAAACAAAGTCGTAACCGATAGAATCATCATGTTCTTGCTTGTTAAGGTCAATTTTGGAACTTATTACCCCCACCGTCTTATATTTTAGCAACCAAAAGAACAAACTAATGACTAAAGGGTTTAGACTTATTAAAATAAAAATATTAATCAAAATAATAGAACTTACAAAAGAAAATGCATTGAAGCCAAGGGATAACTAACCAAATATTCAAGAATCTCAAAATCGAAATACAGAAAAATTCAAAATTTTAAAAAACTATTTACAAAATAAAGAAAACAAAGTCTTCGCCGTTATAGTCATCATGTTTTTGTTTGTTAAGCTCAATTCTGAAAATGATTACCCTCGCCATCTTGTAGTTTTCCCAACCAATTAAACAAAGTGATGACTAACAGGTTTAGACTCTTTAAAGTGAAAATTCTATCATAAATAGGAAAACATGGTAAAAATCAACATGTTTAATAAAAATGGAAAAAAGCTATAAAGCGTTGGGCATGTAAACCAAATATTAAAAAGAAAAAAGGTCAGAATCATTAAAATAATATATAATTATAACAAAAAAAAGTCTTAACCGATAGAATCATCATGTGCTTGCTTGTTAAGGTCAATTCTGGAACCTATTACCCCCACCGTCTTATATTTTAGCAACCAAAATAACAAACTAATGACTAACGGGTTTAGACTTATTAAAATGAAAATATTAATCAAAATAATAAAACTTACAAAAAAAATTGCATTGAAGCCTAGGGCTAACTAACCAAATATTAAAGAATCTCAAAATCGAAAAACAGAAAAATTCAAAATTATATAAAACTATTTACAAAATAAAGAAAACAAAATCTTCGCCGTTATAGTCATCATGTTTTTGTTCGTTAAGCTCAATTCTGAAAATGATTACCGTCGCCATCTTGTAGTTTTCCCAACCAATTAAACAAAGTGATGACTAACAGGTTTAGACTCTTTAAAATGAAAATTCTAACAAAAATCGGAAAACATGGTAAAAATCAACATGTTTAATAAAAATGGAAAAAAGCTATAAAGCGTTGGGCATGTAAACCAAATATTAAAATGAAAAAAGGTCAGAATCATTAAAATAATACATAATTATAACAAAACAAAGTCTTAACCGATAGAATCATCATGTTCTTGCTTGTTAAGGTCAATTCCGGAACTTATTACCCCCACCGTCTTATACTTTAGCAACCAAAATAACAAACTAATGACTAACGGGTTTAGACTTATTAAAATGAAAATATTAATCAAAATAAGAAAACTTACAAAGAAATTGCATTGAAGCCTAGGGCTAACTAACCAAATATTAAAGAATCTCAAAATCGAAATACAGAAAAATTCAAAATTATAAAAAACTATTTATAAAATAAAGAAAACAAAGTCTTTGCCGTTATTGTCATCATGTTTTTGTTTGTTAAGCTCAATTTTGAAAATGATTACCCTCGCCATCTTGTAGTTTTCCCAACCAATTAAACAAAGTGATGACTAACAGGTTTAGACACTTTAAAATGAAAATTCTAACAAAAATTGGAAATCATGGTAAAAATCAACATGTTTAATGAAAATGGAAAAAAGCTAAAAACGTTGGGCATGTAAACCAAATATTAAAATGAAAAAAGGTCAGAATCATTAAAATAATACATAATTATAACAAAACAAAGTCGTAACCGATAGAATCATCATGTTCTTGCTTGTTAAGGTCAATTTTGGAACTTATTACCCCCACCGTCTTATATTTTAGCAACCAAAAGAACAAACTAATGACTAAAGGGTTTAGACTTATTAAAATAAAAATATTAATCAAAATAATAAAACTTACAAAAGAAAATGCATTGAAGCCAAGGGATAACTAACCAAATATTCAAGAATCTCAAAATCGAAATACAGAAAAATTCAAAATTTTAAAAAACTATTTACAAAATAAAGAAAACAAAGTCTTCGCCGTTATAGTCATCATGTTTTTGTTTGTTAAGCTCAATTCTGAAAATGATTACCCTCGCCATCTTGTAGTTTTCCCAACCAATTAAACAAAGTGATGACTAACAGGTTTAGACTCTTTAAAGTGAAAATTCTAACAAAAATAGGAAAACATGGTAAAAATCAACATGTTTAATAAAAATGGAAAAAAGCTATAAAGCGTTGGGCATGTAAACCAAATATTAAAATGACAAAAGGTCAGAATCATTAAAATAATATATAATTATAACAAAAAAAAGTCTTAACCGATAGAATCATCATGTGCTTGCTTGTTAAGGTCAATTCTGGAACCTATTACCCCCACCGTCTTATATTTTAGCAACCAAAATAACAAACTAATGACTAACGGGTTTAGACTTATTAAAATGAAAATATTAATCAAAATAATAAAACTTACAAAGAAATTGCATTGAAGCCTAGGGCTAACTAACCAAATATTAAAGAATCTCAAAATCGAAATACAGAAAAATTCAAAATTATAAAAAACTATTTATAAAATAAAGAAAACAAAGTCTTCGCCGTTATTGTCATCATGTTTTTGTTTGTTAAGCTCAATTTTGAAAATGATTACCCTCGCCATCTTGTAGTTTTCCCAACCAATTAAACAAAGTGATGACTAACAGGTTTAGACACTTTAAAATGAAAATTCTAACAAAAATTGGAAATCATGGTAAAAATCAACATGTTTAATGAAAATGGAAAAAAGCTAAAAACGTTGGGCATGTAAACCAAATATTAAAATGAAAAAAGGTCAGAATCATTAAAATAATACATAATTATAACAAAACAAAGTCGTAACCGATAGAATCATCATGTTCTTGCTTGTTAAGGTCAATTTTGGAACTTATTACCCCCACCGTCTTATATTTTAGCAACCAAAAGAACAAACTAATGACTAAAGGGTTTAGACTTATTAAAATAAAAATATTAATCAAAATAATAAAACTTACAAAAGAAAATGCATTGAAGCCAAGGGATAACTAACCAAATATTCAAGAATCTCAAAATCGAAATACAGAAAAATTCAAAATTTTAAAAAACAATTTTCAAAATAATGAAAACAAAGTCTTCGCCGTTATAGTCATCATGTTTTTGTTCGTTAAGCTCAATTCTGAAAATGATTACCCTCGCCATCTTGTAGTTTTCCCAACCAATTAAACAAAGTGATGACTAACAGGTTTAGACTCTTTAAAATGAAAATTCTAACAAAAATAGGAAAACATGGTAGAAATCAACATGTTTAATAAAAATGGAAAAAAAACTATAAAGCGTTGCGCATGTAAACCAAATATTAAAATGAAAAAAGGTCACAATCATTAAAATAATACATAATTATAACAAAACAAAGTCTTAACCGATAGAATCATCATGTTCTTGCTTGTTAAGCTCAATTCAGGAATTTATTACCCCCACCGTCTTATATTTTAGCAACCAAAAGAACAAATTAATGACTAACGGGTTTAGACTTATTAAAATAAAAATATTAATCAAAATAATAAAACTTACAAAAAAAATTGCATTGAAGACTAGGGCTAACTAACCAAATATTAAAGAATCTCAAAATCGAAAAACAGAAAAATTCAAAATTATATAAAACTATTTACAAAATAAAGAAAACAAAGTCTTCGCCGTTATAGTCATCATGTTTTTGTATGTTAAGCTCAATTCTGAAAATGATTACCCTCGCCATATTGTAGTTTTCCCAACCAATTAAACAAAGTGATGACTAACAGGTTTAGACTCTTTAAAATGAAAATTCTAACAAAAATCGGAAAACATGGTAAAAATCAACATGTTTAATAAAAATGGAAAAAAGCTATAAAGCGTTGGGCATGTAAACCAAATATTAAAATGAAAAAAGGTCAGAATCATTAAAATACTACATAATTATAACAAAACAAAGTCTTAACCGATAGAATCATCATGTTCTTGCTTGTTAAGGTCAATTCCGGAACTTATTACCCCCACCGTCTTATATTTTAGCAACCAAAAGAACAAACTAATGACTAATGGGTTTAGACTTATTAAAATGAAAATATTAATCAAAATAATAAAACTTACAAAGAAATTGCATTGAAGCCTAGGGCTAACTAACCAAATATTAAAGAATCTCAAAATCGAAATACAGAAAAATTCAAAATTATAAAAAACTATTTACAAAATAAAGAAAACAAAGTCTTCGCCGTTATTGTCATCATGTTTTTGTTTGTTAAGCTCAATTTTGAAAATGATTACCCTCGCCATCTTGTAGTTTTCCCAACCAATTAAACAAAGTGATGACTAACAGGTTTAGACACTTTAAAGTGAAAATTCTAACAAAAATAGGAAAACATGGTAAAAATCAACATGTTTAATGAAAATGGAAAAAAGCTAAAAACGTTGGGCATGTAAACCAAATATTAAAATGAAAAAAGGTCAGAATCATTAAAATAATACATAATTATAACAAAACAAAGTCGTAACCGATAGAATCATCATGTTCTTGCTTGTTAAGGTCAATTTTGGAACTTATTACCCCCACCGTCTTATATTTTAGCAACCAAAAGAACAAACTAATGACTAAAGGGTTTAGACTTATTAAAATAAAAATATTAATCAAAATAATAAAACTTACAAAAGAAAATGCATTGAAGCCAAGGGATAACTAACCAAACATTCAAGAATCTCAAAATCGAAATACAGAAAAATTCAAAATTATAAAAAACTATTTACAAAATAAAGAAAACAAAGTCTTCGCCGTTATTGTCATCATGTTTTTGTTTGTTAAGCTCAATTTTGAAAATGATTACCCTCGCCATCTTGTAGTTTTCCCAACCAATTAAACAAAGTGATGACTAACAGGTTTAGACACTTTAAAATGAAAATTCTAACAAAAATTGGAAATCATGGTAAAAATCAACATGTTTAATGAAAATGGAAAAAAGCTAAAAACGTTGGGCATGTAAACCAAATATTAAAATGAAAAAAGGTCAGAATCATTAAAATAATACATAATTATAACAAAACAAAGTCGTAACCGATAGAATCATCATGTTCTTGCTTGTTAAGGTCAATTTTGGAACTTATTACCCCCACCGTCTTATATTTTAGCAACCAAAAGAACAAACTAATGACTAAAGGGTTTAGACTTATTAAAATAAAAATATTAATCAAAATAATAAAACTTACAAAAGAAAATGCATTGAAGCCAAGGGATAACTAACCAAATATTCAAGAATCTCAAAATCGAAATACAGAAAAATTCAAAATTATAAAAAACTATTTACAAAATAAAGAAAACAAAGTCTTCGCCGTTATAGTCATCATGTTTTTGTTTGTTAAGCTCAATTCTGAAAATGATTACCCTCGCCATCTTGTAGTTTTCCCAACCAATTAAACAAAGTGATGACTAACAGGTTTAGACTCTTTAAAGTGAAAATTCTAACAAAAATTGGAAAACATGGTAAAAATCAACATGTTTAATAAAAATGGAAAAAAGCTATAAAGCGTTGGGCATGTAAACCAAATATTAAAATGAAAAAAGGTCAGAATCATTAAAATAATATATAATTATAACAAAACAAAGTCTTAACCGATAGAATCATCATGTGCTTGCTTGTTAAGGTCAATTCTGGAACCTATTACCCCCACCGTCTTATATTTTAGCAACCAAAATAACAAACTAATGACTAACGGGTTTAGACTTATTAAAATGAAAATATTAATCAAAATAATAAAACTTACAAAAAAAATTGCATTGAAGCCTAGGGCTAACTAACCAAATATTAAAGAATCTCAAAATCGAAAAACAGAAAAATTCAAAATTATATAAAACTATTTACAAAATAAAGAAAACAAAATCTTCGCCGTTATAGTCATCATGTTTTTGTTCGTTAAGCTCAATTCTGAAAATGATTACCCTCGCCATCTTGTAGTTTTCCCAACCAATTAAACAAAGTGATGACTAACAGGTTTAGACTCTTTAAAATGAAAATTCTAACAAAAATAGGAAAACATTGTAGAAATCAACATGTTTAATAAAAATGGAAAAAAAACTATAAAGCGTTGCGCATGTAAACCAAATATTAAAATGAAAAAAGGTCACAATCATTAAAATAATACATAATTATAACAAAACAAAGTCTTAACCGATAGAATCATCATGTTCTTGCTTGTTAAGCTCAATTCAGGAATTTATTACCCCCACCGTCTTATATTTTAGCAACCAAAAGAACAAATTAATGACTAACGGGTTTAGACTTATTAAAATAAAAATATTAATCAAAATAATAAAACTTACAAAAAAAATTGCATTGAAGACTAGGGCTAACTAACCAAATATTAAAGAATCTCAAAATCGAAAAACAGAAAAATTCAAAATTATATAAAACTATTTACAAAATAAAGAAAACAAAGTCTTCGCCGTTATAGTCATCATGTTTTTGTTTGTTAAGCTCAATTCTGAAAATGATTACCCTCGCCATCTTGTAGTTTTCCCAACCAATTAAACAAAGTGATGACTAACAGGTTTAGACTCTTTAAAATGAAAATTCTAACAAAAATCGGAAAACATGGTAGAAATCAACATGTTTAATAAAAATGGAAAAAAGCTATAAAGCGTTGGGCATGTAAACCAAATATTAAAATGAAAAAAGGTCAGAATCATTAAAATAATACATAATTATAACAAAACAAAGTCTTAACCGATAGAATCATCATGTTCTTGCTTGTTAAGGTCAATTCCGGAACTTATTACCCCCACCGTCTTATATTTTAGCAACCAAAAGAACAAACTAATGACTAACGGGTTTAGACTTATTAAAATTAAAATATTAATCAAAATAATAAAACTTACAAAGAAATTGCATTGAAGCATAGGGCTAACTAACCAAATATTAAAGAATCTCAAAATCGAAATACAGAAAAATTCAAAATTATAAAAAACTATTTACAAAATAAAGAAAACAAAGTCTTCGCCGTTATTGTCATCATGTTTTTGTTTGTTAAGCTCAATTTTGAAAATGATTACCCTCGCCATCTTGTAGTTTTCCCAACCAATTAAACAAAGTGATGACTAACAGGTTTAGACACTTTAAAATGAAAATTCTAACAAAAATTGGAAATCATGGTAAAAATCAACATGTTTAATGAAAATGGAAAAAAGCTAAAAACGTTGGGCATGTAAACCAAATATTAAAATGAAAAAAGGTCAGAATCATTAAAATAATACATAATTATAACAAAACAAAGTCGTAACCGATAGAATCATCATGTTCTTGCTTGTTAAGGTCAATTTTGGAACTTATTACCCCCACCGTCTTATATTTTAGCAACCAAAAGAACAAACTAATGACTAAAGGGTTTAGATTTATTAAAATAAAAATATTAATCAAAATAATAAAACTTACAAAAGAAAATGCATTGAAGCCAAGGGATAACTAACCAAATATTCAAGAATCTCAAAATCGAAATACAGAAAAATTCAAAATTTTAAAAAACTATTTACAAAATAAAGAAAACAAAGTCTTCGCCGTTATAGTCATCATGTTTTTGTTTGTTAAGCTCAATTCTGAAAATGATTACCCTCGCCATCTTGTAGTTTTCCCAACCAATTAAACAAAGTGATGACTAACAGGTTTAGACTCTTTAAAGTGAAAATTCTAACAAAAATAGGAAAACATGGTAAAAATCAACATGTTTAATAAAAATGGAAAAAAGCTATAAAGCGTTGGGCATTTAAACCAAATATTAAAATGACAAAAGGTCAGAATCATTAAAATAATACATAATTATAACAAAACAAAGTCGTAACCGATAGAATCATCATGTTCTTGCTTGTTAAGGTCAATTTTGGAACTTATTACCCCCACCGTCTTATATTTTAGCAACCAAAATAACAAACTAATGACTAACGGGTTTAGACTTATTAAAATGAAAATATTAATCAAAATAATAAAACTTACAAAGAAAATGCATTGAAGCCAAGGGATAACTAACCAAATATTCAAGAATCTCAAAATCGAAATACAGAAAAATTCAAAATTATAAAAAACTATTTATAAAATAAAGAAAACAAAGTCTTCACCGTTATTGTCATCATGTTTTTGTTTGTTAAGCTCAATTTTGAAAATGATTACCCTCGCCATCTTGTAGTTTTCCCAACCAATTAAACAAAGTGATGACTAACAGGTTTAGACACTTTAAAATGAAAATTCTAACAAAAATAGGAAAACATGGTAAAAATCAACATGTTTAATGAAAATGGAAAAAAGCTATAAAGCGTTGGGCATGTAAACCAAATATTAAAATGAAAAAAGGTCAGAATCATTAAAATAATATATAATTATAACAAAACAAAGTCTTAACCGATAGAATCATCATGTGCTTGCTTGTTAAGGTCAATTCTGGAACCTATTACCCCCACCGTCTTATATTTTAGCAACCAAAATAACAAACTAATGACTAAAGGGTTTAGACTTATTAGAATGAAAATATTAATCAAAATAATAAAACTTACAAAAAAAATTGCATTGAAGCCTAGGGCTAACTAACCAAATATTAAAGAATCTCAAAATCGAAATACAGAAAAATTCAAAATTATATAAAACTATTTACAAAATAAAGAAAACAAAATCTTCGCCGTTATAGTCATCATGTTTTTGTTCGTTAAGCTCAATTCTGAAAATGATTACCCTCGCCATCTTGTAGTTTTCCCAACCAATTAAACAAAGTGATGACTAACAGGTTTAGACTCTTTAAAATGAAAATTCTAACAAAAATAGGAAAACATGGTAGAAATCAACATGTTTAATAAAAATGGAAAAAAAACTATAAAGCGTTGCGCATGTAAACCAAATATTAAAATGAAAAAAGGTCACAATCATTAAAATAATACATAATTATAACAAAACAAAGTCTTAACTGATAGAATCATCATGTTCTTGCTTGTTAAGCTCAATTCCGGAATTTATTACCCCCACCGTCTTATATTTTAGCAACCAAAAGAACAAATTAATGACTAACGGGTTTAGACTTATTAAAATAAAAATATTAATCAAAATAATAAAACTTACAAAAAAAATTGCATTGAAGACTAGGGCTAACTAACCAAATATTAAAGAATCTCAAAATCGAAAAACAGAAAAATTCAAAATTATATAAAACTATTTACAAAATAAAGAAAACAAAGTCTTCGCCGTTATAGTCATCATGTTTTTGTTTGTTAAGCTCAATTCTGAAAATGATTACCCTCGCCATATTGTAGTTTTCCCAACCAATTAAACAAAGTGATGACTAACAGGTTTAGACTCTTTAAAATGAAAATTCTAACAAAAATCGGAAAACATGGTAAAAATCAACATGTTTAATAAAAATGGAAAAAAGCTATAAAGCGTTGGGCATGTAAACCAAATATTAAAATGAAAAAAGGTCAGAATCATTAAAATAATACATAATTATAACAAAACAAAGTCTTAACCGATAGAATCATCATGTTCTTGCTTGTTAAGGTCAATTCCGGAACTTATTACCCCCACCGTCTTATATTTTAGCAACCAAAAGAACAAACTAATGACTAATGGGTTTAGACTTATTAAAATGAAAATATTAATCAAAATAATAAAACTTACAAAGAAATTGCATTGAAGCCTAGGGCTAACTAACCAAATATTCAAGAATCTCAAAATCGAAATACAGAAAAATTCAAAATTATAAAAAACTATTTACAAAATAAAGAAAACAAAGTCTTCGCCGTTATTGTCATCATGTTTTTGTTTGTTAAGCTCAATTTTGAAAATGATTACCCTCGCCATCTTGTAGTTTTCCCAACCAATTAAACAAAGTGATGACTAACAGGTTTAGACTATTTAAAATGAAAATTCTAACAAAAATTGGAAATCATGGTAAAAATCAACATGTTTAATGAAAATGGAAAAAAGCTATAAAGCGTTGGGCATGTAAACCAAATATTAAAATGAAAAAAGGTCAGAATCATTAAAATAATACATAATTATAACAAAACAAAGTCGTAACCGATAGAATCATCATGTTCTTGCTTGTTAAGGTCAATTTTGGAACTTATTACCCCCACCGTCTTATATTTTAGCAACCAAAATAACAAACTAATGACTAAAGGGTTTAGACTTATTAAAATAAAAATATTAATCAAAATAATAAAACTTACAAAAGAAAATGCATTGAAGCCAAGGGATAACTAACCAAATATTCAAGAATCTCAAAATCGAAATACAGAAAAATTCAAAATTATAAAAAACTATTTACAAAATAAAGAAAACAAAGTCTTCGCCGTTATAGTCATCATGTTTTTGTTCGTTAAGCTCAATTCTGAAAATGATTACCCTCGCCATCTTGTAGTTTTCCCAACCAATTAAACAAAGTGATGACTAACAGGTTTAGACTCTTTAAAGTGAAAATTCTAACAAAAATAGGAAAACATGGTAAAAATCAACATGTTTAATAAAAATGGAAAAAAGCTATAAAGCGTTGGGCATGTAAACCAAATATTAAAATGAAAAAAGGTCAGAATCATTAAAATAATATATAATTATAACAAAACAAAGTCTTAACCGATAGAATCATCATGTGCTTGCTTGTTAAGGTCAATTCTGGAACCTATTACCCCCACCGTCTTATATTTTAGCAACCAAAATAACAAACTAATGACTAACGGGTTTAGACTTATTAAAATGAAAATATTAATCAAAATAATAAAACTTACAAAAAAAATTGCATTGAAGCCTAGGGCTAACTAACCAAATATTAAAGAATCTCAAAATCGAAAAACAGAAAAATTCAAAATTATATAAAACTATTTACAAAATAAAGAAAACAAAATCTTCGCCGTTATAGTCATCATGTTTTTGTTCGTTAAGCTCAATTCTGAAAATGATTACCCTCGCCATCTTGTAGTTTTCCCAACCAATTAAACAAAGTGATGACTAACAGGTTTAGACTCTTTAAAATGAAAATTCTAACAAAAATAGGAAAACATGGTAGAAATCAACATGTTTAATAAAAATGGAAAAAAAACTATAAAGCGTTGCGCATGTAAACCAAATATTAAAATGAAAAAAGGTCACAATCATTAAAATAATACATAATTATAACAAAACAAAGTCTTAACCGATAGAATCATCATGTTCTTGCTTGTTAAGCTCAATTCAGGAATTTATTACCCCCACCGTCTTATATTTTAGCAACCAAAAGAACAAATTAATGACTAACGGGTTTAGACTTATTAAAATAAAAATATTAATCAAAATAATAAAACTTACAAAAAAAATTGCATTGAAGACTAGGGCTAACTAACCAAATATTAAAGAATCTCAAAATCGAAATACAGAAAAATTCAAAATTATATAAAACTATTTACAAAATAAAGAAAACAAAGTCTTCGCCGTTATAGTCATCATGTTTTTGTTTGTTAAACTCAATTCTGAAAATGATTACCCTCGCCATCTTGTAGTTTTCCCAACCAATTAAACAAAGTGATGACTAACAGGTTTAGACACTTTAAAATGAAAATTCTAACAAAAATCGGAAATCATGGTAAAAATCAACATGTTTAATGAAAATGGAAAAAAGCTATAAAGCGTTGGGCATGTAAACCAAATATTAAAATGAAAAAAGGTCAGAATCATTAAAATAATACATAATTATAACAAAACAAAGTCGTAACCGATAGAATCATCATGTTCTTGCTTGTTAAGGTCAATTCCGGAACTTATTACCCCCACCGTCTTATATTTTAGCAACCAAAAGAACAAACTAATGACTAACGGGTTTAGACTTATTAAAATAAAAATATTAATCAAAATAATAAAACTTACAAAGAAAATGCATTGAAGCCAAGGGATAACTAACCAAATATTCAAGAATCTCAAAATCGAAATACAGAAAAATTCAAAATTATAAAAAACTATTTACAAAATAAAGAAAACAAAGTCTTCGCCGTTATAGTCATCATGTTTTTGTTTGTTAAGCTCAATTCTGAAAATGATTACCCTCGCCATCTTGTAGTTTTCCCAACCAATTAAACAAAGTGATGACTAACAGGTTTAGACTCTTTAAAGTGAAAATTCTAACAAAAATAGGAAAACATGGTAAAAATCAACATGTTTAATAAAAATGGAAAAAAGCTATAAAGCGTTGGGCATGTAAACCAAATATTAAAATGAAAAAAGGTCAGAATCATTAAAATAATATATAATTATAACAAAACAAAGTCTTAACCGATAGAATCATCATGTGCTTGCTTGTTAAGGTCAATTCTGGAACCTATTACCCCCACCGTCTTATATTTTAGCAACCAAAATAACAAACTAATGACTAACGGGTTTAGACTTATTAAAATGAAAATATTAATCAAAATAATAAAACTTACAAAAAAAATTGCATTGAAGCCTAGGGCTAACTAACCAAATATTAAAGAATCTCAAAATCGAAAAACAGAAAAATTCAAAATTATATAAAACTATTTACAAAATAAAGAAAACAAAATCTTCGCCGTTATAGTCATCATGTTTTTGTTTGTTAAGCTCAATTCTGAAAATGATTACCCTCGCCATCTTGTAGTTTTCCCAACCAATTAAACAAAGTGATGACTAACAGGTTTAGACTCTTTAAAATGAAAATTCTAACAAAAATAGGAAAACATGGTAGAAATCAACATGTTTAATAAAAATGGAAAAAAAAACTATAAAGCGTTGCGCATGTAAACCAAATATTAAAATGAAAAAAGGTCACAATCATTAAAATAATACATAATTATAACAAAACAAAGTCTTAACCGATAGAATCATCATGTTCTTGCTTGTTAAGCTCAATTCAGGAATTTATTACCCCCACCGTCTTATATTTTAGCAACCAAAAGAACAAACTAATGACTAACGGGTTTAGACTTATTAAAATAAAAATATTAATCAAAATAATAAAACTTACAAAAAAAATTGCATTGAAGACTAGGGCTAACTAACCAAATATTAAAGAATCTCAAAATCGAAAAACAGAAAAATTCAAAATTATATAAAACTATTTACAAAATAAAGAAAACAAAGTCTTCGCCGTTATAGTCATCATGTTTTTGTTTGTTAAGCTCAATTCTGAAAATGATTACCCTCGCCATCTTGTAGTTTTCCCAACCAATTAAACAAAGTGATGACTAACAGGTTTAGACTCTTTAAAATGAAAATTCTAACAAAAATCGGAAAACATGGTAAAAATCAACATGTTTAATAAAAATGGAAAAAAGCTATAAAGCGTTGGGCATGTAAACCAAATATTAAAATGAAAAAAGGTCAGAATCATTAAAATAATACATAATTATAACAAAACAAAGTCTTAACCGATAGAATCATCATGTTCTTGCTTGTTAAGGTCAATTCCGGAACTTATTACCCCCACCGTCTTATATTTTAGCAACCAAAAGAACAAACTAATGACTAACGGGTTTAGACTTATTAAAATTAAAATATTAATCAAAATAATAAAACTTACAAAGAAATTGCATTGAAGCCTAGGGCTAACTAACCAAATATTAAAGAATCTCAAAATCGAAATACAGAAAAATTCAAAATTATAAAAAACTATTTACAAAATAAAGAAAACAAAGTCTTCGCCGTTATAGTCATCATGTTTTTGTTTGTTAAGCTCAATTTTGAAAATGATTACCCTCGCCATCTTGTAGTTTTCCCAACCAATTAAACAAAGTGATGACTAACAGGTTTAGACACTTTAAAATGAAAATTCTAACAAAAATTGGAAATCATGGTAAAAATCAACATGTTTAATGAAAATGGAAAAAAGCTAAAAACGTTGGGCATGTAAACCAAATATTAAAATGAAAAAAGGTCAGAATCATTAAAATAATACATAATTATAACAAAACAAAGTCGTAACCGATAGAATCATCATGTTCTTGCTTGTTAAGGTCAATTTTGGAACTTATTACCCCCACCGTCTTATATTTTAGCAACCAAAAGAACAAACTAATGACTAAAGGGTTTAGACTTATTAAAATAAAAATATTAATCAAAATAATAAAACTTACAAAAGAAAATGCATTGAAGCCTAGGGATAACTAACCAAATATTCAAGAATCTCAAAATCGAAATACAGAAAAATTCAAAATTTTAAAAAACTATTTACAAAATAAAGAAAACAAAGTCTTCGCCGTTATAGTCATCATGTTTTTGTTTGTTAAGCTCAATTCTGAAAATGATTACCCTCGCCATCTTGTAGTTTTCCCAACCAATTAAACAAAGTGATGACTAACAGGTTTAGACTCTTTAAAGTGAAAATTCTAACAAAAATAGGAAAACATGGTAAAAATCAACATGTTTAATAAAAATGGAAAAAAGCTATAAAGCGTTGGGCATGTAAACCAAATATTAAAATGACAAAAGGTCAGAATCATTAAAATAATATATAATTATAACAAAAAAAAGTCTTAACCGATAGAATCATCATGTGCTTGCTTGTTAAGGTCAATTCTGGAACCTATTACCCCCACCGTCTTATATTTTAGCAACCAAAATAACAAACTAATGACTAACGGGTTTAGACTTATTAAAATGAAAATATTAATCAAAATAATAAAACTTACAAAGAAATTGCATTGAAGCCTAGGGCTAACTAACCAAATATTAAAGAATCTCAAAATCGAAATACAGAAAAATTCAAAATTATAAAAAACTATTTATAAAATAAAGAAAACAAAGTCTTCACCGTTATAGTCATCATGTTTTTGTTTGTTAAGCTCAATTCTGAAAATGATTACCCTCGCCATCTTGTAGTTTTCCCAACCAATTAAACAAAGTGATGACTAACAGGTTTAGACTCTTTAAAGTGAAAATTCTAACAAAAATAGGAAATCATGGTAAAAATCAACATGTTTAATGAAAATGGAAAAAAGCTATAAAGCGTTGGGCATGTAAACCAAATATTAAAATGAAAAAAGGTCAGAATCATTAAAATAATATATAATTATAACAAAACAAAGTCTTAACCGATAGAATCATCATGTGCTTGCTTGTTAAGGTCAATTCTGGAACCTATTACCCCCACCGTCTTATATTTTAGCTACCAAAATAACAAACTAATGACTAACGGGTTTAGACTTATTAAAATGAAAATATTAATCAAAATAATAAAACTTACAAAAGAAAATGCATTGAAGCCTAGGGCTAACTAACCAAATATTCAAGAATCTCAAAATCGAAAAACAGAAAAATTCAAAATTTTAAAAAACTATTTACAAAATAATGAAAACAAAATCTTCGCCGTTATAGTCATCATGTTTTTGTTCGTTAAGCTCAATTCTGAAAATGATTACCCTCGCCATCTTGTAGTTATCCCAACCAATTAAACAAAGTGATGACTAACAGGTTTAGACTCTTTAAAATGAAAATTCTAACAAAAATAGGAAAACATGGTAGAAATTAACATGTTTAATAAAAATGGAAAAAAAACTATAAAGCGTTGCGCATGTAAACCAAATATTAAAATGAAAAAAGGTCACAATCATTAAAATAATACATAATTATAACAAAACAAAGTCTTAACTGATAGAATCATCATGTTCTTGCTTGTTAAGCTCAATTCAGGAATTTATTACCCCCACCGTCTTATATTTTAGCAACCAAAAGAACAAATTAATGACTAACGGGTTTAGACTTATTAAAATAAAAATATTAATCAAAATAATAAAACTTACAAAAAAAATTGCATTGAAGACTAGGGCTAACTAACCAAATATTAAAGAATCTCAAAATCGAAAAACAGAAAAATTCAAAATTATATAAAACTATTTACAAAATAAAGAAAACAAAGTCTTCGCCGTTATAGTCATCATGTTTTTGTTTGTTAAGCTCAATTCTGAAAATGATTACCCTCGCCATATTGTAGTTTTCCCAACCAATTAAACAAAGTGATGACTAACAGGTTTAGACTCTTTAAAATGAAAATTCTAACAAAAATCGGAAAACATGGTAAAAATCAACATGTTTAATAAAAATGGAAAAAAGCTATAAAGCGTTGGGCATGTAAACCAAATATTAAAATGAAAAAAGGTCAGAATCATTAAAATAATACATAATTATAACAAAACAAAGTCTTAACCGATAGAATCATCATGTTCTTGCTTGTTAAGGTCAATTCCGGAACTTATTACCCCCACCGTCTTATATTTTAGCAACCAAAAGAACAAACTAATGACTAATGGGTTTAGACTTATTAAAATGAAAATATTAATCAAAATAATAAAACTTACAAAGAAATTGCATTGAAGCCTAGGGCTAACTAACCAAATATTAAAGAATCTCAAAATCGAAATACAGAAAAATTCAAAATTATAAAAAACTATTTACAAAATAAAGAAAACAAAGTCTTCGCCGTTATAGTCATCATGTTTTTGTTTGTTAAGCTCAATTTTGAAAATGATTACCCTCGCCATCTTGTAGTTTTCCCAACCAATTAAACAAAGTGATGACTAACAGGTTTAGACACTTTAAAATGAAAATTCTAACAAAAATTGAAAATCATGGTAAAAATCAACATGTTTAATGAAAATGGAAAAAAGCTAAAAACGTTGGGCATGTAAACCAAATATTAAAATGAAAAAAGGTCAGAATCATTAAAATAATACATAATTATAACAAAACAAAGTCGTAACCGATAGAATCATCATGTTCTTGCTTGTTAAGGTCAATTTTGGAACTTATTACCCCCACCATCTTATATTTTAGCAACCAAAAGAACAAACTAATGACTAAAGGGTTTAGACTTATTAAAATAAAAATATTATTCAAAATAATAAAACTTACAAAAGAAAATGCATTGAAGCCAAGGGATAACTAACCAAATATTCAAGAATCTCAAAATCGAAATACAGAAAAATTCAAAATTATAAAAAACTATTTACAAAATAAAGAAAACAAAGTCTTCGCCGTTATAGTCATCATGTTTTTGTTTGTTAAGCTCAATTCTGAAAATGATTACCCTCGCCATCTTGTAGTTTTCCCAACCAATTAAACAAAGTGATGACTAACAGGTTTAGACTCTTTAAAGTGAAAATTCTAACAAAAATAGGAAAACATGGTAAAAATCAACATGTTTAATGAAAATGGAAAAAAGCTATAAAGCGTTGGGCATGTAAACCAAATATTAAAATGAAAAAAGGTCAGAATCATTAAAATAATATATAATTATAACAAAACAAAGTCTTAACCGATAGAATCATCATGTGCTTGCTTGTTAAGGTCAATTCTGGAACCTATTACCCCCACCGTCTTATATTTTAGCTACCAAAATAACAAACTAATGACTAACGGGTTTAGACTTATTAAAATGAAAATATTAATCAAAATAATAAAACTTACAAAAAAAATTGCATTGAAGCCTAGGGCTAACTAACCAAATATTAAAGAATCTCAAAATCGAAAAACAGAAAAATTCAAAATTATATAAAACTATTTACAAAATAAAGAAAACAAAATCTTCACCGTTATAGTCATCATGTTTTTGTTCGTTAAGCTCAATTCTGAAAATGATTACCCTCGCCATCTTGTAGTTTTCCCAACCAATTAAACAAAGTGATGACTAACAGGTTTAGACTCTTTAAAATGAAAATTCTAACAAAAATAGGAAAACATGGTAGAAATCAACATGTTTAATAAAAATGGAAAAAAAACTATAAAGCGTTGCGCATGTAAACCAAATATTAAAATGAAAAAAGGTCACAATCATTAAAATAATACATAATTATAACAAAACAAAGTCTTAACCGATAGAATCATCATGTTCTTGCTTGTTAAGGTCAATTCCGGAACTTATTACCCCCACCGTCTTATATTTTAGCAATCAAAAGAACAAACTAATGACTAAAGGGTTTAGACTTCTTAAAATAAAAATATTAATCAAAATAATAAACCTTACAAAAGAAAATGCATTGAAGCCAAGGGATAACTAACCAAATATTCAAGAATCTCAAAATCAAAATACAGAAAAATTCAAAATTATAAAAAAACTATTTACAAAATAAAGAAAACAAAGTCTTCGCCGTTATAGTCATCATCTTTTTGTTTGTTAAGCTCAATTTTGAAAATGATTACCCTCGCCATCTTGTAGTTTTCCCAACCAATTAAACAAAGTGATGACTAACAGGTTTAGACACTTTAAAATGAAAATTCTAACAAAAATTGGAAATCATGGTAAAAATCAACATGTTTAATGAAAATGGAAAAAAGCTAAAAACGTTGGGCATGTAAACCAAATATTAAAATGAAAAAAGGTCAGAATCATTAAAATAATACATAATTATAACAAAACAAAGTCGTAACCGATAGAATCATCATGTTCTTGCTTGTTAAGGTCAATTCCGGAACTTATTACCCCCACCGTCTTATATTTTAGCAACCAAAAGAACAAACTAATGACTAACGGGTTTAGACTTATTAAAATTAAAATATTAATCAAAATAATAAAACTTACAAAGAAATTGCATTGAAGCCTAGGGCTAACTAACCAAATATTAAAGAATCTCAAAATCGAAATACAGAAAAATTCAAAATTATAAAAAACTATTTACAAAATAAAGAAAACAAAGTCTTCGCCGTTATAGTCATCATGTTTTTGTTTGTTAAGCTCAATTTTGAAAATGATTACCCTCGCCATCTTGTAGTTTTCCCAACCAATTAAACAAAGTGATGACTAACAGGTTTAGACACTTTAAAATGAAAATTCTAACAAAAATAGGAAAACATGGTAAAAATCAACATGTTTAATCAAAATGGAAAAAAGCTATAAAGCGTTGGGCATGTAAACCAAATATTAAAATGAAAAAAGGTCAGAATCATTAAAATAATACATAATTATAACAAAACAAAGTCGTAACCGATAGAATCATCATGTTCTTGCTTGTTAAGGTCAATTTTGGAACTTATTACCCCACCGTCTTATATTTTAGCAACCAAAAGAACAAACTAATGACTAACGGGTTTAGACTTATTAAAATAAAAATATTAATCAAAATAATAAACCTTACAAAAGAAAATGCATTGAAGCCAAGGGATAACTAACCAAATATTCAAGAATCTCAAAATCGAAATACAGAAAAATTCAAAATTATAAAAAACTATTTACAAAATAAAGAAAACAAAGTCTTCGCCGTTATAGTCATCATGTTTTTGTTCGTTAAGCTCAATTCTGAAAATGATTACCCTCCCCATCTTGTAGTTTTCCCAACAAATTAAACAAAGTGATGATTAACAGGTTTAGACTCTTTAAAATGAAAATTCTAACAAAAATCGGAAAACATGGTAAAAATCAACATGTTTAAACAAAATGGAAAAAAGCTATAAAACGTTGGGCATGTAAACGAAATATTAAAATGAAAAAAGGTCAGAATCATAAAAATAATACATAATTATAACAAAACAAAGTCTTAGCCGATAGAATCATCATGTTCTTGCATGTTAAGGTCAATTCTGGAACTTATTACCCCCACCGTCTTATATTTTAGCAACCAAAATAACAAACTAATGACTAACGGGTTTAGACTTATTAAAATAAAAATACTAATCAAAATAATAAAACTTACAAAAGAAAATGCATTCAAGCCAAGGGATAACTAACCAAATATTCAAGAATCTCAAAATCGAAATACAGAAAAATTCAAACTTATAAAAAACTATTTACAAAATAAAGAAAACAAAGTCTTCGCCGTTATAGTCATCATGTTTTTGTTTGTTAAGCTCAATTCTGAAAATGATTACCCTCGCCATCTTGTAGTTTTCCCAACCAATTAAACAAAGTGATGACTAACAGGTTTAGACTCTTTAAAGTGAAAATTCTAACAAAAATAGGAAAACATGGTAAAAATCAACATTTTTAATAAAAATGGAAAAAAGCTATAAAGCGTTGGGCATGTAAACCAAATATTAAAATGAAAAAAGGTCAGAATCATTAAAATAATATATAATTATAACAAAAAAAAGTCTTAACCGATAGAATCATCATGTGCTTGCTTGTTAAGGTCAATTCTGGAACTTATTACCCCCACCGTCTTATATTTTAGCAACCAAAATAACAAACTAATGACTAACGGGTTTAGACTTATTAAAATGAAAATATTAATCAAAATAATAAAACTTACAAAAAAAATTGCATTGAAGCCGAGGGCTAACTAACCAAATATTAAAGAATCTCAAAATCGAAAAACAGAAAAATTCAAAATTATATAAAACTATTTACAAAATAAAGAAAACAAAATCTTCGCCGTTATAGTCATCATGTTTTTGTTCGTTAAGCTCAATTCTGAAAATGATTACCCTCGCCATCTTGTAGTTTTCCGAACCAATTAAACAAAGTGATGACTAACAGGTTTAGACTCTTTAAAATGAAAATTCTAACAAAAATAGGAAAACATGGTAGAAATCAACATGTTTAATAAAAATGGAAAAAAGCTATAAAGCGTTGGGCATGTAAACCAAATATTAAAATGAAAAAAGGTCAGAATCATTAAAATAATACATAATTATAACAAAACAAAGTCTTAACCGATAGAATCATCATGTTCTTGCTTGTTAAGCTCAATTCCGGAACTTATTACCCCCACCGTCTTATATTTTAGCAACCAAAATAACAAACTAATGACTAACGGGTTTAGACTTATTAAAATGAAAATATTAATCAAAATAATAAAACTTACAAAGAAATTGCATTGAAGCCTAGGGCTAACTAACCAAATATTAAAGAATCTCAAAATCGAAATACAGAAAAATTCAAAATTATAAAAAACTATTTACAAAATAAAGAAAACAAAGTCTTCGCCGTTATAGTCATCATGTTTTTGTTTGTTAAGCTCAATTTTGAAAATGATTACCCTCGCCATCTTGTAGTTTTCCCAACCAATTAAACAAAGTGATGACTAACAGGTTTAGACACTTTAAAATGAAAATTCTAACAAAAATTGGAAATCATGGTAAAAATCAACATGTTTAATGAAAATGGAAAAAAGCTAAAAACGTTGGGCATGTAAACCAAATATTAAAATGAAAAAAGGTCAGAATCATTAAAATAATACATAATTATAACAAAACAAAGTCGTAACCGATAGAATCATCATGTTCTTGCTTGTTAAGGTCAATTTTGGAACTTATTACCCCCACCGTCTTATATTTTAGCAACCAAAAGAACAAACTAATGACTAAAGGGTTTAGACTTATTAAAATAAAAATATTAATCAAAATAATAAAACTTACAAAAGAAAATGCATTGAAGCCAAGGGATAACTAACCAAATATTCAAGAATCTCAAAATCGAAATACAGAAAAATTCAAAATTATAAAAAACTATTTACAAAATAAAGAAAACAAAGTCTTCGCCGTTATAGTCATCATGTTTTTGTTCGTTAAGCTCAATTCTGAAAATGATTACCCTCCCCATCTTGTAGTTTTCCCAACAAATTAAACAAAGTGATGATTAACAGGTTTAGACTCTTTAAAATGAAAATTCTAACAAAAATCGGAAAACATGGTAAAAATCAACATGTTTAAACAAAATGGAAAAAAGCTATAAAACGTTGGGCATGTAAACGAAATATTAAAATGAAAAAAGGTCAGAATCATAAAAATAATACATAATTATAACAAAACAAAGTCTTAGCCGATAGAATCATCATGTTCTTGCATGTTAAGGTCAATTCTGGAACTTATTACCCCCACCGTCTTATATTTTAGCAACCAAAATAACAAACTAATGACTAACGGGTTTAGACTTATTAAAATAAAAATACTAATCAAAATAATAAAACTTACAAAAGAAAATGCATTCAAGCCAAGGGATAACTAACCAAATATTCAAGAATCTCAAAATCGAAATACAGAAAAATTCAAACTTATAAAAAACTATTTACAAAATAAAGAAAACAAAGTCTTCGCCGTTATAGTCATCATGTTTTTGTTTGTTAAGCTCAATTCTGAAAATGATTTCCCTCGCCATCTTGTAGTTTTCCCAACCAATTAAACAAAGTGATGACTAACAGGTTTAGACTCTTTAAAGTGAAAATTCTAACAAAAATAGGAAAACATGGTAAAAATCAACATTTTTAATAAAAATGGAAAAAAGCTATAAAGCGTTGGGCATGTAAACCAAATATTAAAATGAAAAAAGGTCAGAATCATTAAAATAATATATAATTATAACAAAAAAAAGTCTTAACCGATAGAATCATCATGTGCTTGCTTGTTAAGGTCAATTCTGGAACTTATTACCCCCACCGTCTTATATTTTAGCAACCAAAATAACAAACTAATGACTAACGGGTTTAGACTTATTAAAATGAAAATATTAATCAAAATAATAAAACTTACAAAAAAAATTGCATTGAAGCCGAGGGCTAACTAACCAAATATTAAAGAATCTCAAAATCGAAAAACAGAAAAATTCAAAATTATATAAAACTATTTACAAAATAAAGAAAACAAAATCTTCGCCGTTATAGTCATCATGTTTTTGTTCGTTAAGCTCAATTCTGAAAATGATTACCCTCGCCATCTTGTAGTTTTCCGAACCAATTAAACAAAGTGATGACTAACAGGTTTAGACTCTTTAAAATGAAAATTCTAACAAAAATAGGAAAACATGATAGAAATCAACATGTTTAATAAAAATGGAAAAAAGCTATAAAGCGTTGGGCATGTAAACCAAATATTAAAATGAAAAAAGGTCAGAATCATTAAAATAATACATAATTATAACAAAACAAAGTCTTAACCCATAGAATCATCATGTTCTTGCTTGTTAAGCTCAATTCCGGAACTTATTACCCCCACCGTCTTATATTTTAGCAACCAAAATAACAAACTAATGACTAACGGGTTTAGACTTATTAAAATGAAAATATTAATCAAAATAATAAAACTTACAAAGAAATTGCATTGAAGCCTAGGGCTAACTAACCAAATATTAAAGAATCTCAAAATCGAAATACAGAAAAATTCAAAATTATAAAAAACTATTTACAAAATAAAGAAAACAAAGTCTTCGCCGTTATAGTCATCATGTTTTTGTTTGTTAAGCTCAATTTTGAAAATGATTACCCTCGCCATCTTGTAGTTTTCCCAACCAATTAAACAAAGTGATGACTAACAGGTTTAGACACTTTAAAATGAAAATTCTAACAAAAATTGGAAATCATGGTAAAAATCAACATGTTTAATGAAAATGGAAAAAAGCTAAAAACGTTGGGCATGTAAACCAAATATTAAAATGAAAAAAGGTCAGAATCATTAAAATAATACATAATTATAACAAAACAAAGTCGTAACCGATAGAATCATCATGTTCTTGCTTGTTAAGGTCAATTTTGGAACTTATTACCCCCACCGTCTTATATTTTAGCAACCAAAATAACAAACTAATGACTAACGGGTTTAGACTTATTAAAATAAAAATACTAATCAAAATAATAAAACTTACAAAAGAAAATGCATTCAAGCCAAGGGATAACTAACCAAATATTCAAGAATCTCAAAATCGAAATACAGAAAAATTCAAACTTATAAAAAACTATTTACAAAATAAAGAAAACAAAGTCTTCGCCGTTATAGTCATCATGTTTTTGTTTGTTAAGCTCAATTCTGAAAATGATTACCCTCGCCATCTTGTAGTTTTCCCAACCAATTAAACAAAGTGATGACTAACAGGTTTAGACTCTTTAAAGTGAAAATTCTAACAAAAATAGGAAAACATGGTAAAAATCAACATTTTTAATAAAAATGGAAAAAAGCTATAAAGCGTTGGGCATGTAAACCAAATATTAAAATGAAAAAAGGTCAGAATCATTAAAATAATATATAATTATAACAAAAAAAAGTCGTAACCGATAGAATCATCATGTGCTTGCTTGTTAAGGTCAATTCTGGAACTTATTACCCCCACCGTCTTATATTTTAGCAACCAAAATAACAAACTAATGACTAACGGGTTTAGACTTATTAAAATGAAAATATTAATCAAAATAATAAAACTTACAAAAAAAATTGCATTGAAGCCGAGGGCTAACTAACCAAATATTAAAGAATCTCAAAATCGAAAAACAGAAAAATTCAAAATTATATAAAACTATTTACAAAATAAAGAAAACAAAATCTTCGCCGTTATAGTCATCATGTTTTTGTTCGTTAAGCTCAATTCTGAAAATGATTACCCTCGCCATCTTGTAGTTTTCCGAACCAATTAAACAAAGTGATGACTAACAGGTTTAGACTCTTTAAAATGAAAATTCTAACAAAAATAGGAAAACATGATAGAAATCAACATGTTTAATAAAAATGGAAAAAAGCTATAAAGTGTTGGGCATGTAAACCAAATATTAAAATGAAAAAAGGTCAGAATCATTAAAATAATACATAATTATAACAAAACAAAGTCTTAACCGATAGAATCATCATGTTCTTGCTTGTTAAGCTCAATTCCGGAACTTATTACCCCCACCGTCTTATATTTTAGCAACCAAAATAACAAACTAATGACTAACGGGTTTAGACTTATTAAAATGAAAATATTAATCAAAATAATAAAACTTACAAAGAAATTGCATTGAAGCCTAGGGCTAACTAACCAAATATTAAAGAATCTCAAAATCGAAATACAGAAAAATTCAAAATTATAAAAAACTATTTACAAAATAAAGAAAACAAAGTCTTCGCCGTTATAGTCATCATGTTTTTGTTTGTTAAGCTCAATTTTGAAAATGATTACCCTCGCCATCTTGTAGTTTTCCCAACCAATTAAACAAAGTGATGACTAACAGGTTTAGACACTTTAAAATGAAAATTCTAACAAAAATTGGAAATCATGGTAAAAATCAACATGTTTAATGAAAATGGAAAAAAGCTAAAAACGTTGGGCATGTAAACCAAATATTAAAATGAAAAAAGGTCAGAATCATTAAAATAATACATAATTATAACAAAACAAAGTCGTAACCGATAGAATCATCATGTTCTTGCTTGTTAAGGTCAATTTTGGAACTTATTACCCCCACCGTCTTATATTTTAGCAACCAAAAGAACAAACTAATGACTAAAGGGTTTAGACTTATTAAAATAAAAATATTAATCAAAATAATAAAACTTACAAAAGAAAATGCATTGAAGCCAAGGGATAACTAACCAAATATTCAAGAATCTCAAAATCGAAATACAGAAAAATTCAAAATTATAAAAAACTATTTACAAAATAAAGAAAACAAAGTCTTCGCCGTTATAGTCATCATGTTTTTGTTTGTTAAGCTCAATTTTGAAAATGATTACCCTCGCCATCTTGTAGTTTTCCCAACCAATTAAACAAAGTGATGACTAACAGGTTTAGACACTTTAAAATGAAAATTCTAACAAAAATTGGAAATCATGGTAAAAATCAACATGTTTAATGAAAATGGAAAAAAGCTAAAAACGTTGGGCATGTAAACCAAATATTAAAATGAAAAAAGGTCATAATCATTAAAATAATACATAATTATAACAAAACAAAGTCGTAACCGATAGAATCATCATGTTCTTGCTTGTTAAGGTCAATTTTGGAACTTATTAACCCCACCGTCTTATATTTTAGCAACCAAAAGTACAAACTAATGACTAAAGGGTTCAGACTTATTAATATAAAAATATTAATCAAAATAATAAAACTTATAAAAGAAAATGCATTGAAGCCAAGGGATAACTAACCAAATATTCAAGAATCTCAAAATCGAAATACAGAAAAATTCAAAATTATAAAAAGCTATTTACAAAATAAAGAAAACAAAGTCTTCGCCGTTATAGTCATCATGTTTTTGTTTTTTAAGCTCAATTCTGAAAATGATTACCCTCGCCATCTTGTAGTTTTCCCAACCAATTAAACAAAGTGATGACTAACAGGTTTAGACTCTTTAAAGTGAAAATTCTAACAAAAATAGGAAAACATGGTAAAAATCAACATGTTTAATAAAAATGGAAAAAAGCTATAAAGCGTTGGGCATGTAAACCAAATATTAAAATGAAAAAAGGTCAGAATCATTAAAATAATATATAATTATAACAAAAAAAAGTCTTAACCGATAGAATCATCATGTGCTTGCTTGTTAAGGTCAATTCTGGAACTTATTACCCCCACCGTCTTATATTTTAGCAACCAAAATAACAAACTAATGAGTAACGGGTTTAGACTTATTAAAATGAAAATATTAATCAAAATAATAAAACTTACAAAAAAAATTGCATTGAAGCCTAGGGCTAACTAACCAAATATTAAAGAATCTCAAAATCGAAAAACAGAAAAATTCAAAATTATATAAAACTATTTACAAAATAAAGAAAACAAAATCTTCACCGTTATAGTCATCATGTTTTTGTTCGTTAAGCTCAATTCTGAAAATGATTACCCTCGCCATCTTGTAGTTTTCCCAACCAATTAAACAAAGTGATGACTAACAGGTTTAGACTCTTTAAAATGAAAATTCTAACAAAAATAGGAAAACATGGTAGAAATCAACATGTTTAATAAAAATGGAAAAAAAGCTATAAAGCGTTGCGCATGTAAACCAAATATTAAAATGAAAAAAGGTCACAATCATTAAAATAATACATAATTATAACAAAACAAAGTCTTAACCGATAGAATCATCATGTTCTTGCTTGTTAAGGTCAATTCCGGAACTTATTACCCCCACCGTCTTATATTTTAGCAACCAAAAGAACAAATTAATGACTAACGGGTTTAGACTTATTAAAATAAAAATATTAATCAAAATAATAAAAACTTACAAAAAAAATTGCATTGAAGCCTAGGGCTAACTAACCAAATATTAAAGAATCTGAAAATCGAAAAACAGAAAAATTCAAAATTATATAAAACTATTTACAAAATAAAGAAAACAAAGTCTTCGCCGTTATAGTCATCATGTTTTTGTTTGTTAAGCTCAATTCTGAAAATGATTACCGTCGCCATCTTGTAGTTTTCCCAACCAATTAAACAAAGTGATGACTAACAGGTTTAGACTCTTTAAAATGAAAATTCTAACAAAAATCGGAAAACATGGTAAAAATCAACATGTTTAATAAAAATGGAAAAAAGCTATAAAGCGTTGGGCATGTAAACCATATATTAAAATGAAAAAAGGTCAGAATCATTAAAATAATACATAATTATAACAAAACAAAGTCTTAACCGATAGAATCATCATGTTCTTGCTTGTTAAGGTCAATTCCGGAACTTATTACCCCCACCGTCTTATATTTTAGCAACCAAAAGAACAAACTAATGACTAACGGGTTTAGACTTATTAAAATGAAAATATTAATCAAAATAATAAAGCTTACAAAGAAATTGCATTGAAGCCTAGGGGTAACTAACCAAATATTAAAGAATCTCAAAATCGAAATACAGAAAAATTCAAAATTATAAAAAACTATTTACAAAATAAAGAAAACAAAGTCTTCGCCGTTATTATCATCATGTTTTTGTTTGTTAAGCTCAATTTTGAAAATGATTACCCTCGCCATCTTGTAGTTTTCCCAACCAATTAAACAAAGTGATGACTAACAGGTTTAAACACTTTAAAATGAAAATTCTAACAAAAATTGGAAATCATGGTAAAAATCAACATGTTTAATGAAAATGGAAAAAAGCTAAAAACGTTGGGCATGTAAACCAAATATTAAAATGAAAAAAGGTCAGAATCATTAAAATAATACATAATTATAACAAAACAAAGTCGTAACCGATAGAATCATCATGTTCTTGCTTGTTAAGGTCAATTTTGGAACTTATTACCCCCACCGTCTTATATTTTAGCAACCAAAAGAACAAACTAATGACTAAAGGGTTTAGACTTATTAAAATAAAAATATTAATCAAAATAATAGAACTTACAAAAGAAAATGCATTGAAGCCAAGGGATAACTAACCAAATATTCAAGAATCTCAAAATCGAAATACAGAAAAATTCAAAATTTTAAAAAACTATTTACAAAATAAAGAAAACAAAGTCTTCGCCGTTATAGTCATCATGTTTTTGTTTGTTAAGCTCAATTCTGAAAATGATTACCCTCGCCATCTTGTAGTTTTCCCAACCAATTAAACAAAGTGATGACTAACAGGTTTAGACTCTTTAAAGTGAAAATTCTAACAAAAATAGGAAAACATGGTAAAAATCAACATGTTTAATAAAAATGGAAAAAAGCTATAAAGCGTTGGGCATGTAAACCAAATATTAAAATGAAAAAAGGTCAGAATCATTAAAATAATATATAATTATAACAAAAAAAAGTCTTAACCGATAGAATCATCATGTGCTTGCTTGTTAAGGTCAATTCTGGAACCTATTACCCCCACCGTCTTATATTTTAGCAACCAAAATAACAAACTAATGACTAACGGGTTTAGACTTATTAAAATGAAAATATTAATCAAAATAATAAAACTTACAAAAAAAATTGCATTGAAGCCTAGGGCTAACTAACCAAATATTAAAGAATCTCAAAATCGAAAAACAGAAAAATTCAAAATTATATAAAACTATTTACAAAATAAAGAAAACAAAATCTTCGCCGTTATAGTCATCATGTTTTTGTTCGTTAAGCTCAATTCTGAAAATGATTACCGTCGCCATCTTGTAGTTTTCCCAACCAATTAAACAAAGTGATGACTAACAGGTTTAGACTCTTTAAAATGAAAATTCTAACAAAAATCGGAAAACATGGTAAAAATCAACATGTTTAATAAAAATGAAAAAAAGCTATAAAGCGTTGGGCATGTAAACCAAATATTAAAATGAAAAAAGGTCAGAATCATTAAAATAATACATAATTATAACAAAACAAAGTCTTAACCGATAGAATCATCATGTTCTTGCTTGCTAAGGTCAATTCCGGAACTTATTACCCCCACCGTCTTATATTTTAGCAACCAAAAGAACAAACTAATGACTAACGGGTTTAGACTTATTAAAATGAAAATATTAATCAAAATAATAAAACTTACAAAGAAATTGCATTGAAGCCTAGGGCTAACTAACCAAATATTAAAGAATCTCAAAATCGAAATACAGAAAAATTCAAAATTATAAAAAACTATTTACAAAATAAAGAAAACAAAGTCTTCGCCGTTATTGTCATCATGTTTTTGTTTGTTAAGCTCAATTTTGAAAATGATTACCCTCGCCATCTTGTAGTTTTCCCAACCAATTTAACAAAGTGATGACTAACAGGTTTAGACACTTTAAAATGAAAATTCTAACAAAAATTGGAAATCATGGTAAAAATAACCATGTTTAATGAAAATGGAAAAAAGCTAAAAACGTTGGGCATGTAAACCAAATATTAAAATGAAAAAAGGTCAGAATCATTAAAATAATACATAATTATAACAAAACAAAGTCGTAACCGATAGAATCATCATGTTCTTGCTTGTTAAGGTCAAATTTGGAACTTATTACCCCCACCGTCTTATATTTTAGCAACCAAAAGAACAAACTAATGACTAAAGGGTTTAGACTTATTAAAATAAAAATATTAATCAAAATAATAGAACTTACAAAAGAAAATGCATTGAAGCCAAGGGATAACTAACCAAATATTCAAGAATCTTAAAATCGAAATACAGAAAAATTCAAAATTTTAAAAAACTATTTACAAAATAAAGAAAACAAAGTCTTCGCCGTTATAGTCATCATGTTTTTGTTTGTTAAGCTCAATTCTGAAAATGATTACCCTCGCCATCTTGTAGTTTTCCCAACCAATTAAACAAAGTGATGACTAACAGGTTTAGACTCTTTAAAGTGAAAATTCTAACAAAAATAGGAAAACATGGTAAAAATCAACATGTTTAATAAAAATGGAAAAAAACTATAAAGCGTTGGGCATGTAAACCAAATATTAAAATGAAAAAAGGTCAGAATCATTAAAATAATATATAATTATAACAAAAAAAAGTCTTAACCGATAGAATCATCATGTGCTTGCTTGTTAAGGTCAATTCTGGAACCTATTACCCCCACCGTCTTATATTTTAGCAACCAAAATAACAAACTAATGACTAACGGGTTTAGACTTATTAAAATGAAAATATTAATCAAAATAATAAAACTTACAAAAAAAATTGCATTGAAGCCTAGGGCTAACTAACCAAATATTAAAGAATCTCAAAATCGAAAAACAGAAAAATTCAAAATTATATAAAACTATTTACAAAATAAAGAAAACAAAATCTTCGCCGTTATAGTCATCATGTTTTTGTTCGTTAAGCTCAATTCTGAAAATGATTACCGTCGCCATCTTGTAGTTTTCCCAACCAATTAAACAAAGTGATGACTAACAGGTTTAGACTCTTTAAAATGAAAATTCTAACAAAAATCGGAAAACATGGTAAAAATCAACATGTTTAATAAAAATGAAAAAAAGCTATAAAGCGTTGGGCATGTAAACCAAATATTAAAATGAAAAAAGGTCAGAATCATTAAAATAATACATAATTATAACAAAACAAAGTCTTAACCGATAGAATCATCATGTTCTTGCTTGTTAAGGTCAATTCCGGAACTTATTACCCCCACCGTCTTATATTTTAGCAACCAAAAGAACAAACTAATGACTAACGGGTTTAGACTTATTAAAATGAAAATATTAATCAAAATAATAAAACTTACAAAGAAATTGCATTGAAGCCTAGGGCTAACTAACCAAATATTAAAGAATCTCAAAATCGAAATACAGAAAAATTCAAAATTATAAAAAACTATTTACAAAATAAAGAAAACAAAGTCTTCGCCGTTATTGTCATCATGTTTTTGTTTGTTAAGCTCAATTTTGAAAATGATTACCCTCGCCATCTTGTAGTTTTCCCAACCAATTAAACAAAGTGATGACTAACAGGTTTAGACACTTTAAAATGAAAATTCTAACAAAAATTGGAAATCATGGTAAAAATCAACATGTTTAATGAAAATGGAAAAAAGCTAAAAACGTTGGGCATGTAAACCAAATATTAAAATGAAAAAAGGTCAGAATCATTAAAATAATACATAATTATAACAAAACAAAGTCGTAACCGATAGAATCATCATGTTCTTGCTTGTTAAGGTCAATTTTGGAACTTATTACCCCCACCGTCTTATATTTTAGCAACCAAAAGAACAAACTAATGACTAAAGGGTTTAGACTTATTAAAATAAAAATATTAATCAAAATAATAGAACTTACAAAAGAAAATGCATTGAAGCCAAGGGATAACTAACCAAATATTCAAGAATCTCAAAATCGAAATACAGAAAAATTCAAAATTTTAAAAAACTATTTACAAAATAAAGAAAACAAAGTCTTCGCCGTTATAGTCATCATGTTTTTGTTTGTTAAGCTCAATTCTGAAAATGATTACCCTCGCCATCTTGTAGTTTTCCCAACCAATTAAACAAAGTGATGACTAACAGGTTTAGACTCTTTAAAGTGAAAATTCTAACAAAAATAGGAAAACATGGTAAAAATCAACATGTTTAATAAAAATGGAAAAAAGCTATAAAGCGTTGGGCATGTAAACCAAATATTAAAATGAAAAAAGGTCAGAATCATTAAAATAATATATAATTATAACAAAAAAAAGTCTTAACCGATAGAATCATCATGTGCTTGCTTGTTAAGGTCAATTCTGGAACCTATTACCCCCACCGTCTTATATTTTAGCAACCAAAATAACAAACTAATGACTAACGGGTTTAGACTTATTAAAATGAAAATATTAATCAAAATAATAAAACTTACAAAAAAAATTGCATTGAAGCCTACGGCTAACTAACCAAATATTAAAGAATCTCAAAATCGAAAAACAGAAAAATTCAAAATTATATAAAACTATTTACAAAATAAAGAAAACAAAATCTTCGCCGTTATAGTCATCATGTTTTTGTTCGTTAAGCTCAATTCTGAAAATGATTACCGTCGCCATCTTGTAGTTTTCCCAACCAATTAAACAAAGTGATGACTAACAGGTTTAGACTCTTTAAAATGAAAATTCTAACAAAAATCGGAAAACATGGTAAAAATCAACATGTTTAATAAAAATGAAAAAAAGCTATAAAGCGTTGGGCATGTAAACCAAATATTAAAATGAAAAAAGGTCAGAATCATTAAAATAATACATAATTATAACAAAACAAAGTCTTAACCGATAGAATCATCATGTTCTTGCTTGTTAAGGTCAATTCCGGAACTTATTACCCCCACCGTCTTATATTTTAGCAACCAAAAGAACAAACTAATGACTAACGGGTTTAGACTTATTAAAATGAAAATATTAATCAAAATAATAAAACTTACAAAGAAATTGCATTGAAGCCTAGGGCTAACTAACCAAATATTAAAGAATCTCAAAATCGAAATACAGAAAAATTCAAAATTATAAAAAACTATTTACAAAATAAAGAAAACAAAGTCTTCGCCGTTATTGTCATCATGTTTTTGTTTGTTAAGCTCAATTTTGAAAATGATTACCCTCGCCATCTTGTAGTTTTCCCAACCAATTTAACAAAGTGATGACTAACAGGTTTAGACACTTTAAAATGAAAATTCTAACAAAAATTGGAAATCATGGTAAAAATAACCATGTTTAATGAAAATGGAAAAAAGCTAAAAACGTTGGGCATGTAAACCAAATATTAAAATGAAAAAAGGTCAGAATCATTAAAATAATACATAATTATAACAAAACAAAGTCGTAACCGATAGAATCATCATGTTCTTGCTTGTTAAGGTCAAATTTGGAACTTATTACCCCCACCGTCTTATATTTTAGCAACCAAAAGAACAAACTAATGACTAAAGGGTTTAGACTTATTAAAATAAAAATATTAATCAAAATAATAGAACTTACAAAAGAAAATGCATTGAAGCCAAGGGATAACTAACCAAATATTCAAGAATCTTAAAATCGAAATACAGAAAAATTCAAAATTTTAAAAAACTATTTACAAAATAAAGAAAACAAAGTCTTCGCCGTTATAGTCATCATGTTTTTGTTTGTTAAGCTCAATTCTGAAAATGATTACCCTCGCCATCTTGTAGTTTTCCCAACCAATTAAACAAAGTGATGACTAACAGGTTTAGACTCTTTAAAGTGAAAATTCTAACAAAAATAGGAAAACATGGTAAAAATCAACATGTTTAATAAAAATGGAAAAAAGCTATAAAGCGTTGGGCATGTAAACCAAATATTAAAATGAAAAAAGGTCAGAATCATTAAAATAATATATAATTATAACAAAAAAAAGTCTTAACCGATAGAATCATCATGTGCTTGCTTGTTAAGGTCAATTCTGGAACCTATTACCCCCACCGTCTTATATTTTAGCAACCAAAATAACAAACTAATGACTAACGAGTTTAGACTTATTAAAATGAAAATATTAATCAAAATAATCAAAACTTACAAAAAAAATTGCATTGAAGCCTAGGGCTAACTAACCAAATATTAAAGAATCTCAAAATCGAAAAACAGAAAAATTCAAAATTATATAAAACTATTTACAAAATAAAGAAAACAAAATCTTCGCCGTTATAGTCATCATGTTTTTGTTCGTTAAGCTCAATTCTGAAAATGATTACCCTCGCCATCTTGTAGTTTTCCCAACCAATTAAACAAAGTGATGACTAACAGGTTTAGACTCTTTAAAATGAAAATTCTATCAAAAATAGGAAAACATGGCAGAAATCAACATGTTTAATAAAAATGGAAAAAAAGCTATAAAGCGTTGCGCATGTAAACCAAATATTAAAATGAAAAAAGGTCACAATCATTAAAATAATACATAATTATAACAAAACAAAATCTTAACCGATAGAATCAACATGTTCTTGCTTGTTAAGCTCAATTCAGGAATTTATTACCCCCACCGTCTTATATTTTAGAAACCAAAAGAACAAACTAATGACTAACGGGTTTAGACTTATTAAAATGAAAATATTAATCAAAATAATAAAACTTACAAAAAAAATTGCATTGAAGCCTAGGGCTAACTAACCAAATATTAAAGAATCTCAAAATCGAAAAACAGAAAAATTCAAAATTATATAAAACTATTTACAAAATAAAGAAAACAAAGTCTTCGCCGTTATAGTCATCATGTTTTTGTTCGTTAAGCTCAATTCTGAAAATGATTACCCTCGCCATCTTGTAGTTTTCCCAACCAATTAAACAAAGTGATGACTAACAGGTTTAGACTCTTTAAAATGAAAATTCTAACAAAAGTAGGAAAACATGGTAAAAATCAACATGTTTAATAAAAATGGAAAAAAGCTATAAAGCGTTGGGCATGTAAACCAAATATTAAAATGAAAAAAGGTCAGAATCATTAAAATAATACATAATTATAACAAAACAAAGTCTTAACCGATAGAATCATCATGTTCTTGCTTGTTAAGGTCAATTCCGGAACTTATTACCCCCACCGTCTTATATTTTAGCAACCAAAAGAACAAACTAATGACTAACGGGTTTAGACTTATTAAAATGAAAATATTAATCAAAATAATAAAACTTACAAAGAAATTGCATTGAAGCCTAGGGCTAACTAACCAAATATTAAAGAATCTCAAAATCGAAATACAGAAAAATTCAAAATTATAAAAAACTATTTACAAAATAAAGAAAACAAAGTCTTCACCGTTATAGTCATCATGTTTTTGTTCATTAAGCTCAATTTTGAAAATGATTACCCTCACCATCTTGTAGTTTTCCCAACCAATTAAACAAAGTGATGACTAACAGGTTTAGACACTTTAAAATGAAAATTCAAACAAAAATTGGAAATCATGGTAAAAATCAACATGTTTAATGAAAATGGAAAAAAGCTAAAAACGTTGGGCATGTAAACCAAATATTAAAATGAAAAAAGGTCAGAATCATTAAAATAATACATAATTATAACAAAACAAAGTCGTAACCGATAGAATCATCATGTTCTTGCTTGTTAAGGTCAATTTTGGAACTTATTACGCCCACCGTCTTATATTTTAGCAACCAAAAGAACAAACTAATGACTAACGGGTTTAGACTTATTAAAATAAAAATATTAATCAAAATAATAAACCTTACAAAAGAAAATGCATTGAAGCCAAGGGATAACTAACCAAATATTCAAGAATCTCAAAATCGAAATACAGAAAAATTCAAAATTATAAAAAACTATTTACAAAATAAAGAAAACAAAGTCTTCGCCGTTATAGTCATCATGTTTTTGTTTGTTAAGCTCAATTTTGAAAATGATTACCCTCGCCATCTTGTAGTTTTCCCAACCAATTAAACAAAGTGATGACTAACAGGTTTAGACACTTTAAAATGAAAATTCTAACAAAAATTGGAAATCATGGTAAAAATCAACATGTTTAATGAAAATGGAAAAAAGCTAAAAACGTTGGGCATGTAAACCAAATATTAAAATGAAAAAAGGTCAGAATCATTAAAATAATACATAATTATAACAAAACAAAGTCGTAACCGATAGAATCATCATGTTCTTGCTTGTTAAGGTCAATTTTGGAACTTATTAACCCCACCGTCTTATATTTTAGCAACCAAAAGTACAAACTAATGACTAAAGGGTTTAGACTTATTAAAATAAAAATATTAATCAAAATAATAAAACTTATAAAAGAAAATGCATTGAAGCCAAGGGATAACTAACCAAATATTCAAGAATCTCAAAATCGAAATACAGAAAAATTCAAAATTATAAAAAGCTATTTACAAAATAAAGAAAACAAAGTCTTCGCCGTTATAGTCATCATGTTTTTGTTTTTTAAGCTCAATTCTGAAAATGATTACCCTCGCCATCTTGTAGTTTTCCCAACCAATTAAACAAAGTGATGACTAACAGGTTTAGACTCTTTAAAGTGAAAATTCTAACAAAAATAGGAAAACATGGTAAAAATCAACATGTTTAATAAAAATGGAAAAAAGCTATAAAGCGTTGGGCATGTAAACCAAATATTAAAATGAAAAAAGGTCAGAATCATTAAAATAATATATAATTATAACAAAAAAAAGTCTTAACCGATAGAATCATCATGTGCTTGCTTGTTAAGGTCAATTCTGGAACTTATTACCCCCACCGTCTTATATTTTAGCAACCAAAATAACAAACTAATGAGTAACGGGTTTAGACTTATTAAAATGAAAATATTAATCAAAATAATAAAACTTACAAAAAAAATTGCATTGAAGCCTAGGGCTAACTAACCAAATATTAAAGAATCTCAAAATCGAAAAACAGAAAAATTCAAAATTATATAAAACTATTTACAAAATAAAGAAAACAAAATCTTCGCCGTTATAGTCATCATGTTTTTGTTCGTTAAGCTCAATTCTGAAAATGATTACCCTCGCCATCTTGTAGTTTTCCCAACCAATTAAACAAAGTGATGACTAACAGGTTTAGACTCTTTAAAATGAAAATTCTAACAAAAATAGGAAAACATGGTAGAAATCAACATGTTTAATAAAAATGGAAAAAAAGCTATAAAGCGTTGCGCATGTAAACCAAATATTAAAATGAAAAAAGGTCACAATCATTAAAATAATACATAATTATAACAAAACAAAGTCTTAACCGATAGAATCATCAAGTGCTTGCTTGTTAAGGTCAATTCTGGAACCTATTACCCCCACCGTCTTATATTTTAGCAACAAAAATAACAAACTAATGACTAACGGGTTTAGACTTATTAAAATGAAAATATTAATCAAAATAATAAAACTTACAAAAAAAATTGCATTGAAGCCTAGGGCTAACTAACCAAATATTAAAGAATCTCAAAATCGAAAAACAGAAAAATTCAAAATTATATAAAACTATTTACAAAATAAAGAAAACAAAATCTTCGCCGTTATAGTCATCATGTTTTTGTTCGTTAAGCTCAATTCTGAAAATGATTACCGTCGCCATCTTGTAGCTTTCCCAACCAATTAAACAAAGTGATGACTAACAGGTTTAGACTCTTTAAAATGAAAATTCTAACAAAAATCGGAAAACATGGTAAAAATCAACATGTTTAATAAAAATGAAAAAAAGCTATAAAGCGTTGGGCATGTAAACCAAATATTAAAATGAAAAAAGGTCAGAATCATTAAAATAATACATAATTATAACAAAACAAAGTCTTAACCGATAGAATCATCATGTTCTTGCTTGTTAAGCTCAATTCCGGAACTTATTACCCCCACCGTCTTATATTTTAGCAACCAAAATAACAAACTAATGACTAACGGGTTTAGACTTATTAAAACGAAAATATTAATCAAAATAATAAAACTTACAAAGAAATTGCATTGAAGCCTAGGGCTAACTAACCAAATATTAAAGAATCTCAAAATCGAAATACAGAAAAATTCAAAATTATAAAAAACTATTTACAAAATAAAGAAAACAAAGTCTTCGCCGTTATAGTCATCATGTTTTTGTTTGTTAAGCTCAATTTTGAAAATGATTACCCTCGCCATCTTGTAGTTTTCCCAACCAATTAAACAAAGTGATGACTAACAGGTTTAGACACTTTAAAATGAAAATTCTAACAAAAATTGGAAATCATGGTAAAAATCAACATGTTTAATGAAAATGGAAAAAAGCTAAAAACGTTGGGCATGTAAACCAAATATTAAAATGAAAAAAGGTCAGAATCATTAAAATAATACATAATTATAACAAAACAAAGTCGTAACCGATAGAATCATCATGTTCTTGCTTGTTAAGGTCAATTTTGGAACTTATTACCCCCACCGTCTTATATTTTAGCAACCAAAAGAACAAACTAATGACTAAAGGGTTTAGACTTATTAAAATAAAAATATTAATCAAAATAATAAAACTTACAAAAGAAAATGCATTGAAGCCAAGGGATAACTAACCAAATATTCAAGAATCTCAAAATCGAAATACAGAAAAATTCAAAATTATAAAACACTATTTACAAAATAAAGAAAACAAAGTCTTCGCCGTTATAGTCATCATGTTTTTGTTTGTTAAGCTCAATTTTGAAAATGATTACCCTCGCCATCTTGTAGTTTTCCCAACCAATTAAACAAAGTGATGACTAACAGGTTTAGACACTTTAAAATGAAAATTCTAACAAAAATTGGAAATCATGGTAAAAATCAACATGTTTAATGAAAATGGAAAAAAGCTAAAAACGTTGGGCATGTAAACCAAATATTAAAATGAAAAAAGGTCAGAATCATTAAAATAATACATAATTATAACAAAACAAAGTCGTAACCGATAGAATCATCATGTTCTTGCTTGTTAAGGTCAATTTTGGAACTTATTAACCCCACCGTCTTATATTTTAGCAACCAAAAGAACAAACTAATGACTAAAGGGTTTAGACTTATTAAAATAAAAATATTAATCAAAATAATAAAACTTATAAAAGAAAATGCATTGAAGCCAAGGGATAACTAACCAAATATTCAAGAATCTCAAAATCGAAATACAGAAAAATTCAAAATTATAAAAAGCTATTTACAAAATAAAGAAAACAAAGTCTTCGCCGTTATAGTCATCATGTTTTTGTTTTTTAAGCTCAATTCTGAAAATGATTACCCTCGCCATCTTGTAGTTTTCCCAACCAATTAAACAAAGTGATGACTAACAGGTTTAGACTCTTTAAAGTGAAAATTCTAACAAAAATAGGAAAACATGGTAAAAATCAACATGTTTAATAAAAATGGAAAAAAGCTATAAAGCGTTGGGCATGTAAACCAAATATTAAAATGAAAAAAGGTCAGAATCATTAAAATAATATATAATTATAACAAAAAAAAGTCTTAACCGATAGAATCATCATGTGCTTGCTTGTTAAGGTCAATTCTGGAACTTATTACCCCCACCGTCTTATATTTTAGCAACCAAAATAACAAACTAATGAGTAACGGGTTTAGACTTATTAAAATGAAAATATTAATCAAAATAATAAAAACTTACAAAAAAAATTGCATTGAAGCCTAGGGCTAACTAACCAAATATTAAAGAATCTCAAAATCGAAAAACATAAAAATTCAAAATTATATAAAACTATTTACAAAATAAAGAAAACAAAATCTTCGCCGTTATAGTCATCATGTTTTTGTTCGTTAAGCTCAATTCTGAAAATGATTACCCTCGCCATCTTGTAGTTTTCCCAACCAATTAAACAAAGTGATGACTAACAGGTTTAGACTCTTTAAAATGAAAATTCTAACAAAAATAGGAAAACATGGTAGAAATCAACATGTTTAATAAAAATGGAAAAAAAGCTATAAAGCGTTGCGCATGTAAACCAAATATTAAAATGAAAAAAGGTCACAATCATTAAAATAATACATAATTATAACAAAACAAAGTCTTAACCGATAGAATCATCATGTTCTTGCTTGTTAAGGTCAATTCCGGAACTTATTACCCCCACCGTCTTATATTTTAGCAACCAAAAGAACAAATTAATGACTAACGGGTTTAGACTTATTAAAATAAAAATATTAATCAAAATAATAAAAACTTACAAAAAAAATTGCATTGAAGCCTAGGGCTAACTAACCAAATATTAAAGAATCTGAAAATAGAAAAACAGAAAAATTCAAAATTATATAAAACTATTTACAAAATAAAGAAAACAAAGTCTTCGCCGTTATAGTCATCATGTTTTTGTTTGTTAAGCTCAATTCTGAAAATGATTACCGTCGACATCTTGTAGTTTTCCCAACCAATTAAACAAAGTGATGACTAACAGGTTTAGACTCTTTAAAATGAAAATTCTAACAAAAATCGGAAAACATGGTAAAAATCAACATGTTTAATAAAAATGGAAAAAAGCTATAAAGCGTTGGGCATGTAAACCATATATTAAAATGAAAAAAGGTCAGAATCATTAAAATAATACATAATTATAACAAAACAAAGTCTTAACCGATAGAATCATCATGTTCTTGCTTGTTAAGGTCAATTCCGGAACTTATTACCCCCACCGTCTTATATTTTAGCAACCAAAAGAACAAACTAATGACTAACGGGTTTAGACTTATTAAAATGAAAATATTAATCAAAATAATAAAACTTACAAAAAAAATTGCATTGAAGCCTAGGGCTAACTAACCAAATATTAAAGAATCTCAAAATCGAAAAACAGAAAAATTCAAAATTATATAAAACTATTTACAAAATAAAGAAAACAAAATCTTCGCCGTTATAGTCATCATGTTTTTGTTCGTTATGCTCAATTCTGAAAATGATTACCGTCGCCATCTTGTAGTTTTCCCAACCAATTAAACAAAGTGATGACTAACAGGTTTAGACTCTTTAAAATGAAAATTCTAACAAAAGTAGGAAAACATGGTAAAAATCAACATGTTTAATAAAAATGGAAAAAAGCTATAAAGCGTTGGGCATGTAAACCAAATATTAAAATGAAAAAAGGTCAGAATCATTAAAATAATACATAATTATAACAAAACAAAGTCTTAACCGATAGAATCATCATGTTCTTGCTTGTTAAGCTCAATTCTGGAACTTATTACCCCCACCGTCTTATATTTTAGCAACCAAAATAACAAACTAATGAGTAACGGGTTTAGACTTATTAAAATGAAAATATTAATCAAAATAATAAAACTTACAAAAAAAATTGCATTGAAGCCTAGGGCTAACTAACCAAATATTAAAGAATCTCAAAATCGAAAAACAGAAAAATTCAAAATTATATAAAACTATTTACAAAATAAAGAAAACAAAATCTTCGCCGTTATAGTCATCATGTTTTTGTTCGTTAAGCTCAATTCTGAAAATGATTACCCTCGCCATCTTGTAGTTTTCCCAACCAATTAAACAAAGTGATGACTAACAGGTTTAGACTCTTTAAAATGAAAATTCTAACAAAAATAGGAAAACATGGTAGAAATCAACATGTTTAATAAAAATGGCAAAAAAAGCTATAAAGCGTTGCGCATGTAAACCAAATATTAAAATGAAAAAAGGTCACAATCATTAAAATAATACATAATTATAACAAAACAAAGTCTTAACCGATAGAATCATCATGTTCTTGCTTGTTAAGGTCAATTCCGGAACTTATTACCCCCACCGTCTTATATTTTAGCAACCAAAAGAACAAATTAATGACTAACGGGTTTAGACTTATTAAAATAAAAATATTAATCAAAATAATAAAAACTTACAAAAAAAATTGCATTGAAGCCTAGGGCTAACTAACCAAATATTAAAGAATCTGAAAATAGAAAAACAGAAAAATTCAAAATTATATAAAACTATTTACAAAATAAAGAAAACAAAGTCTTCGCCGTTATAGTCATCATGTTTTTGTTTGTTAAGCTCAATTCTGAAAATGATTACCGTCGACATCTTGTAGTTTTCCCAACCAATTAAACAAAGTGATGACTAACAGGTTTAGACTCTTTAAAATGAAAATTCTAACAAAAATCGGAAAACATGGTAAAAATCAACATGTTTAATAAAAATGGAAAAAAGCTATAAAGCGTTGGGCATGTAAACCATATATTAAAATGAAAAAAGGTCAGAATCATTAAAATAATACATAATTATAACAAAACAAAGTCTTAACCGATAGAATCATCATGTTCTTGCTTGTTAAGGTCAATTCCGGAACTTATTACCCCCACCGTCTTATATTTTAGCAACCAAAAGAACAAACTAATGACTAACGGGTTTAGACTTATTAAAATGAAAATATTAATCAAAATAATAAAACTTACAAAAAAAATTGCATTGAAGCCTAGGGCTAACTAACCAAATATTAAAGAATCTCAAAATCGAAAAACAGAAAAATTCAAAATTATATAAAACTATTTACAAAATAAAGAAAACAAAATCTTCGCCGTTATAGTCATCATGTTTTTGTTCGTTATGCTCAATTCTGAAAATGATTACCCTCGCCATCTTGTAGTTTTCCCAACCAATTAAACAAAGTGATGACTAACAGGTTTAGACTCTTTAAAATGAAAATTCTAACAAAAATAGGAAAACATGGTAGAAATCAACATGTTTAATAAAAATGGCAAAAAAAGCTATAAAGCGTTGCGCATGTAAACCAAATATTAAAATGAAAAAAGGTCACAATCATTAAAATAATACATAATTATAACAAAACAAAGTCTTAACCGATAGAATCATCATGTTCTTGCTTGTTAAGGTCAATTCCGGAACTTATTACCCCCACCGTCTTATATTTTAGCAACCAAAAGAACAAATTAATGACTAACGGGTTTAGACTTATTAAAATAAAAATATTAATCAAAATAATAAAAACTTACAAAAAAAATTGCATTGAAGCCTAGGGCTAACTAACCAAATATTAAAGAATCTGAAAATAGAAAAACAGAAAAATTCAAAATTATATAAAACTATTTACAAAATAAAGAAAACAAAATCTTCGCCGTTATAGTCATCATGTTTTTGTTCGTTAAGCTCAATTCTGAAAATGATTACCCTCGCCATCTTGTAGTTTTCCCAACCAATTAAACAAAGTGATGACTAACAGGTTTAGACTCTTTAAAATGAAAATTCTAACAAAAATAGGAAAACATGGTAGAAATCAACATGTTTAATAAAAATGGCAAAAAAAGCTATAAAGCGTTGCGCATGTAAACCAAATATTAAAATGAAAAAAGGTCACAATCATTAAAATAATACATAATTATAACAAAACAAAGTCTTAACCGATAGAATCATCATGTTCTTGCTTGTTAAGCTCAATTCAGGAATTTATTACCCCCACCGTCTTATATTTTAGCAACCAAAATAACAAACTAATGACTAACGGGTTTAGACTTATTAAAATAAAAATATTAATCAAAATAATAAAACTTACAAAAAAAATTGCATTGAAGCCTAGGGCTAACTAACCAAATATTAAAGAATCTCAAAATCGAAAAACAGAAAAATTCAAAATTATATAAAACTATTTACAAAATAAAGAAAACAAAATCTTCGCCGTTATAGTCATCATGTTTTTGTTCGTTAAGCTCAATTCTGAAAATGATTACCCTCGCCATCTTGTAGTTTTCCCAACCAATTAAACAAAGTGATGACTAACAGGTTTAGACTCTTTAAAATGAAAATTCTATCAAAAATAGGAAAACATGGTAGAAATCAACATGTTTAATAAAAATGGAAAAACGCTATAAAGCGTTGCGCATGTAAACCAAATATTAAAATGAAAAAAGGTCACAATCATTAAAATAATACATAATTATAACAAAACAAAGTCTTAACCGATAGAATCATCATGTTCTTGCTTGTTAAGCTCAATTCAGGAATTTATTACCCCCACCGTCTTATATTTTAGCAACCAAAAGAACAAATTAATGACTAACGGGTTTAGACTTATTAAAATAAAAATATTAATCAAAATAATAAAACTTACAAAAAAAATTGCATTGAAGACTAGGGCTAACTAACCAAATATTAAAGAATCTCAAAATCGAAAAACAGAAAAATTCAAAATTATATAAAACTATTTACAAAATAAAGAAAACAAAATCTTCGCCGTTATAGTCATCATGTTTTTGTTCGTTATGCTCAATTCTGAAAATGATTACCGTCGCCATCTTGTAGTTTTCCCAACCAATTAAACAAAGTGATGACTAACAGGTTTAGACTCTTTAAAATGAAAATTCTAACAAAAGTAGGAAAACATGGTAAAAATCAACATGTTTAATAAAAATGGAAAAAAGCTATAAAGCGTTGGGCATGTAAACCAAATATTAAAATGAAAAAAGGTCAGAATCATTAAAATAATACATAATTATAACAAAACAAAGTCTTAACCGATAGAATCATCATGTTCTTGCTTGTTAAGCTCAATTCTGGAACTTATTACCCCCACCGTCTTATATTTTAGCAACCAAAATAACAAACTAATGAGTAACGGGTTTAGACTTATTAAAATGAAAATATTAATCAAAATAATAAAACTTACAAAAAAAATTGCATTGAAGCCTAGGGCTAACTAACCAAATATTAAAGAATCTCAAAATCGAAAAACAGAAAAATTCAAAATTATATAAAACTATTTACAAAATAAAGAAAACAAAATCTTCGCCGTTATAGTCATCATGTTTTTGTTCGTTAAGCTCAATTCTGAAAATGATTACCCTCGCGATCTTGTAGTTTTCCCAACCAATTAAACAAAGTGATGACTAACAGGTTTAGACTCTTTAAAATGAAAATTCTAACAAAAATAGGAAAACATGGTAGAAATCAACATGTTTAATAAAAATGGCAAAAAAAGCTATAAAGCGTTGCGCATGTAAACCAAATATTAAAATGAAAAAAGGTCACAATCATTAAAATAATACATAATTATAACAAAACAAAGTCTTAACCGATAGAATCATCATGTTCTTGCTTGTTATGGTCAATTCCGGAACTTATTACCCCCACCGTCTTATATTTTAGCAACCAAAAGAACAAATTAATGACTAACGGGTTTAGACTTATTAAAATAAAAATATTAATCAAAATAATAAAAACTTACAAAAAAAATTGCATTGAAGCCTAGGGCTAACTAACCAAATATTAAAGAATCTGAAAATCGAAAAACAGAAAAATTCAAAATTATATAAAACTATTTACAAAATAAAGAAAACAAAGTCTTCGCCGTTATAGTCATCATGTTTTTGTTTGTTAAGCTCAATTCTGAAAATGATTACCCTCGCCATCTTGTAGTTTTCCCAACCAATTAAACAAAGTGATGACTAACAGGTTTAGACTCTTTAAAATGAAAATTCTATCAAAAATAGGAAAACATGGTAGAAATCAACATGTTTAATAAAAATGGAAAAAAGCTATAAAGCGTTGCGCATGTAAACCAAATATTAAAATGAAAAAAGGTCACAATCATTAAAATAATACATAATTATAACAAAACAAAGTCTTAACCGATAGAATCATCATGTTCTTGCTTGTTAAGCTCAATTCAGGAATTTATTACCCCCACCGTCTTATATTTTAGCAACCAAAATAACAAACTAATGACTAACGGGTTTAGACTTATTAAAATAAAAATATTAATCAAAATAATAAAACTTACAAAAAAAATTGCATTGAAGCCTAGGGCTAACTAACCAAATATTAAAGAATCTCAAAATCGAAAAACAGAAAAATTCAAAATTATATAAAACTATTTACAAAATAAAGAAAACAAAATCTTCGCCGTTATAGTCATCATGTTTTTGTTCGTTAAGCTCAATTCTGAAAATGATTACCCTCGCCATCTTGTAGTTTTCCCAACCAATTAAACAAAGTGATGACTAACAGGTTTAGACTCTTTAAAATGAAAATTCTATCAAAAATAGGAAAACATGGTAGAAATCAACATGTTTAATAAAAATGGAAAAACGCTATAAAGCGTTGCGCATGTAAACCAAATATTAAAATGAAAAAAGGTCACAATCATTAAAATAATACATAATTATAACAAAACAAAGTCTTAACCGATAGAATCATCATGTTCTTGCTTGTTAAGCTCAATTCAGGAATTTATTACCCCCACCGTCTTATATTTTAGCAACCAAAAGAACAAATTAATGACTAACGGGTTTAGACTTATTAAAATAAAAATATTAATCAAAATAATAAAACTTACAAAAAAAATTGCATTGAAGACTAGGGCTAACTAACCAAATATTAAAGAATCTCAAAATCGAAAAACAGAAAAATTCAAAATTATATAAAACTATTTACAAAATAAAGAAAACAAAATCTTCGCCGTTATAGTCATCATGTTTTTGTTCGTTATGCTCAATTCTGAAAATGATTACCGTCGCCATCTTGTAGTTTTCCCAACCAATTAAACAAAGTGATGACTAACAGGTTTAGACTCTTTAAAATGAAAATTCTAACAAAAGTAGGAAAACATGGTAAAAATCAACATGTTTAATAAAAATGGAAAAAAGCTATAAAGCGTTGGGCATGTAAACCAAATATTAAAATGAAAAAAGGTCAGAATCATTAAAATAATACATAATTATAACAAAACAAAGTCTTAACCGATAGAATCATCATGTTCTTGCTTGTTAAGCTCAATTCTGGAACTTATTACCCCCACCGTCTTATATTTTAGCAACCAAAATAACAAACTAATGAGTAACGGGTTTAGACTTATTAAAATGAAAATATTAATCAAAATAATAAAACTTACAAAAAAAATTGCATTGAAGCCTAGGGCTAACTAACCAAATATTAAAGAATCTCAAAATCGAAAAACAGAAAAATTCAAAATTATATAAAACTATTTACAAAATAAAGAAAACAAAATCTTCGCCGTTATAGTCATCATGTTTTTGTTCGTTAAGCTCAATTCTGAAAATGATTACCCTCGCCATCTTGTAGTTTTCCCAACCAATTAAACAAAGTGATGACTAACAGGTTTAGACTCTTTAAAATGAAAATTCTAACAAAAATAGGAAAACATGGTAGAAATCAACATGTTTAATAAAAATGGCAAAAAAAGCTATAAAGCGTTGCGCATGTAAACCAAATATTAAAATGAAAAAAGGTCACAATCATTAAAATAATACATAATTATAACAAAACAAAGTCTTAACCGATAGAATCATCATGTTCTTGCTTGTTATGGTCAATTCCGGAACTTATTACCCCCACCGTCTTATATTTTAGCAACCAAAAGAACAAATTAATGACTAACGGGTTTAGACTTATTAAAATAAAAATATTAATCAAAATAATAAAAACTTACAAAAAAAATTGCATTGAAGCCTAGGGCTAACTAACCAAATATTAAAGAATCTGAAAATCGAAAAACAGAAAAATTCAAAATTATATAAAACTATTTACAAAATAAAGAAAACAAAGTCTTCGCCGTTATAGTCATCATGTTTTTGTTTGTTAAGCTCAATTCTGAAAATGATTACCCTCGCCATCTTGTAGTTTTCCCAACCAATTAAACAAAGTGATGACTAACAGGTTTAGACTCTTTAAAATGAAAATTCTATCAAAAATAGGAAAACATGGTAGAAATCAACATGTTTAATAAAAATGGAAAAAAGCTATAAAGCGTTGCGCATGTAAACCAAATATTAAAATGAAAAAAGGTCACAATCATTAAAATAATACATAATTATAACAAAACAAAGTCTTAACCGATAGAATCATCATGTTCTTGCTTGTTAAGCTCAATTCAGGAATTTATTACCCCCACCGTCTTATATTTTAGCAACCAAAATAACAAACTAATGACTAACGGGTTTAGACTTATTAAAATAAAAATATTAATCAAAATAATAAAACTTACAAAAAAAATTGCATTGAAGCCTAGGGCTAACTAACCAAATATTAAAGAATCTCAAAATCGAAAAACAGAAAAATTCAAAATTATATAAAACTATTTACAAAATAAAGAAAACAAAATCTTCGCCGTTATAGTCATCATGTTTTTGTTCGTTAAGCTCAATTCTGAAAATGATTACCCTCGCCATCTTGTAGTTTTCCCAACCAATTAAACAAAGTGATGACTAACAGGTTTAGACTCTTTAAAATGAAAATTCTATCAAAAATAGGAAAACATGGTAGAAATCAACATGTTTAATAAAAATGGAAAAACGCTATAAAGCGTTGCGCATGTAAACCAAATATTAAAATGAAAAAAGGTCACAATCATTAAAATAATACATAATTATAACAAAACAAAGTCTTAACCGATAGAATCATCATGTTCTTGCTTGTTAAGCTCAATTCAGGAATTTATTACCCCCACCGTCTTATATTTTAGCAACCAAAAGAACAAATTAATGACTAACGGGTTTAGACTTATTAAAATAAAAATATTAATCAAAATAATAAAACTTACAAAAAAAATTGCATTGAAGACTAGGGCTAACTAACCAAATATTAAAGAATCTCAAAATCGAAAAACAGAAAAATTCAAAATTATATAAAACTATTTACAAAATAAAGAAAACAAAATCTTCGCCGTTATAGTCATCATGTTTTTGTTCGTTATGCTCAATTCTGAAAATGATTACCGTCGCCATCTTGTAGTTTTCCCAACCAATTAAACAAAGTGATGACTAACAGGTTTAGACTCTTTAAAATGAAAATTCTAACAAAAGTAGGAAAACATGGTAAAAATCAACATGTTTAATAAAAATGGAAAAAAGCTATAAAGCGTTGGGCATGTAAACCAAATATTAAAATGAAAAAAGGTCAGAATCATTAAAATAATACATAATTATAACAAAACAAAGTCTTAACCGATAGAATCATCATGTTCTTGCTTGTTAAGCTCAATTCTGGAACTTATTACCCCCACCGTCTTATATTTTAGCAACCAAAATAACAAACTAATGAGTAACGGGTTTAGACTTATTAAAATGAAAATATTAATCAAAATAATAAAACTTACAAAAAAAATTGCATTGAAGCCTAGGGCTAACTAACCAAATATTAAAGAATCTCAAAATCGAAAAACAGAAAAATTCAAAATTATATAAAACTATTTACAAAATAAAGAAAACAAAATCTTCGCCGTTATAGTCATCATGTTTTTGTTCGTTAAGCTCAATTCTGAAAATGATTACCCTCGCGATCTTGTAGTTTTCCCAACCAATTAAACAAAGTGATGACTAACAGGTTTAGACTCTTTAAAATGAAAATTCTAACAAAAATAGGAAAACATGGTAGAAATCAACATGTTTAATAAAAATGGCAAAAAAAGCTATAAAGCGTTGCGCATGTAAACCAAATATTAAAATGAAAAAAGGTCACAATCATTAAAATAATACATAATTATAACAAAACAAAGTCTTAACCGATAGAATCATCATGTTCTTGCTTGTTATGGTCAATTCCGGAACTTATTACCCCCACCGTCTTATATTTTAGCAACCAAAAGAACAAATTAATGACTAACGGGTTTAGACTTATTAAAATAAAAATATTAATCAAAATAATAAAAACTTACAAAAAAAATTGCATTGAAGCCTAGGGCTAACTAACCAAATATTAAAGAATCTGAAAATCGAAAAACAGAAAAATTCAAAATTATATAAAACTATTTACAAAATAAAGAAAACAAAGTCTTCGCCGTTATAGTCATCATGTTTTTGTTTGTTAAGCTCAATTCTGAAAATGATTACCCTCGCCATCTTGTAGTTTTCCCAACCAATTAAACAAAGTGATGACTAACAGGTTTAGACTCTTTAAAATGAAAATTCTATCAAAAATAGGAAAACATGGTAGAAATCAACATGTTTAATAAAAATGGAAAAAAGCTATAAAGCGTTGCGCATGTAAACCAAATATTAAAATGAAAAAAGGTCACAATCATTAAAATAATACATAATTATAACAAAACAAAGTCTTAACCGATAGAATCATCATGTTCTTGCTTGTTAAGCTCAATTCAGGAATTTATTACCCCCACCGTCTTATATTTTAGCAACCAAAATAACAAACTAATGACTAACGGGTTTAGACTTATTAAAATAAAAATATTAATCAAAATAATAAAACTTACAAAAAAAATTGCATTGAAGCCTAGGGCTAACTAACCAAATATTAAAGAATCTCAAAATCGAAAAACAGAAAAATTCAAAATTATATAAAACTATTTACAAAATAAAGAAAACAAAATCTTCGCCGTTATAGTCATCATGTTTTTGTTCGTTAAGCTCAATTCTGAAAATGATTACCCTCGCCATCTTGTAGTTTTCCCAACCAATTAAACAAAGTGATGACTAACAGGTTTAGACTCTTTAAAATGAAAATTCTATCAAAAATAGGAAAACATGGTAGAAATCAACATGTTTAATAAAAATGGAAAAACGCTATAAAGCGTTGCGCATGTAAACCAAATATTAAAATGAAAAAAGGTCACAATCATTAAAATAATACATAATTATAACAAAACAAAGTCTTAACCGATAGAATCATCATGTTCTTGCTTGTTAAGCTCAATTCAGGAATTTATTACCCCCACCGTCTTATATTTTAGCAACCAAAAGAACAAATTAATGACTAACGGGTTTAGACTTATTAAAATAAAAATATTAATCAAAATAATAAAACTTACAAAAAAAATTGCATTGAAGACTAGGGCTAACTAACCAAATATTAAAGAATCTGAAAATCGAAAAACAGAAAAATTCAAAATTATATAAAACTATTTACAAAATAAAGAAAACAAAGTCTTCGCCGTTATAGTCATCATGTTTTTGTTTGTTAAGCTCAATTCTGAAAATGATTACCCTCGCCATCTTGTAGTTTTCCCAACCAATTAAACAAAGTGATGACTAACAGGTTTAGACTCTTTAAAATGAAAATTCTATCAAAAATAGGAAAACATGGTAGAAATCAACATGTTTAATAAAAATGGAAAAAAGCTATAAAGCGTTGCGCATGTAAACCAAATATTAAAATGAAAAAAGGTCACAATCATTAAAATAATACATAATTATAACAAAACAAAGTCTTAACCGATAGAATCATCATGTTCTTGCTTGTTAAGCTCAATTCAGGAATTTATTACCCCCACCGTCTTATATTTTAGCAACCAAAATAACAAACTAATGACTAACGGGTTTAGACTTATTAAAATAAAAATATTAATCAAAATAATAAAACTTACAAAAAAAATTGCATTGAAGCCTAGGGCTAACTAACCAAATATTAAAGAATCTCAAAATCGAAAAACAGAAAAATTCAAAATTATATAAAACTATTTACAAAATAAAGAAAACAAAATCTTCGCCGTTATAGTCATCATGTTTTTGTTCGTTAAGCTCAATTCTGAAAATGATTACCCTCGCCATCTTGTAGTTTTCCCAACCAATTAAACAAAGTGATGACTAACAGGTTTAGACTCTTTAAAATGAAAATTCTATCAAAAATAGGAAAACATGGTAGAAATCAACATGTTTAATAAAAATGGAAAAACGCTATAAAGCGTTGCGCATGTAAACCAAATATTAAAATGAAAAAAGGTCACAATCATTAAAATAATACATAATTATAACAAAACAAAGTCTTAACCGATAGAATCATCATGTTCTTGCTTGTTAAGCTCAATTCAGGAATTTATTACCCCCACCGTCTTATATTTTAGCAACCAAAAGAACAAATTAATGACTAACGGGTTTAGACTTATTAAAATAAAAATATTAATCAAAATAATAAAACTTACAAAAAAAATTGCATTGAAGACTAGGGCTAACTAACCAAATATTAAAGAATCTCAAAATCGAAAAACAGAAAAATTCAAAATTATATAAAACTATTTACAAAATAAAGAAAACAAAGTCTTCGCCGTTATAGTCATCATGTTTTTGTTTGTTAAGCTCAATTCTGAAAATGATTACCCTCGCCATCTTGTAGTTTTCCCAACCAATTAAACAAAGTGATGACTAACAGGTTTAGACTCTTTAAAATGAAAATTCTAACAAAAATCGGAAAACATGGTAAAAATCAACATGTTTAATAAAAATGGAAAAAAGCTATAAAGCGTTGGGCATGTAAACCAAATATTAAAATGAAAAAAGGTCACAATCATTAAAATAATACATAATTATAACAAAACAAAGTCTTAACCGATAGAATCATCATGTTCATGCTTGTTAAGGTCAATTCCGAAACTTATTACCCCCACCGTCTTATATTTTAGCAACCAAAAGAACAAACTAATGACTAACGGGTTTAGACTTATTAAAATGAAAATATTAATCAAAATAATAAAACTTACAAAGAAATTGCATTGAAGCCTAGGGCTAACTAACCAAATATTAAAGAATCTCAAAATCGAAATACAGAAAAATTCAAAATTATAAAAAACTATTTACAAAATAAAGAAAACAAAGTCTTCGCCGTTATAGTCATCATGTTTTTGTTCGTTAAGCTCAATTTTGAAAATGATTACCCTCGCCATCTTGTAGTTTTCCCAACCAATTAAACAAAGTGATGACTAACAGGTTTAGACTCTTTAAAATGAAAATTCTAACAAAAATCGGAAATCATGGTAAAAATCAACATGTTTAATGAAAATGGAAAAAAGCTAAAAACGTTGGGCATGTAAACCAAATATTAAAATGAAAAAAGGTCAGAATCATTAAAATAATACATAATTATAACAAAACAAAGTCGTAACCGATAGAATCATCATGTTCTTGCTTGTTAAGGTCAATTTTGGAACTTATTACCCCCACCGTCTTATATTTTAGCAACCAAAAGAACAAACTAATGACTAACGGGTTTAGACTTATTAAAATAAAAATATTAATCAAAATAATAAAACTTACAAAAAAAATTGCATTGAAGCCTAGGGCTAACTAACCAAATATTAAAGAATCTCAAAATCGAAATACAGAAAAATTCAAAATTATAAAAAACTATTTACAAAATAAAGAAAACAAAGTCTTCGCCGTTATAGTCATCATGTTTTTGTTCGTTAAGCTCAATTCTGAAAATGATTACCCTCGCCTTCTTGTAGTTTTCCCAACCAATTAAACAAAGTGATGACTAACAGGTTTAGACTCTTTAAAATGAAAATTCTAACAAAAATAGGAAAACATGGTAGAAATCAACATGTTTAATAAAAATGGAAAAAAAGCTATAAAGCGTTGCGCATGTAAACCAAATATTAAAATGAAAAAAGTCAGAATCATTAAAATAATACATAATTATAACAAAACAAAGTCGTAACCTATAGAATCATCATGTTCTTGCTTGTTAAGCTCAATTCAGGAATTTATTACCCCCACCGTCTTATATTTTAGCAACCAAAATAACAAACTAATGACTAACGGGTTTAGACTTATTAAAATAAAAATATTAATCAAAATAATAAAACTTACAAAAAAAATTGCATTGAAGCCTAGGGCTAACTAACCAAATATTAAAGAATCTCAAAATCGAAATACAGAAAAATTCAAAATTATATAAAACTATTTACAAAATAAAGAAAACAAAATCTTCGCCGTTATAGTCATCATGTTTTTGTTCGTTAAGCTCAATTCTGAAAATGATTACCCTCGCCATCTTGTAGTTTTCCCAACCAATTAAACAAAGTGATGACTAACAGGTTTAGACTCTTTAAAATGAAAATTCTATCAAAAATAGGAAAACATGGTAGAAATCAACATGTTTAATAAAAATGGAAAAAAAGCTATAAAGCGTTGCGCATGTAAACCAAATATTAAAATGAAAAAAGGTCAGAATCATTAAAATAATACATAATTATAACAAAACAAAGTCTTAACCGATAGAATCATCATGTTCATGCTTGTTAAGGTCAATTCCGGAACTTATTACCCCCACCGTCTTATATTTTAGCAACCAAAAGAACAAACTAATGACTAACGGGTTTAGACTTATTAAAATGAAAATATTAATCAAAATAATAAAACTTACAAAGAAATTGCATTGAAGCCTAGGGCTAACTAACCAAATATTAAAGAATCTCAAAATCGAAATACAGAAAAATTCAAAATTATAAAAAACTATTTACAAAATAAAGAAAACAAAATCTTCGCCGTTATAGTCATCATGTTTTTGTTCGTTAAGCTCAATTCTGAAAATGATTACCCTCGCCATCTTGTAGTTTTCCCAACCAATTAAACAAAGTGATGACTAACAGGTTTAGACTCTTTAAAATGAAAATTCTATCAAAAATAGGAAAACATGGTAGAAATCAACATGTTTAATAAAAATGGAAAAAAGCTATAAAGCGTTGCGCATGTAAACCAAATATTAAAATGAAAAAAGGTCACAATCATTAAAATAATACATAATTATAACAAAACAAAGTCTTAACCGATAGAATCATCATGTTCTTGCTTGTTAAGCTCAATTCAGGAATTTATTACCCCCACCGTCTTATATTTTAGCAACCAAAAGAACAAATTAATGACTAACGGGTTTAGACTTATTAAAATAAAAATATTAATCAAAATAATAAAACTTACAAAAAAAATTGCATTGAAGACTAGGGCTAACTAACCAAATATTAAAGAATCTCAAAATCGAAAAACAGAAAAATTCAAAATTATATAAAACTATTTACAAAATAAAGAAAACAAAGTCTTCGCCGTTATAGTCATCATGTTTTTGTTTGTTAAGCTCAATTCTGAAAATGATTACCCTCGCCATCTTGTAGTTTTCCCAACCAATTAAACAAAGTGATGACTAACAGGTTTAGACTCTTTAAAATGAAAATTCTAACAAAAATCGGAAAACATGGTAAAAATCAACATGTTTAATAAAAATGGAAAAAAGCTATAAAGCGTTGGGCATGTAAACCAAATATTAAAATGAAAAAAGGTCATAATCATTAAAATAATACATAATTATAACAAAACAAAGTCTTAACCGATAGAATCATCATGTTCTTGCTTGTTAAGGTCAATTCCGGAACTTATTACCCCCACCGTCTTATATTTTAGCAACCAAAAGAACAAACTAATGACTAACGGGTTTAGACTTATTAAAATAAAAATATTAATCAAAATAATAAACCTTACAAAAGAAAATGCATTGAAGCCAAGGGATAACTAACCAAATATTCAAGAATCTCAAAATCGAAATACAGAAAAATTCAAAATTATAAAAAAACTATTTACAAAATAAAGAAAACAAAGTCTTCGCCGTTATAGTCATCATGTTTTTGTTTGTTAAGCTCAATTCTGAAAATGATTACCCTCACCATCTTGTAGTTTTCCCAACCAATTAAACAAAGTGATGACTAACAGGTTTAGACTCTTTAAAGTGAAAATTCTAACAAAAATAGGAAAACATGGTAAAAATCAACATGTTTAATAAAAATGGAAAAAAGCTATAAAGCGTTGGGCATGTAAACCAAATATTAAAATGAAAAAAGGTCAGAATCATTAAAATAATATATAATTATAACAAAAAAAAGTCTTAACCGATAGAATCATCATGTGCTTGCTTGTTAAGGTCAATTCTGGAACCTATTACCCCCACCGTCTTATATTTTAGCAACCAAAATAACAAACTAATGACTAACGGGTTTAGACTTATTAAAATAAAAATATTAATCAAAATAATAAAACTTACAAAAAAAATTGCATTGAAGCCTAGGGCTAACTAACCAAATATTAAAGAATCTCAAAATCGAAAAACAGAAAAATTCAAAATTATATAAAACTATTTACAAAATAAAGAAAACAAAATCTTCGCCGTTATAGTCATCATGTTTTTGTTCGTTAAGCTCAATTCTGAAAATGATTACCCTCGCCATCTTGTAGTTTTCCCAACCAATTAAACAAAGTGATGACTAACAGGTTTAGACTCTTTAAAATGAAAATTCTATCAAAAATAGGAAAACATGGTAGAAATCAACATCTTTAATAAAAATGGAAAAAAAGCTATAAAGCGTTGCGCATGTAAACCAAATATTAAAATGAAAAAAGGTCACAATCATTAAAATAATACATAATTATAACAAAACAAAGTCTTAACCGATAGAATCATCATGTTCTTGCTTGTTAAGCTCAATTCCGGAACTTATTACCCCCACCGTCTTATATTTTAGCAACCAAAAGAACAAACTAATGACTAACGGGTTTAGACTTATTAAAATGAAAATATTAATCAAAATAATAAAACTTACAAAGAAATTGCATTGAAGCCTAGGGCTAACTAACCAAATATTAAGGAATCTCAAAATCGAAATACAGAAAAATTCAAAATTATAAAAAACTATTTACAAAATAAAGAAAACAAAGTCTTCGCCGTTATAGTCATCATGTTTTTGTTCGTTAAGCTCAATTCTGAAAATGATTACCCTCGCCTTCTTGTAGTTTTCCCAACCAATTAAACAAAGTGATGACTAACAGGTTTAGACTCTTTAAAATGAAAATTCTAACAAAAATAGGAAAACATGGTAGAAATCAACTTGTTTAATAAAAATGGAAAAAAAACTATAAAGCGTTGCGCATGTAAACCAAATATTAAAATGAAAAAAGGTCAGAATCATTAAAATAATACATAATCATAACAAAACAAAGTCGTAACCTATAGAATCATCATGTTCTTGCTTGTTAAGCTCAATTCAGAAATTTATTACCCCCACCGTCTTATATTTTAGCAACCAAAAGAACAAATTAATGACTAACGGGTTTAGACTTATTAAAATAAAAATATTAATCAAAATAATAAAACTTACAAAAAAAATTGCATTGAAGCCTAGGGCTAACTAACCAAATATTAAAGAATCTCAAAATCGAAAAACAGAAAAATTCAAAATTATATAAAACTATTTACAAAATAAAGAAAACAAAGTCTTCGCCGTTATAGTCATCATGTTTTTGTTCGTTAAGCTCAATTCTGAAAATGATTACCCTCGCCATCTTGTAGTTTTCCCAACCAATTAAACAAAGTGATGACTAACAGGTTTAGACTCTTTAAAATGAAAATTCTAACAAAAATCGGAAAACATGGTAAAAATCAACATGTTTAATAAAAATGGAAAAAAGCTATAAAGCGTTGGGCATGTAAACCAAATATTAAAATGAAAAAAGGTCAGAATCATTAAAATAATACATAATTATAACAAAACAAAGTCTTAACCGATAGAATCATCATGTTCATGCTTGTTAAGGTCAATTCCGAAACTTATTACCCCCACCGTCTTATATTTTAGCAACCAAAAGAACAAACTAATGACTAACGGGTTTAGACTTATTAAAATGAAAATATTAATCAAAATAATAAAACTTACAAAGAAATTGCATTGAAGCCTAGGGCTAACTAACCAAATATTAAAGAATCTCAAAATCGAAATACAGAAAAATTCAAAATTATAAAAAACTATTTACAAAATAAAGAAAACAAAGTCTTCGCCGTTATAGTCATCATGTTTTTGTTCGTTAAGCTCAATTTTGAAAATGATTACCCTCGCCATCTTGTAGTTTTCCCAACCAATTAAACAAAGTGATGACTAACAGGTTTAGACTCTTTAAAATTAAAATTCTAACAAAAATTGGAAATCATGGTAGAAATCAACATGTTTAATGAAAATGGAAAAAAAGCTATAAAGCGTTGCGCATGTAAACCAAATATTAAAATTAAAAAAGGTCAGAATCATTAAAATAATACATAATTATAACAAAACAAAGTCGTAACCGATAGAATCATCATGTTCTTGCTTGTTAAGGTCAATTTTGGAACTTATTACCCCCACCGTCTTATATTTTAGCAACCAAAAGAACAAACTAATGACTAAAGGGTTTAGACTTATTAAAATAAAAATATTAATCAAAATAATAAAACTTACAAAAGAAAATGCATTGAAGCCAAGGGATAACTAACCAAATATTCAAGAAACTCAAAATCGAAAAACAGAAAAATTCAAAATTATAAAAAACTATTTACAAAATAAAGAAAACAAAGTCTTCGCCGTTATAGTCATCATGTTTTTGTTCGTTAAGCTCAATTCTGAAAATGATTACCCTCGCCATCTTGTAGTTTTCCCAACCAATTAAACAAAGTGATGAGTAAGAGGTTTAGACTCTTTAAAATGAAAATTCTAACAAAAATCGGAAAACATGGTAAAAATCAACATGTTTAATAAAAATTGAAAAAAGCTATAAAGCATTGGGCATGTAAACCAAATATTAAAATGAAAAAAGGTCAGAATCATTAAAATAATACATAATTATAACAAAACAAAGTCTAACCGATAGAATCATCATGTTCTTGCTTGTTAAGGTCAATTCCGGAACTTATTACCCCCACCGTCTTATATTTTAGCAACCAAAAGAACAAACTAATGACTAACGGGTTTAGACTTATTAAAATGAAAATATTAATCAAAATAATAAAACTTACAAAGAAATTGCATTGAAGCCTAGGGCTAACTAACCAAATATTAAAGAATCTCAAAATCGAAATACAGAAAAATTCAAAATTATAAAAAACTATTTACAAAATAAAGAAAACAAAGTCTTCGCCGTTATAGTCATCATGTTTTTGTTTGTTAAGCTCAATTTTGAAAATGATTACCCTCGCCATCTTGTAGTTTTCCCAACCAATTAAACAAAGTGATGACTAACAGGTTTAGACACTTTAAAATGAAAATTCTAACAAAAATTGGAAATCATGGTAAAAATCAACATGTTTAATGAAAATGGAAAAAAGCTAAAAATGTTGGGCATGTAAACCAAATATTAAAATGAAAAAAGGTCAGAATCATTAAAATAATACATAATTATAACAAAACAAAGTCGTAACCGATAGAATCATCATGTTCTTGCTTGTTAAGGTCAATTTTGGAACTTATTACCCCCACCGTCTTATATTTTAGCAACCAAAAGAACAAACTAATGACTAACGGGTTTAGACTTATTAAAATAAAAATATTAATCAAAATAATAAACCTTACAAAAGAAAATGCATTGAAGCCAAGGGATAACTAACCAAATATTCAAGAATCTCAAAATCGAAATACAGAAAAATTCAAAATTATAAAAAAACTATTTACAAAATAAAGAAAACAAAGTCTTCGCCGTTATAGTCATCATCTTTTTGTTTGTTAAGCTCAATTTTGAAAATGATTACCCTCGCCATCTTGTAGTTTTCCCAACCAATTAAACAAAGTGATGACTAACAGGTTTAGACACTTTAAAATGAAAATTCTAACAAAAATTGGAAATCATGGTAAAAATCAACATGTTTAATGAAAATGGAAAAAAGCTAAAAACGTTGGGCATGTAAACCAAATATTAAAATGAAAAAAGGTCAGAATCATTAAAATAATACATAATTATAACAAAACAAAGTCGTAACCGATAGAATCATCATGTTCTTGCTTGTTAAGGTCAATTTTGGAACTTATTACCCCCACCGTCTTATATTTTAGCAATCAAAAGAACAAACTAATGACTAAAGGGTTTAGACTTCTTAAAATAAAAATATTAATCAAAATAATAAACCTTACAAAAGAAAATGCATTGAAGCCAAGGGATAACTAACCAAATATTAAAGAATCTCAAAATCGAAAAACAGAAAAATTCAAAATTATATAAAACTATTTACAAAATAAAGAAAACAAAGTCTTCGCCGTTATAGTCATCATGTTTTTGTTTGTTAAACTCAATTCTGAAAATGATTACCGTCGCCATCTTGTAGTTTTCCCAACCAATTAAACAAAGTGATGACTAACAGGTTTAGACTCTTTAAAATGAAAATTCTAACAAAAATCGGAAAACATGGTAAAAACCAACATGTTTAATCAAAATGGAAAAAAGCTATAAAGCGTTGGGCATGTAAACCAAATATTAAAATGAAAAAAGTCAGAATCATTAAAATAATACATAATTATAACAAAACAAAGTCGTAACCGATAGAATCATCATGTTCTTGCTTGTTAAGGTCAATTTTGGAACTTATTACCCCCACCGTCTTATATTTTAGCAACCAAAAGAACAAACTAATGACTAACGGGTTTAGACTTATTAAAATAAAAATATTAATCAAAATAATAAAACTTACAAAAAAAATTGCATTGAAGCCTAGGGCTAACTAACCAAATATTAAAGAATCTCAAAATCGAAATACAGAAAAATTCAAAATTATAAAAAACTATTTACAAAATAAAGAAAACAAAGTCTTCGCCGTTATAGTCATGATGTTTTTGTTCGTTAAGCTCAATTCTGAAAATGATTACCCTCGCCTTCTTGTAGTTTTCCCAACCAATTAAACAAAGTGATGACTAACAGGTTTAGACTCTTTAAAATGAAAATTCTAACAAAAATAGGAAAACATGGTAGAAATCAACATGTTTAATAAAAATGGAAAAAAAGCTATAAAGCGTTGCGCATGTAAACCAAATATTAAAATGAAAAAAGTCAGAATCATTAAAATAATACATAATTATAACAAAACAAAGTCGTAACCTATAGAATCATCATGTTCTTGCTTGTTAAGCTCAATTCAGGAATTTATTACCCCCACCGTCTTATATTTTAGCAACCAAAATAACAAACTAATGACTAACGGGTTTAGACTTATTAAAATAAAAATATTAATCAAAATAATAAAACTTACAAAAAAAATTGCATTGAAGCCTAGGGCTAACTAACCAAATATTAAAGAATCTCAAAATCGAAATACAGAAAAATTCAAAATTATATAAAACTATTTACAAAATAAAGAAAACAAAATCTTCGCCGTTATAGTCATCATGTTTTTGTTCGTTAAGCTCAATTCTGAAAATGATTACCCTCGCCATCTTGTAGTTTTCCCAACCAATTAAACAAAGTGATGACTAACAGGTTTAGACTCTTTAAAATGAAAATTCTATCAAAAATAGGAAAACATGGTAGAAATCAACATGTTTAATAAAAATGGAAAAAAAGCTATAAAGCGTTGCGCATATAAACCAAATATTAAAATGAAAAAAGGTCAGAATCATTAAAATAATACATAATTATAACGAAACAAAGTCTTAACCGATAGAATCATCATGTTCATGCTTGGTAAGGTCAATTCCGGAACTTATTACCCCCACCGTCTTATATTTTAGCAACCAAAAGAACAAACTAATGACTAACGGGTTTAGACTTATTAAAATGAAAATATTAATCAAAATAATAAAACTTACAAAGAAATTGCATTGAAGCCTAGGGCTAACTAACCAAATATTAAAGAATCTCAAAATCGAAATACAGAAAAATTCAAAATTATAAAAAACTATTTACAAAATAAAGAAAACAAAGTCTTCGCCGTTATAGTCATCATGTTTTTGTTCGTTAAGCTCAATTCTGAAAATGATTACCCTCGCCATCTTGTAGTTTTCCCAACCAATTAAACAAAGTGATGACTAACAGGTTTAGACTCTTTAAAATGAAAATTCTATCAAAAATAGGAAAACATGGTAGAAATCAACATGTTTAATAAAAATGGAAAAAAGCTATAAAGCGTTGCGCATGTAAACCAAATATTAAAATGAAAAAAGGTCACAATCATTAAAATAATACATAATTATAACAAAACAAAGTCTTAACCGATAGAATCATCATGTTCTTGCTTGTTAAGCTCAATTCAGGAATTTATTACCCCCACCGTCTTATATTTTAGCAACCAAAAGAACAAATTAATGACTAACGGGTTTAGACTTATTAAAATAAAAATATTAATCAAAATAATAAAACTTACAAACAAAATTGCATTGAAGACTAGGGCTAACTAACCAAATATTAAAGAATCTCAAAATCGAAAAACAGAAAAATTCAAAATTATATAAAACTATTTACAAAATAAAGAAAACAAAGTCTTCGCCGTTATAGTCATCATGTTTTTGTTTGTTAAGCTCAATTCTGAAAATGATTACCCTCGCCATCTTGTAGTTTTCCCAACCAATTAAACAAAGTGATGACTAACAGGTTTAGACTCTTTAAAATTAAAATTCTAACAAAAATCGGAAAACATGGTAAAAATCAACATGTTTAATAAAAATGGAAAAAAGCTATAAAGCGTTGGGCATGTAAACCAAATATTAAAATGAAAAAAGGTCATAATCATTAAAATAATACATAATTATAACAAAACAAAGTCTTAACCGATAGAATCATCATGTTCTTGCTTGTTAAGGTCAATTCCGGAACTTATTACCCCCACCGTCTTATATTTTAACAACCAAAAGAACAAACTAATGACTAACGGGTTTAGACTTATTAAAATAAAAATATTAATCAAAATAATAAACCTTACAAAAGAAAATGCATTGAAGCCAAGGGATAACTAACCAAATATTCAAGAATCTCAAAATCGAAATACAGAAAAATTCAAAATTATAAAAAAACTATTTACAAAATAAAGAAAACAAAGTCTTCGCCGTTATAGTCATCATGTTTTTGTTTGTTAAGCTCAATTCTGAAAATGATTACCCTCACCATGTTGTAGTTTTCCCAACCAATTAAACAAAGTGATGACTAACAGGTTTAGACTCTTTAAAGCGAAAATTCTAACAAAAATAGGAAAACATGGTAAAAATCAACATGTTTAATAAAAATGGAAAAAAGCTATAAAGCGTTGGGCATGTAAACCAAATATTAAAATGAAAAAAGGTCAGAATCATTAAAATAATATATAATTATAACAAAAAAAAAGTCTTAACCGATAGAATCATCATGTGCTTGCTTGTTAAGGTCAATTCTGGAACCTATTACCCCCACCGTCTTATATTTTAGCAACCAAAATAACAAACTAATGACTAACGGGTTTAGACTTATTAAAATGAAAATATTAATCAAAATAATAAAACTTACAAAAAAAATTGCATTGAAGCCTAGGGCTAACTAACCAAATATTAAAGAATCTCAAAATCGAAAAACAGAAAAATTCAAAATTATATAAAACTATTTACAAAATAAAGAAAACAAAATCTTCGCCGTTATAGTCATCATGTTTTTGTTCGTTAAGCTCAATTCTGAAAATGATTACCCTCGCCATCTTGTAGTTTTCCCAACCAATTAAACAAAGTGATGACTAACAGGTTTAGACTCTTTAAAATGAAAATTCTATCAAAAATAGGAAAACATGGTAGAAATCAACATGTTTAATAAAAATGGAAAAAAAGCTATAAAGCGTTGCGCATGTAAACCAAATATTAAAATGAAAAAAGGTCACAATCATTAAAATAATACATAATTATAACAAAACAAAGTCTTAACCGATAGAATCATCATGTTCTTGCTTGTTAAGCTCAATTCCGGAACTTATTACCCCCACCGTCTTATATTTTAGCAACCAAAAGAACAAACTAATGACTAACGGGTTTAGACTTATTAAAATGAAAATATTAATCGAAATAATAAAACTTACAAAGAAATTGCATTGAAGCCTAGGGCTAACTAACCAAATATTAAAGAATCTCAAAATCGAAATACAGAAAAATTCAAAATTATAAAAAACTATTTACAAAATAAAGAAAACAAAGTCTTCGCCGTTATAGTCATCATGTTTTTGTTCGTTAAGCTCAATTCTGAAAATGATTACCGTCGCCTTCTTGTAGTTTTCCCAACCAATTAAACAAAGTGATGACTAACAGGTTTAGACTCTTTAAAATGAAAATTCTAACAAAAATAGGAAAACATGGTAGAAATCAACATGTTTAATAAAAATGGAAAAAAAGCTATAAAGCGTTGCGCATGTAAACCAAATATTAAAATGAAAAAAGGTCAGAATCATTAAAATAATACATAATCATAACAAAACAAAGTCGTAACCTATAGAATCATCATGTTCTTGCTTGTTAAGCTCAATTCAGAAATTTATTACCCCCACCGTCTTATATTTTAGCAACCAAAAGAACAAATTAATGACTAACGGGTTTAGACTTATTAAAATAAAAATATTAATCAAAATAATAAAACTTACAAAAAAAATTGCATTGAAGCCTAGGGTAACTAACCAAATATTAAAGAATCTCAAAATCGAAAAACAGAAAAATTCAAAATTATATAAAACTATTTACAAAATAAAGAAAACAAAGTCTTCGCCGTTATAGTCATCATGTTTTTGTTTGTTAAGCTCAATTTTGAAAATGATTACCCTCGCCATCTTGTAGTTTTCCCAACCAATTAAACAAAGTGATGACTAAGAGGTTTAGACACTTTAAAATGAAAATTCTAACAAAAATCGGAAAACATGGTAAAAATCAACATGTTTAATGAAAATGGAAAAAAAGCTATAAAGCGTTGGGCATGTAAACCAAATATTAAAATGAAAAAAGGTCAGAATCATTAAAATAATACATAATTATAACAAAACAAAGTCGTAACCGATAGAATCATCATGTTCTTGCTTGTTAAGGTCAATTTTGGAACTTATTACCCCCACCGTCTTATATTTTAGCAACCAAAAGAACAAACTAATGACTAAAGGGTTTAGACTTATTAAAATAAAAATATTAATCAAAATAATAAACCTTACAAAAGAAAATGCATTGAAGCCAAGGGATAACTAACCAAATATTCAAGAATCTCAAAATCGAAATACAGAAAAATTCAAAATTATAAAAAACTATTTACAAAATAAAGAAAACAAAGTCTTCGCCGTTATAGTCATCATGTTTTTGTTCGTTAAGCTCAATTTTGAAAATGATTACCCTCGCCATCTTGTAGTTTTCCCAACCAATTAAACAAAGTGATGACTAACAGGTTTAGAAACTTTAAAATGAAAATTCTAACAAAAATTGGAAATCATGGTAGAAATCAACATGTTTAATGAAAATGGAAAAAAGCTAAAAACGTTGGGCATGTAAACCAAATATTAAAATGAAAAAAGGTCAGAATCATTAAAATAATACATAATTATAACAAAACAAAGTCTTAACCGATAGAATCATCATGTTCTTACTTGTTAAGGTCAATTTTGGAACTTATTACCCCCACCGTCTTATATTTTAGCAATCAAAAGAACAAACTAATGACTAAAGGGTTTAGACTTATTAAAATAAAAATATTAATCAAAATAATAAACCTTACAAAAGAAAATGCATTGAAGCCAAGGGATAACTAACCAAATATTCAAGAATCTCAAAATCGAAATACAGAAAAATTCAAAATTATAAAAAACTATTTACAAAATAAAGAAAACAAAGTCTTCGCCGTTATAGTCATCATCTTTTTGTTCGTTAAGCTCAATTTTGAAAATGATTACCCTCGCCATCTTGTAGTTTTCCCAACCAATTAAACAAAGTGATGACTAAGAGGTTTAGACTCTTTAAAATGAAAATTCTAACAAAAATCGGAAAACATGGTAAAAATCAACATGTTTAATAAAAATTGAAAAAAGCTAAAAAGCATTGGGCATGTAAACCAAATATTAAAATGAAAAAAGGTCAGAATCATTAAAATAATACATAATTATAACAAAACAAAGTCGTAACCGATAGAATCATCATGTTCTTGCTTGTTAAGGTCAATTCCGGAACTTATTACCCCCACCGTCTTATATTTTAGCAACCAAAAGAACAAACTAATGACTAACGGGTTTAGACTTATTAAAATGAAAATATTAATCAAAATAATAAACCTTACAAAAGAAATTGCATTGAAGCCTAGGGTAACTAACCAAATATTCAAGAATCTCAAAATCGAAATACAGAAAAATTCAAAATTATAAAAAACTATTTACAAAATAAAGAAAACAAAGTCTTCGCCGTTATAGTCATCATGTTTTTGTTTGTTAAGCTCAATTTTGAAAATGATTACCCTCGCCATCTTGTAGTTTTCCCAACCAATTAAACAAAGTGATGACTAACAGGTTTAGACTCTTTAAAATTAAAATTCTAAGAAAAATCGGAAATCATGGTAGAAATCAACATGTTTAATGAAAATGGAAAAAAAGCTATAAAGCGTTGCGCATGTAAACCAAATATTAAAATTAAAAAAGGTCAGAATCATTAAAATAATACATAATTATAACAAAACAAAGTCTTAACCGATAGAATCATCATGTTCTTGCTTGTTAAGGTCAATTTTGGAACTTATTACCCCCACCGTCTTATATTTTAGCAACCAAAAGAACAAACTAATGACTAAAGGGTTTAGACTTATTAAAATAAAAATATTAATCAAAATAATAAAACTTACAAAAGAAAATGCATTGAAGCCAAGGGATAACTAACCAAATATTAAAGAATCTCAAAATCGAAATACAGAAAAATTCAAAATTATAAAAAACTATTTACAAAATAAAGAAAACAAAGTCTTCGCCGTTATAGTCATCATCTTTTTGTTCGTTAAGCTCAATTCTGAAAATGATTACCCTCGCCATCTTGTAGTTTTCCCAACCAATTAAACAAAGTGATGACTAAGAGGTTTAGACTCTTTAAAATGAAAATTCTAACAAAAATCGGAAAACATGGTAAAAATCAACATGTTTAATAAAAATTGAAAAAAGCTAAAAAGCATTGGGCATGTAAACCAAATATTAAAATGAAAAAAGGTCAGAATCATTAAAATAATACATAATTATAACAAAACAAAGTCGTAACCGATAGAATCATCATGTTCTTGCTTGTTAAGGTCAATTCCGGAACTTATTACCCCCACCGTCTTATATTTTAGCAACCAAAAGAACAAACTAATGACTAACGGGTTTAGACTTATTAAAATGAAAATATTAATCAAAATAATAAAACTTACAAAGAAATTGCATTGAAGCCTAGGGTAACTAACCAAATATTCAAGAATCTCAAAATCGAAATACAGAAAAATTCAAAATTATAAAAAACTATTTACAAAATAAAGAAAACAAAGTCTTCGCCGTTATAGTCATCATGTTTTTGTTTGTTAAGCTCAATTTTGAAAATGATTACCCTCGCCATCTTGTAGTTTTCCCAACCAATTAAACAAAGTGATGACTAACAGGTTTAGACACTTTAAAATGAAAATTCTAACAAAAATTGGAAATCATGGTAAAAATCAACATGTTTAATGAAAATGGAAAAAAGCTAAAAACGTTGGGCATGTAAACCAAATATTAAAATGAAAAAAGGTCAGAATCATTAAAATAATACATAATTATAACAAAACAAAGTCGTAACCGATAGAATCATCATGTTCTTGCTTGTTAAGGTCAATTTTGGAACTTATTACCCCCACCGTCTTATATTTTAGCAACCAAAAGAACAAACTAATGACTAACGGGTTTAGACTTATTAAAATAAAAATATTAATCAAAATAATAAACCTTACAAAAGAAAATGCATTGAAGCCAAGGGATAACTAACCAAATATTCAAGAATCTCAAAATCGAAATACAGAAAAATTCAAAATTATAAAAAAACTATTTACAAAATAAAGAAAACAAAGTCTTCGCCGTTATAGTCATCATCTTTTTGTTTGTTAAGCTCAATTTTGAAAATGATTACCCTCGCCATCTTGTAGTTTTCCCAACCAATTAAACAAAGTGATGACTAACAGGTTTAGAAACTTTAAAATGAAAATTCTAACAAAAATTGGAAATCATGGTAAAAATCAACATGTTTAATGAAAATGGAAAAAAGCTAAAAACGTTGGGCATGTAAACCAAATATTAAAATGAAAAAAGGTCAGAATCATTAAAATAATACATAATTATAACAAAACAAAGTCGTAACCGATAGAATCATCATGTTCTTGCTTGTTAAGGTCAATTCCGGAACTTATTACCCCCACCGTCTTATATTTTAGCAATCAAAAGAACAAACTAATGACTAAAGGGTTTAGACTTCTTAAAATAAAAATATTAATCAAAATAATAAACCTTACAAAAGAAAATGCATTGAAGCCAAGGGATAACTAACCAAATATTCAAGAATCTCAAAATCAAAATACAGAAAAATTCAAAATTATAAAAAAACTATTTACAAAATAAAGAAAACAAAGTCTTCGCCGTTATAGTCATCATCTTTTTGTTTGTTAAGCTCAATTTTGAAAATGATTACCCTCGCCATCTTGTAGTTTTCCCAACCAATTAAACAAAGTGATGACTAACAGGTTTAGACACTTTAAAATGAAAATTCTAACAAAAATTGGAAATCATGGTAAAAATCAACATGTTTAATGAAAATGGAAAAAAGCTAAAAACGTTGGGCATGTAAACCAAATATTAAAATGAAAAAAGGTCAGAATCATTAAAATAATACATAATTATAACAAAACAAAGTCGTAACCGATAGAATCATCATGTTCTTGCTTGTTAAGGTCAATTTTGGAACTTATTACCCCCACCGTCTTATATTTTAGCAACCAAAAGAACAAACTAATGACTAACGGGTTTAGACTTATTAAAATAAAAATATTAATCAAAATAATAAACCTTACAAAAGAAAATGCATTGAAGCCAAGGGATAACTAACCAAATATTCAAGAATCTCAAAATCGAAATACAGAAAAATTCAAAATTATAAAAAAACTATTTACAAAATAAAGAAAACAAAGTCTTCGCCGTTATAGTCATCATCTTTTTGTTTGTTAAGCTCAATTTTGAAAATGATTACCCTCGCCATCTTGTAGTTTTCCCAACCAATTAAACAAAGTGATGACTAACAGGTTTAGACACTTTAAAATGAAAATTCTAACAAAAATTGGAAATCATGGTAAAAATCAACATGTTTAATGAAAATGGAAAAAAGCTAAAAACGTTGGGCATGTAAACCAAATATTAAAATGAAAAAAGGTCAGAATCATTAAAATAATACATAATTATAACAAAACAAAGTCGTAACCGATAGAATCATCATGTTCTTGCTTGTTAAGGTCAATTTTGGAACTTATTACCCCCACCGTCTTATATTTTAGCAACCAAAAGAACAAACTAATGACTAACGGGTTTAGACTTATTAAAATAAAAATATTAATCAAAATTAATAAAACTTACAAAAAAAATTGCATTGAAGCCTAGGGCTAACTAACCAAATATTAAAGAATCTCAAAATCGAAAAACAGAAAAATTCAAAATTATATAAAACTATTTACAAAATAAAGAAAACAAAGTCTTCGCCGTTATAGTCATCATGTTTTTGTTTGTTAAGCTCAATTCTGAAAATGATTACCGTCGCCATCTTGTAGTTTTCCCAACCAATTAAACAAAGTGATGACTAACAGGTTTAGACTCTTTAAAATGAAATTTCTAATAAAAATCGGAAAACATGGTAAAAATCAACATGTTTAATAAAAATGGAAAAAAGCTATAAAGCGTTGGGCATGTAAACCAAATATTAAAATGAAAAAAGGTCAGAATCATTAAAATAATACATAATTATAACAAAACAAAGTCGTAACCGATAGAATCATCATGTTCTTGCTTGTTAAGGTCAATTCCGGAACTTATTACCCCCACCGTCTTATATTTTAGCAACCAAAAGAACAAACTAATGACTAACGGGTTTAGACTTATTAAAATGAAAATATTAATCAAAATAATAAAACTTACAAAGAAATTGCATTGAAGCCTAGGGTAACTAACCAAATATTCAAGAATCTCAAAATCGAAATACAGAAAAATTCAAAATTATAAAAAACTATTTACAAAATAAAGAAAACAAAGTCTTCGCCGTTATAGTCATCATGTTTTTGTTTGTTAAGCTCAATTTTGAAAATGATTACCCTCGCCATCTTGTAGTTTTCCCAACCAATTAAACAAAGTGATGACTAACAGGTTTAGACACTTTAAAATGAAAATTCTAACAAAAATTGGAAATCATGGTAAAAATCAACATGTTTAATGAAAATGGAAAAAAGCTAAAAACGTTGGGCATGTAAACCAAATATTAAAATGAAAAAAGGTCAGAATCATTAAAATAATACATAATTATAACAAAACAAAGTCGTAACCGATAGAATCATCATGTTCTTGCTTGTTAAGGTCAATTTTGGAACTTATTACCCCCACCGTCTTATATTTTAGCAACCAAAAGAACAAACTAATGACTAACGGGTTTAGACTTATTAAAATAAAAATATTAATCAAAATAATAAACCTTACAAAAGAAAATGCATTGAAGCCAAGGGATAACTAACCAAATATTCAAGAATCTCAAAATCGAAATACAGAAAAATTCAAAATTATAAAAAAACTATTTACAAAATAAAGAAAACAAAGTCTTCGCCGTTATAGTCATCATCTTTTTGTTTGTTAAGCTCAATTTTGAAAATGATTACCCTCGCCATCTTGTAGTTTTCCCAACCAATTAAACAAAGTGATGACTAACAGGTTTAGAAACTTTAAAATGAAAATTCTAACAAAAATTGGAAATCATGGTAAAAATCAACATGTTTAATGAAAATGGAAAAAAGCTAAAAACGTTGGGCATGTAAACCAAATATTAAAATGAAAAAAGGGTCAGAATCATTAAAATAATACATAATTATAACAAAACAAAGTCGTAACCGATAGAATCATCATGTTCTTGCTTGTTAAGGTCAATTCCGGAACTTATTACCCCCACCGTCTTATATTTTAGCAATCAAAAGAACAAACTAATGACTAAAGGGTTTAGACTTCTTAAAATAAAAATATTAATCAAAATAATAAACCTTACAAAAGAAAATGCATTGAAGCCAAGGGATAACTAACCAAATATTCAAGAATCTCAAAATCAAAATACAGAAAAATTCAAAATTATAAAAAAACTATTTACAAAATAAAGAAAACAAAGTCTTCGCCGTTATAGTCATCATCTTTTTGTTTGTTAAGCTCAATTTTGAAAATGATTACCCTCGCCATCTTGTAGTTTTCCCAACCAATTAAACAAAGTGATGACTAACAGGTTTAGACACTTTAAAATGAAAATTCTAACAAAAATTGGAAATCATGGTAAAAATCAACATGTTTAATGAAAATGGAAAAAAGCTAAAAACGTTGGGCATGTAAACCAAATATTAAAATGAAAAAAGGTCAGAATCATTAAAATAATACATAATTATAACAAAACAAAGTCGTAACCGATAGAATCATCATGTTCTTGCTTGTTAAGGTCAATTTTGGAACTTATTACCCCCACCGTCTTATATTTTAGCAACCAAAAGAACAAACTAATGACTAACGGGTTTAGACTTATTAAAATAAAAATATTAATCAAAATAATAAACCTTACAAAAGAAAATGCATTGAAGCCAAGGGATAACTAACCAAATATTCAAGAATCTCAAAATCGAAATACAGAAAAATTCAAAATTATAAAAAAACTATTTACAAAATAAAGAAAACAAAGTCTTCGCCGTTATAGTCATCATCTTTTTGTTTGTTAAGCTCAATTTTGAAAATGATTACCCTCGCCATCTTGTAGTTTTCCCAACCAATTAAACAAAGTGATGACTAACAGGTTTAGACACTTTAAAATGAAAATTCTAACAAAAATTGGAAATCATGGTAAAAATCAACATGTTTAATGAAAATGGAAAAAAGCTAAAAACGTTGGGCATGTAAACCAAATATTAAAATGAAAAAAGGTCAGAATCATTAAAATAATACATAATTATAACAAAACAAAGTCGTAACCGATAGAATCATCATGTTCTTGCTTGTTAAGGTCAATTTTGGAACTTATTACCCCCACCGTCTTATATTTTAGCAACCAAAAGAACAAACTAATGACTAACGGGTTTAGAGTTATTAAAATAAAAATATTAATCAAAATTAATAAAACTTACAAAAAAAATTGCATTGAAGCCTAGGGCTAACTAACCAAATATTAAAGAATCTCAAAATCGAAAAACAGAAAAATTCAAAATTATATAAAACTATTTACAAAATAAAGAAAACAAAGTCTTCGCCGTTATAGTCATCATGTTTTTGTTTGTTAAGCTCAATTCTGAAAATGATTACCGTCGCCATCTTGTAGTTTTCCCAACCAATTAAACAAAGTGATGACTAACAGGTTTAGACTCTTTAAAATGAAATTTCTAATAAAAATCGGAAAACATGGTAAAAATCAACATGTTTAATAAAAATGGAAAAAAGCTATAAAGCGTTGGGCATGTAAACCAAATATTAAAATGAAAAAAGGTCAGAATCATTAAAATAATACATAATTATAACAAAACAAAGTCGTAACCGATAGAATCATCATGTTCTTGCTTGTTAAGGTCAATTCCGGAACTTATTACCCCCACCGTCTTATATTTTAGCAACCAAAAGAACAAACTAATGACTAACGGGTTTAGACTTATTAAAATGAAAATATTAATCAAAATAATAAAACTTACAAAGAAATTGCATTGAAGCCTAGGGTAACTAACCAAATATTCAAGAATCTCAAAATCGAAATACAGAAAAATTCAAAATTATAAAAAACTATTTACAAAATAAAGAAAACAAAGTCTTCGCCGTTATAGTCATCATGTTTTTGTTTGTTAAGCTCAATTTTGAAAATGATTACCCTCGCCATCTTGTAGTTTTCCCAACCAATTAAACAAAGTGATGACTAACAGGTTTAGACACTTTAAAATGAAAATTCTAACAAAAATTGGAAATCATGGTAAAAATCAACATGTTTAATGAAAATGGAAAAAAGCTAAAAACGTTGGGCATGTAAACCAAATATTAAAATGAAAAAAGGTCAGAATCATTAAAATAATACATAATTATAACAAAACAAAGTCGTAACCGATAGAATCATCATGTTCTTGCTTGTTAAGGTCAATTTTGGAACTTATTACCCCCACCGTCTTATATTTTAGCAACCAAAAGAACAAACTAATGACTAACGGGTTTAGACTTATTAAAATAAAAATATTAATCAAAATAATAAACCTTACAAAAGAAAATGCATTGAAGCCAAGGGATAACTAACCAAATATTCAAGAATCTCAAAATCGAAATACAGAAAAATTCAAAATTATAAAAAAACTATTTACAAAATAAAGAAAACAAAGTCTTCGCCGTTATAGTCATCATCTTTTTGTTTGTTAAGCTCAATTTTGAAAATGATTACCCTCGCCATCTTGTAGTTTTCCCAACCAATTAAACAAAGTGATGACTAACAGGTTTAGAAACTTTAAAATGAAAATTCTAACAAAAATTGGAAATCATGGTAAAAATCAACATGTTTAATGAAAATGGAAAAAAGCTAAAAACGTTGGGCATGTAAACCAAATATTAAAATGAAAAAAGGTCAGAATCATTAAAATAATACATAATTATAACAAAACAAAGTCGTAACCGATAGAATCATCATGTTCTTGCTTGTTAAGGTCAATTCCGGAACTTATTACCCCCACCGTCTTATATTTTAGCAATCAAAAGAACAAACTAATGACTAAAGGGTTTAGACTTCTTAAAATAAAAATATTAATCAAAATAATAAACCTTACAAAAGAAAATGCATTGAAGCCAAGGGATAACTAACCAAATATTCAAGAATCTCAAAATCAAAATACAGAAAAATTCAAAATTATAAAAAAACTATTTACAAAATAAAGAAAACAAAGTCTTCGCCGTTATAGTCATCATCTTTTTGTTTGTTAAGCTCAATTTTGAAAATGATTACCCTCGCCATCTTGTAGTTTTCCCAACCAATTAAACAAAGTGATGACTAACAGGTTTAGACACTTTAAAATGAAAATTCTAACAAAAATTGGAAATCATGGTAAAAATCAACATGTTTAATGAAAATGGAAAAAAGCTAAAAACGTTGGGCATGTAAACCAAATATTAAAATGAAAAAAGGTCAGAATCATTAAAATAATACATAATTATAACAAAACAAAGTCGTAACCGATAGAATCATCATGTTCTTGCTTGTTAAGGTCAATTTTGGAACTTATTACCCCCACCGTCTTATATTTTAGCAACCAAAAGAACAAACTAATGACTAACGGGTTTAGACTTATTAAAATAAAAATATTAATCAAAATAATAAACCTTACAAAAGAAAATGCATTGAAGCCAAGGGATAACTAACCAAATATTCAAGAATCTCAAAATCGAAATACAGAAAAATTCAAAATTATAAAAAAACTATTTACAAAATAAAGAAAACAAAGTCTTCGCCGTTATAGTCATCATCTTTTTGTTTGTTAAGCTCAATTTTGAAAATGATTACCCTCGCCATCTTGTAGTTTTCCCAACCAATTAAACAAAGTGATGACTAACAGGTTTAGACACTTTAAAATGAAAATTCTAACAAAAATTGGAAATCATGGTAAAAATCAACATGTTTAATGAAAATGGAAAAAAGCTAAAAACGTTGGGCATGTAAACCAAATATTAAAATGAAAAAAGGTCAGAATCATTAAAATAATACATAATTATAACAAAACAAAGTCGTAACCGATAGAATCATCATGTTCTTGCTTGTTAAGGTCAATTCCGGAACTTATTACCCCCACCGTCTTATATTTTAGCAATCAAAAGAACAAACTAATGACTAAAGGGTTTAGACTTCTTAAAATAAAAATATTAATCAAAATAATAAACCTTACAAAAGAAAATGCATTGAAGCCAAGGGATAACTAACCAAATATTCAAGAATCTCAAAATCAAAATACAGAAAAATTCAAAATTATAAAAAAACTATTTACAAAATAAAGAAAACAAAGTCTTCGCCGTTATAGTCATCATCTTTTTGTTTGTTAAGCTCAATTTTGAAAATGATTACCCTCGCCATCTTGTAGTTTTCCCAACCAATTAAACAAAGTGATGACTAACAGGTTTAGACACTTTAAAATGAAAATTCTAACAAAAATTGGAAATCATGGAAAAAATCAACATGTTTAATGAAAATGGAAAAAAGCTAAAAACGTTGGGCATGTAAACCAAATATTAAAATGAAAAAAGGTCAGAATCATTAAAATAATACATAATTATAACAAAACAAAGTCGTAACCGATAGAATCATCATGTTCTTGCTTGTTAAGGTCAATTTTGGAACTTATTACCCCCACCGTCTTATATTTTAGCAACCAAAAGAACAAACTAATGACTAACGGGTTTAGACTTATTAAAATAAAAATATTAATCAAAATTAATAAAACTTACAAAAAAAATTGCATTGAAGCCTAGGGCTAACTAACCAAATATTAAAGAATCTCAAAATCGAAAAACAGAAAAATTCAAAATTATAAAAAACTATTTACAAAATAAAGAAAACAAAGTCTTCGCCGTTATAGTCATCATGTTTTTGTTTGTTAAGCTCAATTCTGAAAATGATTACCGTCGCCATCTTGTAGTTTTCCCAACCAATTAAACAAAGTGATGACTAACAGGTTTAGACACTTTAAAATGAAATTTCTAATAAAAATCGGAAAACATGGTAAAAATCAACATGTTTAATAAAAATGGAAAAAAGCTATAAAGCGTTGGGCATGTAAACCAAATATTAAAATGAAAAAAGGTCAGAATCATTAAAATAATACATAATTATAACAAAACAAAGTCGTAACCGATAGAATCATCATGTTCTTGCTTGTTAAGGTCAATTCCGGAACTTATTACCCCCACCGTCTTATATTTTAGCAACCAAAAGAACAAACTAATGACTAACGGGTTTAGACTTATTAAAATGAAAATATTAATCAAAATAATAAAACTTACAAAGAAATTGCATTGAAGCCTAGGGTAACTAACCAAATATTCAAGAATCTCAAAATCGAAATACAGAAAAATTCAAAATTATAAAAAACTATTTACAAAATAAAGAAAACAAAGTCTTCGCCGTTATAGTCATCATCTTTTTGTTTGTTAAGCTCAATTTTGAAAATGATTACCCTCGCCATCTTGTAGTTTTCCCAACCAATTAAACAAAGTGATGACTAACAGGTTTAGACACTTTAAAATGAAAATTCTAACAAAAATTGGAAATCATGGTAAAAATCAACATGTTTAATGAAAATGGAAAAAAGCTAAAAAGGTTGGGCATGTAAACCAAATATTAAAATGAAAAAAGGTCAGAATCATTAAAATAATACATAATTATAACAAAACAAAGTCGTAACCGATAGAATCATCATGTTCTTGCTTGTTAAGGTCAATTTTGGAACTTATTACCCCCACCGTCTTATATTTTAGCAACCAAAAGAACAAACTAATGACTAACGGGTTTAGACTTATTAAAATAAAAATATTAATCAAAATAATAAACCTTACAAAAGAAAATGCATTGAAGCCAAGGGATAACTAACCAAATATTCAAGAATCTCAAAATCGAAATACAGAAAAATTCAAAATTATAAAAAAACTATTTACAAAATAAAGAAAACAAAGTCTTCGCCGTTATAGTCATCATCTTTTTGTTTGTTAAGCTCAATTTTGAAAATGATTACCCTCGCCATCTTGTAGTTTTCCCAACCAATTAAACAAAGTGATGACTAACAGGTTTAGAAACTTTAAAATGAAAATTCTAACAAAAATTGGAAATCATGGTAAAAATCAACATGTTTAATGAAAATGGAAAAAAGCTAAAAACGTTGGGCATGTAAACCAAATATTAAAATGAAAAAAGGTCAGAATCATTAAAATAATACATAATTATAACAAAACAAAGTCGTAACCGATAGAATCATCATGTTCTTGCTTGTTAAGGTCAATTCCGGAACTTATTACCCCCACCGTCTTATATTTTAGCAATCAAAAGAACAAACTAATGACTAAAGGGTTTAGACTTCTTAAAATAAAAATATTAATCAAAATAATAAACCTTACAAAAGAAAATGCATTGAAGCCAAGGGATAACTAACCAAATATTCAAGAATCTCAAAATCAAAATACAGAAAAATTCAAAATTATAAAAAAACTATTTACAAAATAAAGAAAACAAAGTCTTCGCCGTTATAGTCATCATCTTTTTGTTTGTTAAGCTCAATTTTGAAAATGATTACCCTCGCCATCTTGTAGTTTTCCCAACCAATTAAACAAAGTGATGACTAACAGGTTTAGACACTTTAAAATGAAAATTCTAACAAAAATTGGAAATCATGGTAAAAATCAACATGTTTAATGAAAATGGAAAAAAGCTAAAAACGTTGGGCATGTAAACCAAATATTAAAATGAAAAAAGGTCAGAATCATTAAAATAATACATAATTATAACAAAACAAAGTCGTAACCGATAGAATCATCATGTTCTTGCTTGTTAAGGTCAATTTTGGAACTTATTACCCCCACCGTCTTATATTTTAGCAACCAAAAGAACAAACTAATGACTAACGGGTTTAGACTTATTAAAATAAAAATATTAATCAAAATAATAAACCTTACAAAAGAAAATGCATTGAAGCCAAGGGATAACTAACCAAATATTCAAGAATCTCAAAATCGAAATACAGAAAAATTCAAAATTATAAAAAAACTATTTACAAAATAAAGAAAACAAAGTCTTCGCCGTTATAGTCATCATCTTTTTGTTTGTTAAGCTCAATTTTGAAAATGATTACCCTCGCCATCTTGTAGTTTTCCCAACCAATTAAACAAAGTGATGACTAACAGGTTTAGACACTTTAAAATGAAAATTCTAACAAAAATTGGAAATCATGGTAAAAATCAACATGTTTAATGAAAATGGAAAAAAGCTAAAAACGTTGGGCATGTAAACCAAATATTAAAATGAAAAAAGGTCAGAATCATTAAAATAATACATAATTATAACAAAACAAAGTCGTAACCGATAGAATCATCATGTTCTTGCTTGTTAAGGTCAATTCCGGAACTTATTACCCCCACCGTCTTATATTTTAGCAATCAAAAGAACAAACTAATGACTAAAGGGTTTAGACTTCTTAAAATAAAAATATTAATCAAAATAATAAACCTTACAAAAGAAAATGCATTGAAGCCAAGGGATAACTAACCAAATATTCAAGAATCTCAAAATCAAAATACAGAAAAATTCAAAATTATAAAAAAACTATTTACAAAATAAAGAAAACAAAGTCTTCGCCGTTATAGTCATCATCTTTTTGTTTGTTAAGCTCAATTTTGAAAATGATTACCCTCGCCATCTTGTAGTTTTCCCAACCAATTAAACAAAGTGATGACTAACAGGTTTAGACACTTTAAAATGAAAATTCTAACAAAAATTGGAAATCATGGAAAAAATCAACATGTTTAATGAAAATGGAAAAAAGCTAAAAACGTTGGGCATGTAAACCAAATATTAAAATGAAAAAAGGTCAGAATCATTAAAATAATACATAATTATAACAAAACAAAGTCGTAACCGATAGAATCATCATGTTCTTGCTTGTTAAGGTCAATTTTGGAACTTATTACCCCCACCGTCTTATATTTTAGCAACCAAAAGAACAAACTAATGACTAACGGGTTTAGACTTATTAAAATAAAAATATTAATCAAAATTAATAAAACTTACAAAAAAAATTGCATTGAAGCCTAGGGCTAACTAACCAAATATTAAAGAATCTCAAAATCGAAAAACAGAAAAATTCAAAATTATAAAAAACTATTTACAAAATAAAGAAAACAAAGTCTTCGCCGTTATAGTCATCATGTTTTTGTTTGTTAAGCTCAATTCTGAAAATGATTACCGTCGCCATCTTGTAGTTTTCCCAACCAATTAAACAAAGTGATGACTAACAGGTTTAGACACTTTAAAATGAAATTTCTAATAAAAATCGGAAAACATGGTAAAAATCAACATGTTTAATAAAAATGGAAAAAAGCTATAAAGCGTTGGGCATGTAAACCAAATATTAAAATGAAAAAAGGTCAGAATCATTAAAATAATACATAATTATAACAAAACAAAGTCGTAACCGATAGAATCATCATGTTCTTGCTTGTTAAGGTCAATTCCGGAACTTATTACCCCCACCGTCTTATATTTTAGCAACCAAAAGAACAAACTAATGACTAACGGGTTTAGACTTATTAAAATGAAAATATTAATCAAAATAATAAAACTTACAAAGAAATTGCATTGAAGCCTAGGGTAACTAACCAAATATTCAAGAATCTCAAAATCGAAATACAGAAAAATTCAAAATTATAAAAAACTATTTACAAAATAAAGAAAACAAAGTCTTCGCCGTTATAGTCATCATGTTTTTGTTTGTTAAGCTCAATTTTGAAAATGATTACCCTCGCCATCTTGTAGTTTTCCCAACCAATTAAACAAAGTGATGACTAACAGGTTTAGACACTTTAAAATGAAAATTCTAACAAAAATTGGAAATCATGGTAAAAATCAACATGTTTAATGAAAATGGAAAAAAGCTAAAAACGTTGGGCATGTAAACCAAATATTAAAATGAAAAAAGGTCAGAATCATTAAAATAATACATAATTATAACAAAACAAAGTCGTAACCGATAGAATCATCATGTTCTTGCTTGTTAAGGTCAATTTTGGAACTTATTACCCCCACCGTCTTATATTTTAGCAACCAAAAGAACAAACTAATGACTAACGGGTTTAGACTTATTAAAATAAAAATATTAATCAAAATAATAAACCTTACAAAAGAAAATGCATTGAAGCCAAGGGATAACTAACCAAATATTCAAGAATCTCAAAATCGAAATACAGAAAAATTCAAAATTATAAAAAAACTATTTACAAAATAAAGAAAACAAAGTCTTCGCCGTTATAGTCATCATCTTTTTGTTTGTTAAGCTCAATTTTGAAAATGATTACCCTCGCCATCTTGTAGTTTTCCCAACCAATTAAACAAAGTGATGACTAACAGGTTTAGACACTTTAAAATGAAAATTCTAACAAAAATTGGAAATCATGGTAAAAATCAACATGTTTAATGAAAATGGAAAAAAGCTAAAAACGTTGGGCATGTAAACCAAATATTAAAATGAAAAAAGGTCAGAATCATTAAAATAATACATAATTATAACAAAACAAAGTCGTAACCGATAGAATCATCATGTTCTTGCTTGTTAAGGTCAATTTTGGAACTTATTACCCCCACCGTCTTATATTTTAGCAACCAAAAGAACAAACTAATGACTAACGGGTTTAGACTTATTAAAATAAAAATATTAATCAAAATAATAAACCTTACAAAAGAAAATGCATTGAAGCCAAGGGATAACTAACCAAATATTCAAGAATCTCAAAATCGAAATACAGAAAAATTCAAAATTATAAAAAAACTATTTACAAAATAAAGAAAACAAAGTCTTCGCCGTTATAGTCATCATCTTTTTGTTTGTTAAGCTCAATTTTGAAAATGATTACCCTCGCCATCTTGTAGTTTTCCCAACCAATTAAACAAAGTGATGACTAACAGGTTTAGACACTTTAAAATGAAAATTCTAACAAAAATTGGAAATCATGGTAAAAATCAACATGTTTAATGAAAATGGAAAAAAGCTAAAAACGTTGGGCATGTAAACCAAATATTAAAATGAAAAAAGGTCAGAATCATTAAAATAATACATAATTATAACAAAACAAAGTCGTAACCGATAGAATCATCATGTTCTTGCTTGTTAAGGTCAATTCCGGAACTTATTACCCCCACCGTCTTATATTTTAGCAATCAAAAGAACAAACTAATGACTAAAGGGTTTAGACTTCTTAAAATAAAAATATTAATCAAAATAATAAACCTTACAAAAGAAAATGCATTGAAGCCAAGGGATAACTAACCAAATATTCAAGAATCTCAAAATCAAAATACAGAAAAATTCAAAATTATAAAAAAACTATTTACAAAATAAAGAAAACAAAGTCTTCGCCGTTATAGTCATCATCTTTTTGTTTGTTAAGCTCAATTTTGAAAATGATTACCCTCGCCATCTTGTAGTTTTCCCAACCAATTAAACAAAGTGATGACTAACAGGTTTAGACACTTTAAAATGAAAATTCTAACAAAAATTGGAAATCATGGTAAAAATCAACATGTTTAATGAAAATGGAAAAAAGCTAAAAACGTTGGGCATGTAAACCAAATATTAAAATGAAAAATGGTCAGAATCATTAAAATAATACATAATTATAACAAAACAAAGTCGTAACCGATAGAATCATCATGTTCTTGCTTGTTAAGGTCAATTTTGGAACTTATTACCCCCACCGTCTTATATTTTAGCAACCAAAAGAACAAACTAATGACTAACGGGTTTAGACTTATTAAAATAAAAATATTAATCAAAATAATAAACCTTACAAAAGAAAATGCATTGAAGCCAAGGGATAACTAACCAAATATTCAAGAATCTCAAAATCGAAATACAGAAAAATTCAAAATTATAAAAAAACTATTTACAAAATAAAGAAAACAAAGTCTTCGCCGTTATAGTCATCATCTTTTTGTTTGTTAAGCTCAATTTTGAAAATGATTACCCTCGCCATCTTGTAGTTTTCCCAACCAATTAAACAAAGTGATGACTAACAGGTTTAGACACTTTAAAATGAAAATTCTAACAAAAATTGGAAATCATGGTAAAAATCAACATGTTTAATGAAAATGGAAAAAAGCTAAAAACGTTGGGCATGTAAACCAAATATTAAAATGAAAAAAGGTCAGAATCATTAAAATAATACATAATTATAACAAAACAAAGTCGTAACCGATAGAATCATCATGTTCTTGCTTGTTAAGGTCAATTCCGGAACTTATTACCCCCACCGTCTTATATTTTAGCAATCAAAAGAACAAACTAATGACTAAAGGGTTTAGACTTCTTAAAATAAAAATATTAATCAAAATAATAAACCTTACAAAAGAAAATGCATTGAAGCCAAGGGATAACTAACCAAATATTCAAGAATCTCAAAATCAAAATACAGAAAAATTCAAAATTATAAAAAAACTATTTACAAAATAAAGAAAACAAAGTCTTCGCCGTTATAGTCATCATCTTTTTGTTTGTTAAGCTCAATTTTGAAAATGATTACCCTCGCCATCTTGTAGTTTTCCCAACCAATTAAACAAAGTGATGACTAACAGGTTTAGACACTTTAAAATGAAAATTCTAACAAAAATTGGAAATCATGGAAAAAATCAACATGTTTAATGAAAATGGAAAAAAGCTAAAAACGTTGGGCATGTAAACCAAATATTAAAATGAAAAAAGGTCAGAATCATTAAAATAATACATAATTATAACAAAACAAAGTCGTAACCGATAGAATCATCATGTTCTTGCTTGTTAAGGTCAATTTTGGAACTTATTACCCCCACCGTCTTATATTTTAGCAACCAAAAGAACAAACTAATGACTAACGGGTTTAGACTTATTAAAATAAAAATATTAATCAAAATTAATAAAACTTACAAAAAAAATTGCATTGAAGCCTAGGGCTAACTAACCAAATATTAAAGAATCTCAAAATCGAAAAACAGAAAAATTCAAAATTATATAAAACTATTTACAAAATAAAGAAAACAAAGTCTTCGCCGTTATAGTCATCATGTTTTTGTTCGTTAAGCTCAATTCTGAAAATGATTACCCTCGCCATCTTGTAGTTTTCCCAACCAATTAAACAAAGTGATGACTAACAGGTTTAGACTCTTTAAAATGAAAATTCTAACAAAAATAGGAAAACATGGTAGAAATCAACATGTTTAATAAAAATGGAAAAAAAGCTATAAAGCGTTGCGCATGTAAACCAAATATTAAAATGAAAAAAGGTCAGAATCATTAAAATAATACATAATTATAACAAAACAAAGTCTTAACCGATAGAATCATCATGTTCATGCTTGTTAAGGTCAATTCCGGAACTTATTACCCCCACCGTCTTATATTTTAGCAACCAAAAGAACAAACTAATGACTAACGGGTTTAGACTTATTAAAATAAAACTATTAATCAAAATAATAAAACTTACAAAAAAAATTGCATTGAAGCCTAGGGCTAACTAACCAAATATTAAAGAATCTCAAAATCGAAAAACAGAAAAATTCAAAATTATATAAAACTATTTACAAAATAAAGAAAACAAAATCTTCGCCGTTATAGTCATCATGTTTTTGTTTGTTAAGCTCAATTCTGAAAATGATTACCCTCGCCATCTTGTAGTTTTCCCAACCAATTAAACAAAGTGATGACTAACAGGTTTAGACTCTTTAAAATGAAAATTCTATCAAAAATAGGAAAACATGGTAGAAATCAACATGTTTAATAAAAATGGAAAAAAGCTATAAAGCGTTGCGCATGTAAACGAAATATTAAAATGAAAAAAGGTCACAATCATTAAAATAATACATAATTATAACAAAACAAAGTCGTAACCGATAGAATCATCATGTTCTTGCTTGTTAAGCTCAATTCAGGAATTTATTACCCCCACCGTCTTATATTTTAGCAACCAAAATAACAAACTAATGACTAACGGGTTTAGACTTATTAAAATAAAAATATTAATCAAAATAATAAAACTTACAAAAAAAATTGCATTGAAGCCTAGGGCTAACTAACCAAATATTAAAGAATCTCAAAATCGAAAAACAGAAAAATTCAAAATTATATAAAACTATTTACAAAATAAAGAAAACAAAATCTTCGCCGTTATAGTCATCATGTTTTTGTTTGTTAAGCTCAATTCTGAAAATGATTACCGTCGCCATCTTGTAGTTTTCCCAACCAATTAAACAAAGTGATGACTAACAGGTTTAGACTCTTTAAAATGAAATTTCTAATAAAAATCGGAAAACATGGTAAAAATCAACATGTTTAATAAAAATGGAAAAAAGCTATAAAGCGTTGGGCATGTAAACCAAATATTAAAATGAAAAAAGGTCAGAATCATTAAAATAATACATAATTATAACAAAACAAAGTCGTAACCGATAGAATCATCATGTTCTTGCTTGTTAAGGTCAATTCCGGAACTTATTACCCCCACCGTCTTATATTTTAGCAACCAAAAGAACAAACTAATGACTAACGGGTTTAGACTTATTAAAATGAAAATATTAATCAAAATAATAAAACTTACAAAGAAATTGCATTGAAGCCTAGGGTAACTAACCAAATATTCAAGAATCTCAAAATCGAAATACAGAAAAATTCAAAATTATAAAAAACTATTTACAAAATAAAGAAAACAAAGTCTTCGCCGTTATAGTCATCATGTTTTTGTTTGTTAAGCTCAATTTTGAAAATGATTACCCTCGCCATCTTGTAGTTTTCCCAACCAATTAAACAAAGTGATGACTAACAGGTTTAGACACTTTAAAATGAAAATTCTAACAAAAATTGGAAATCATGGTAAAAATCAACATGTTTAATGAAAATGGAAAAAAGCTAAAAACGTTGGGCATGTAAACCAAATATTAAAATGAAAAAAGGTCAGAATCATTAAAATAATACATAATTATAACAAAACAAAGTCGTAACCGATAGAATCATCATGTTCTTGCTTGTTAAGGTCAATTTTGGAACTTATTACCCCCACCGTCTTATATTTTAGCAACCAAAAGAACAAACTAATGACTAACGGGTTTAGACTTATTAAAATAAAAATATTAATCAAAATAATAAACCTTACAAAAGAAAATGCATTGAAGCCAAGGGATAACTAACCAAATATTCAAGAATCTCAAAATCGAAATACAGAAAAATTCAAAATTATAAAAAAACTATTTACAAAATAAAGAAAACAAAGTCTTCGCCGTTATAGTCATCATCTTTTTGTTTGTTAAGCTCAATTTTGAAAATGATTACCCTCGCCATCTTGTAGTTTTCCCAACCAATTAAACAAAGTGATGACTAACAGGTTTAGAAACTTTAAAATGAAAATTCTAACAAAAATTGGAAATCATGGTAAAAATCAACATGTTTAATGAAAATGGAAAAAAGCTAAAAACGTTGGGCATGTAAACCAAATATTAAAATGAAAAAAGGTCAGAATCATTAAAATAATACATAATTATAACAAAACAAAGTCGTAACCGATAGAATCATCATGTTCTTGCTTGTTAAGGTCAATTCCGGAACTTATTACCCCCACCGTCTTATATTTTAGCAATCAAAAGAACAAACTAATGACTAAAGGGTTTAGACTTCTTAAAATAAAAATATTAATCAAAATAATAAACCTTACAAAAGAAAATGCATTGAAGCCAAGGGATAACTAACCAAATATTCAAGAATCTCAAAATCAAAATACAGAAAAATTCAAAATTATAAAAAAACTATTTACAAAATAAAGAAAACAAAGTCTTCGCCGTTATAGTCATCATCTTTTTGTTTGTTAAGCTCAATTTTGAAAATGATTACCCTCGCCATCTTGTAGTTTTCCCAACCAATTAAACAAAGTGATGACTAACAGGTTTAGACACTTTAAAATGAAAATTCTAACAAAAATTGGAAATCATGGTAAAAATCAACATGTTTAATGAAAATGGAAAAAAGCTAAAAACGTTGGGCATGTAAACCAAATATTAAAATGAAAAAAGGTCAGAATCATTAAAATAATACATAATTATAACAAAACAAAGTCGTAACCGATAGAATCATCATGTTCTTGCTTGTTAAGGTCAATTTTGGAACTTATTACCCCCACCGTCTTATATTTTAGCAACCAAAAGAACAAACTAATGACTAACGGGTTTAGACTTATTAAAATAAAAATATTAATCAAAATAATAAACCTTACAAAAGAAAATGCATTGAAGCCAAGGGATAACTAACCAAATATTCAAGAATCTCAAAATCGAAATACAGAAAAATTCAAAATTATAAAAAAACTATTTACAAAATAAAGAAAACAAAGTCTTCGCCGTTATAGTCATCATCTTTTTGTTTGTTAAGCTTAATTTTGAAAATGATTACCCTCGCCATCTTGTAGTTTTCCCAACCAATTAAACAAAGTGATGACTAACAGGTTTAGACACTTTAAAATGAAAATTCTAACAAAAATTGGAAATCATGGTAAAAATCAACATGTTTAATGAAAATGGAAAAAAGCTAAAAACGTTGGGCATGTAAACCAAATATTAAAATGAAAAAAGGTCAGAATCATTAAAATAATACATAATTATAACAAAACAAAGTCGTAACCGATAGAATCATCATGTTCTTGCTTGTTAAGGTCAATTCCGGAACTTATTACCCCCACCGTCTTATATTTTAGCAATCAAAAGAACAAACTAATGACTAAAGGGTTTAGACTTCTTAAAATAAAAATATTAATCAAAATAATAAACCTTACAAAAGAAAATGCATTGAAGCCAAGGGATAACTAACCAAATATTCAAGAATCTCAAAATCAAAATACAGAAAAATTCAAAATTATAAAAAAACTATTTACAAAATAAAGAAAACAAAGTCTTCGCCGTTATAGTCATCATCTTTTTGTTTGTTAAGCTCAATTTTGAAAATGATTACCCTCGCCATCTTGTAGTTTTCCCAACCAATTAAACAAAGTGATGACTAACAGGTTTAGACACTTTAAAATGAAAATTCTAACAAAAATTGGAAATCATGGTAAAAATCAACATGTTTAATGAAAATGGAAAAAAGCTAAAAACGTTGGGCATGTAAACCAAATATTAAAATGAAAAAAGGTCAGAATCATTAAAATAATACATAATTATAACAAAACAAAGTCGTAACCGATAGAATCATCATGTTCTTGCTTGTTAAGGTCAATTTTGGAACTTATTACCCCCACCGTCTTATATTTTAGCAACCAAAAGAACAAACTAATGACTAACGGGTTTAGACTTATTAAAATAAAAATATTAATCAAAATAATAAACCTTACAAAAGAAAATGCATTGAAGCCAAGGGATAACTAACCAAATATTCAAGAATCTCAAAATCGAAATACAGAAAAATTCAAAATTATAAAAAAACTATTTACAAAATAAAGAAAACAAAGTCTTCGCCGTTATAGTCATCATCTTTTTGTTTGTTAAGCTCAATTTTGAAAATGATTACCCTCGCCATCTTGTAGTTTTCCCAACCAATTAAACAAAGTGATGACTAACAGGTTTAGAAACTTTAAAATGAAAATTCTAACAAAAATTGGAAATCATGGTAAAAATCAACATGTTTAATGAAAATGGAAAAAAGCTAAAAACGTTGGGCATGTAAACCAAATATTAAAATGAAAAAAGGTCAGAATCATTAAAATAATACATAATTATAACAAAACAAAGTCGTAACCGATAGAATCATCATGTTCTTGCTTGTTAAGGTCAATTCCGGAACTTATTACCCCCACCGTCTTATATTTTAGCAATCAAAAGAACAAACTAATGACTAAAGGGTTTAGACTTCTTAAAATAAAAATATTAATCAAAATAATAAACCTTACAAAAGAAAATGCATTGAAGCCAAGGGATAACTAACCAAATATTCAAGAATCTCAAAATCAAAATACAGAAAAATTCAAAATTATAAAAAAACTATTTACAAAATAAAGAAAACAAAGTCTTCGCCGTTATAGTCATCATCTTTTTGTTTGTTAAGCTCAATTTTGAAAATGATTACCCTCGCCATCTTGTAGTTTTCCCAACCAATTAAACAAAGTGATGACTAACAGGTTTAGACACTTTAAAATGAAAATTCTAACAAAAATTGGAAATCATGGTAAAAATCAACATGTTTAATGAAAATGGAAAAAAGCTAAAAACGTTGGGCATGTAAACCAAATATTAAAATGAAAAAAGGTCAGAATCATTAAAATAATACATAATTATAACAAAACAAAGTCGTAACCGATAGAATCATCATGTTCTTGCTTGTTAAGGTCAATTTTGGAACTTATTACCCCCACCGTCTTATATTTTAGCAACCAAAAGAACAAACTAATGACTAACGGGTTTAGACTTATTAAAATAAAAATATTAATCAAAATAATAAACCTTACAAAAGAAAATGCATTGAAGCCAAGGGATAACTAACCAAATATTCAAGAATCTCAAAATCGAAATACAGAAAAATTCAAAATTATAAAAAAACTATTTACAAAATAAAGAAAACAAAGTCTTCGCCTTTATAGTCATCATCTTTTTGTTTGTTAAGCTCAATTTTGAAAATGATTACCCTCGCCATCTTGTAGTTTTCCCAACCAATTAAACAAAGTGATGACTAACAGGTTTAGACACTTTAAAATGAAAATTCTAACAAAAATTGGAAATCATGGTAAAAATCAACATGTTTAATGAAAATGGAAAAAAGCTAAAAACGTTGGGCATGTAAACCAAATATTAAAATGAAAAAAGGTCAGAATCATTAAAATAATACATAATTATAACAAAACAAAGTCGTAACCGATAGAATCATCATGTTCTTGCTTGTTAAGGTCAATTTTGGAACTTATTACCCCCACCGTCTTATATTTTAGCAACCAAAAGAACAAACTAATGACTAACGGGTTTAGACTTATTAAAATAAAAATATTAATCAAAATTAATAAAACTTACAAAAAAAATTGCATTGAAGCCTAGGGCTAACTAACCAAATATTAAAGAATCTCAAAATCGAAAAACAGAAAAATTCAAAATTATAAAAAACTATTTACAAAATAAAGAAAACAAAGTCTTCGCCGTTATAGTCATCATGTTTTTGTTTGTTAAGCTCAATTCTGAAAATGATTACCGTCGCCATCTTGTAGTTTTCCCAACCAATTAAACAAAGTGATGACTAACAGGTTTAGACACTTTAAAATGAAATTTCTAATAAAAATCGGAAAACATGGTAAAAATCAACATGTTTAATAAAAATGGAAAAAAGCTATAAAGCGTTGGGCATGTAAACCAAATATTAAAATGAAAAAAGGTCAGAATCATTAAAATAATACATAATTATAACAAAACAAAGTCGTAACCGATAGAATCATCATGTTCTTGCTTGTTAAGGTCAATTCCGGAACTTATTACCCCCACCGTCTTATATTTTAGCAACCAAAAGAACAAACTAATGACTAACGGGTTTAGACTTATTAAAATGAAAATATTAATCAAAATAATAAAACTTACAAAGAAATTGCATTGAAGCCTAGGGTAACTAACCAAATATTCAAGAATCTCAAAATCGAAATACAGAAAAATTCAAAATTATAAAAAACTATTTACAAAATAAAGAAAACAAAGTCTTCGCCGTTATAGTCATCATGTTTTTGTTTGTTAAGCTCAATTTTGAAAATGATTACCCTCGCCATCTTGTAGTTTTCCCAACCAATTAAACAAAGTGATGACTAACAGGTTTAGACACTTTAAAATGAAAATTCTAACAAAAATTGGAAATCATGGTAAAAATCAACATGTTTAATGAAAATGGAAAAAAGCTAAAAACGTTGGGCATGTAAACCAAATATTAAAATGAAAAAAGGTCAGAATCATTAAAATAATACATAATTATAACAAAACAAAGTCGTAACCGATAGAATCATCATGTTCTTGCTTGTTAAGGTCAATTTTGGAACTTATTACCCCCACCGTCTTATATTTTAGCAACCAAAAGAACAAACTAATGACTAACGGGTTTAGACTTATTAAAATAAAAATATTAATCAAAATAATAAACCTTACAAAAGAAAATGCATTGAAGCCAAGGGATAACTAACCAAATATTCAAGAATCTCAAAATCGAAATACAGAAAAATTCAAAATTATAAAAAAACTATTTACAAAATAAAGAAAACAAAGTCTTCGCCGTTATAGTCATCATCTTTTTGTTTGTTAAGCTCAATTTTGAAAATGATTACCCTCGCCATCTTGTAGTTTTCCCAACCAATTAAACAAAGTGATGACTAACAGGTTTAGAAACTTTAAAATGAAAATTCTAACAAAAATTGGAAATCATGGTAAAAATCAACATGTTTAATGAAAATGGAAAAAAGCTAAAAACGTTGGGCATGTAAACCAAATATTAAAATGAAAAAAGGTCAGAATCATTAAAATAATACATAATTATAACAAAACAAAGTCGTAACCGATAGAATCATCATGTTCTTGCTTGTTAAGGTCAATTTTGGAACTTATTACCCCCACCGTCTTATATTTTAGCAACCAAAAGAACAAACTAATGACTAACGGGTTTAGACTTATTAAAATAAAAATATTAATCAAAATAATAAACCTTACAAAAGAAAATGCATTGAAGCCAAGGGATAACTAACCAAATATTCAAGAATCTCAAAATCGAAATACAGAAAAATTCAAAATTATAAAAAAACTATTTACAAAATAAAGAAAACAAAGTCTTCGCCGTTATAGTCATCATCTTTTTGTTTGTTAAGCTCAATTTTGAAAATGATTACCCTCGCCATCTTGTAGTTTTCCCAACCAATTAAACAAAGTGATGACTAACAGGTTTAGACACTTTAAAATGAAAATTCTAACAAAAATTGGAAATCATGGTAAAAATCAACATGTTTAATGAAAATGGAAAAAAGCTAAAAACGTTGGGCATGTAAACCAAATATTAAAATGAAAAAAGGTCAGAATCATTAAAATAATACATAATTATAACAAAACAAAGTCGTAACCGATAGAATCATCATGTTCTTGCTTGTTAAGGTCAATTCCGGAACTTATTACCCCCACCGTCTTATATTTTAGCAATCAAAAGAACAAACTAATGACTAAAGGGTTTAGACTTCTTAAAATAAAAATATTAATCAAAATAATAAACCTTACAAAAGAAAATGCATTGAAGCCAAGGGATAACTAACCAAATATTCAAGAATCTCAAAATCAAAATACAGAAAAATTCAAAATTATAAAAAAACTATTTACAAAATAAAGAAAACAAAGTCTTCGCCGTTATAGTCATCATCTTTTTGTTTGTTAAGCTCAATTTTGAAAATGATTACCCTCGCCATCTTGTAGTTTTCCCAACCAATTAAACAAAGTGATGACTAACAGGTTTAGACACTTTAAAATGAAAATTCTAACAAAAATTGGAAATCATGGTAAAAATCAACATGTTTAATGAAAATGGAAAAAAGCTAAAAACGTTGGGCATGTAAACCAAATATTAAAATGAAAAAAGGTCAGAATCATTAAAATAATACATAATTATAACAAAACAAAGTCGTAACCGATAGAATCATCATGTTCTTGCTTGTTAAGGTCAATTTTGGAACTTATTACCCCCACCGTCTTATATTTTAGCAACCAAAAGAACAAACTAATGACTAACGGGTTTAGACTTATTAAAATAAAAATATTAATCAAAATAATAAACCTTACAAAAGAAAATGCATTGAAGCCAAGGGATAACTAACCAAATATTCAAGAATCTCAAAATCGAAATACAGAAAAATTCAAAATTATAAAAAAACTATTTACAAAATAAAGAAAACAAAGTCTTCGCCGTTATAGTCATCATCTTTTTGTTTGTTAAGCTCAATTTTGAAAATGATTACCCTCGCCATCTTGTAGTTTTCCCAACCAATTAAACAAAGTGATGACTAACAGGTTTAGACACTTTAAAATGAAAATTCTAACAAAAATTGGAAATCATGGTAAAAATCAACATGTTTAATGAAAATGGAAAAAAGCTAAAAACGTTGGGCATGTAAACCAAATATTAAAATGAAAAAAGGTCAGAATCATTAAAATAATACATAATTATAACAAAACAAAGTCGTAACCGATAGAATCATCATGTTCTTGCTTGTTAAGGTCAATTCCGGAACTTATTACCCCCACCGTCTTATATTTTAGCAATCAAAAGAACAAACTAATGACTAAAGGGTTTAGACTTCTTAAAATAAAAATATTAATCAAAATAATAAACCTTACAAAAGAAAATGCATTGAAGCCAAGGGATAACTAACCAAATATTCAAGAATCTCAAAATCAAAATACAGAAAAATTCAAAATTATAAAAAAACTATTTACAAAATAAAGAAAACAAAGTCTTCGCCGTTATAGTCATCATCTTTTTGTTTGTTAAGCTCAATTTTGAAAATGATTACCCTCGCCATCTTGTAGTTTTCCCAACCAATTAAACAAAGTGATGACTAACAGGTTTAGACACTTTAAAATGAAAATTCTAACAAAAATTGGAAATCATGGTAAAAATCAACATGTTTAATGAAAATGGAAAAAAGCTAAAAACGTTGGGCATGTAAACCAAATATTAAAATGAAAAAAGGTCAGAATCATTAAAATAATACATAATTATAACAAAACAAAGTCGTAACCGATAGAATCATCATGTTCTTGCTTGTTAAGGTCAATTTTGGAACTTATTACCCCCACCGTCTTATATTTTAGCAACCAAAAGAACAAACTAATGACTAACGGGTTTAGACTTATTAAAATAAAAATATTAATCAAAATAATAAACCTTACAAAAGAAAATGCATTGAAGCCAAGGGATAACTAACCAAATATTCAAGAATCTCAAAATCGAAATACAGAAAAATTCAAAATTATAAAAAAACTATTTACAAAATAAAGAAAACAAAGTCTTCGCCGTTATAGTCATCATCTTTTTGTTTGTTAAGCTCAATTTTGAAAATGATTACCCTCGCCATCTTGTAGTTTTCCCAACCAATTAAACAAAGTGATGACTAACAGGTTTAGACACTTTAAAATGAAAATTCTAACAAAAATTGGAAATCATGGTAAAAATCAACATGTTTAATGAAAATGGAAAAAAGCTAAAAACGTTGGGCATGTAAACCAAATATTAAAATGAAAAAAGGTCAGAATCATTAAAATAATACATAATTATAACAAAACAAAGTCGTAACCGATAGAATCATCATGTTCTTGCTTGTTAAGGTCAATTCCGGAACTTATTACCCCCACCGTCTTATATTTTAGCAATCAAAAGAACAAACTAATGACTAAAGGGTTTAGACTTATTAAAATAAAAATATTAATCAAAATAATAAACCTTACAAAAGAAAATGCATTGAAGCCAAGGGATAACTAACCAAATATTCAAGAATCTCAAAATCAAAATACAGAAAAATTCAAAATTATAAAAAAACTATTTACAAAATAAAGAAAACAAAGTCTTCGCCGTTATAGTCATCATCTTTTTGTTTGTTAAGCTCAATTTTGAAAATGATTACCCTCGCCATCTTGTAGTTTTCCCAACCAATTAAACAAAGTGATGACTAACAGGTTTAGACACTTTAAAATGAAAATTCTAACAAAAATTGGAAATCATGGTAAAAATCAACATGTTTAATGAAAATGGAAAAAAGCTAAAAACGTTGGGCATGTAAACCAAATATTAAAATGAAAAAAGGTCAGAATCATTAAAATAATACATAATTATAACAAAACAAAGTCGTAACCGATAGAATCATCATGTTCTTGCTTGTTAAGGTCAATTTTGGAACTTATTACCCCCACCGTCTTATATTTTAGCAACCAAAAGAACAAACTAATGACTAACGGGTTTAGACTTATTAAAATAAAAATATTAATCAAAATAATAAACCTTACAAAAGAAAATGCATTGAAGCCAAGGGATAACTAACCAAATATTCAAGAATCTCAAAATCAAAATACAGAAAAATTCAAAATTATAAAAAAACTATTTACAAAATAAAGAAAACAAAGTCTTCGCCGTTATAGTCATCATCTTTTTGTTTGTTAAGCTCAATTTTGAAAATGATTACCCTCGCCATCTTGTAGTTTTCCCAACCAATTAAACAAAGTGATGACTAACAGGTTTAGACACTTTAAAATGAAAATTCTAACAAAAATTGGAAATCATGGTAAAAATCAACATGTTTAATGAAAATGGAAAAAAGCTAAAAACGTTGGGCATGTAAACCAAATATTAAAATGAAAAAAGGTCAGAATCATTAAAATAATACATAATTATAACAAAACAAAGTCGTAACCGATAGAATCATCATGTTCTTGCTTGTTAAGGTCAATTTTGGAACTTATTACCCCCACCGTCTTATATTTTAGCAACCAAAAGAACAAACTAATGACTAACGGGTTTAGACTTATTAAAATAAAAATATTAATCAAAATTAATAAAACTTACAAAAAAAATTGCATTGAAGCCTAGGGCTAACTAACCAAATATTAAAGAATCTCAAAATCGAAAAACAGAAAAATTCAAAATTATAAAAAACTATTTACAAAATAAAGAAAACAAAGTCTTCGCCGTTATAGTCATCATGTTTTTGTTTGTTAAGCTCAATTCTGAAAATGATTACCGTCGCCATCTTGTAGTTTTCCCAACCAATTAAACAAAGTGATGACTAACAGGTTTAGAAACTTTAAAATGAAATTTCTAATAAAAATCGGAAAACATGGTAAAAATCAACATGTTTAATAAAAATGGAAAAAAGCTATAAAGCGTTGGGCATGTAAACCAAATATTAAAATGAAAAAAGGTCAGAATCATTAAAATAATACATAATTATAACAAAACAAAGTCGTAACCGATAGAATCATCATGTTCTTGCTTGTTAAGGTCAATTCCGGAACTTATTACCCCCACCGTCTTATATTTTAGCAACCAAAAGAACAAACTAATGACTAACGGGTTTAGACTTATTAAAATAAAAATATTAATCAAAATAATAAACCTTACAAAGAAATTGCATTGAAGCCAAGGGATAACTAACCAAATATTCAAGAATCTCAAAATCGAAATACAGAAAAATTCAAAATTATAAAAAAACTATTTACAAAATAAAGAAAACAAAGTCTTCGCCGTTATAGTCATCATGTTTTTGTTTGTTAAGCTCAATTTTGAAAATGATTACCCTCGCCATCTTGTAGTTTTCCCAACCAATTAAACAAAGTGATGACTAACAGGTTTAGACACTTTAAAATGAAAATTCTAACAAAAATTGGAAATCATGGTAAAAATCAACATGTTTAATGAAAATGGAAAAAAGCTATAAAGCGTTGCGCATGTAAACCAAATATTAAAATGAAAAAAGGTCAGAATCATTAAAATAATACATAATTATAACAAAACAAAGTCTTAACCGATAGAATCATCATGTTCATGCTTGTTAAGGTCAATTCCGGAACTTATTACCCCCACCGTCTTATATTTTAGCAACCAAAAGAACAAACTAATGACTAACGGGTTTAGACTTATTAAAATAAAACTATTAATCAAAATAATAAAACTTACAAAAAAAATTGCATTGAAGCCTAGGGCTAACTAACCAAATATTAAAGAATCTCAAAATCGAAAAACAGAAAAATTCAAAATTATATAAAACTATTTACAAAATAAAGAAAACAAAATCTTCGCCGTTATAGTCATCATGTTTTTGTTTGTTAAGCTCAATTCTGAAAATGATTACCCTCGCCATCTTGTAGTTTTCCCAACCAATTAAACAAAGTGATGACTAACAGGTTTAGACTCTTTAAAATGAAAATTCTATCAAAAATAGGAAAACATGGTAGAAATCAACATGTTTAATAAAAATGGAAAAAAGCTATAAAGCGTTGCGCATGTAAACGAAATATTAAAATGAAAAAAGGTCACAATCATTAAAATAATACATAATTATAACAAAACAAAGTCGTAACCGATAGAATCATCATGTTCTTGCTTGTTAAGCTCAATTCAGGAATTTATTACCCCCACCGTCTTATATTTTAGCAACCAAAATAACAAACTAATGACTAACGGGTTTAGACTTATTAAAATAAAAATATTAATCAAAATAATAAAACTTACAAAAAAAATTGCATTGAAGCCTAGGGCTAACTAACCAAATATTAAAGAATCTCAAAATCGAAAAACAGAAAAATTCAAAATTATATAAAACTATTTACAAAATAAAGAAAACAAAATCTTCGCCGTTATAGTCATCATGTTTTTGTTTGTTAAGCTCAATTCTGAAAATGATTACCGTCGCCATCTTGTAGTTTTCCCAACCAATTAAACAAAGTGATGACTAACAGGTTTAGACTCTTTAAAATGAAATTTCTAATAAAAATCGGAAAACATGGTAAAAATCAACATGTTTAATAAAAATGGAAAAAAGCTATAAAGCGTTGGGCATGTAAACCAAATATTAAAATGAAAAAAGGTCAGAATCATTAAAATAATACATAATTATAACAAAACAAAGTCGTAACCGATAGAATCATCATGTTCTTGCTTGTTAAGGTCAATTCCGGAACTTATTACCCCCACCGTCTTATATTTTAGCAACCAAAAGAACAAACTAATGACTAACGGGTTTAGACTTATTAAAATGAAAATATTAATCAAAATAATAAAACTTACAAAGAAATTGCATTGAAGCCTAGGGTAACTAACCAAATATTCAAGAATCTCAAAATCGAAATACAGAAAAATTCAAAATTATAAAAAACTATTTACAAAATAAAGAAAACAAAGTCTTCGCCGTTATAGTCATCATGTTTTTGTTTGTTAAGCTCAATTTTGAAAATGATTACCCTCGCCATCTTGTAGTTTTCCCAACCAATTAAACAAAGTGATGACTAACAGGTTTAGACACTTTAAAATGAAAATTCTAACAAAAATTGGAAATCATGGTAAAAATCAACATGTTTAATGAAAATGGAAAAAAGCTAAAAACGTTGGGCATGTAAACCAAATATTAAAATGAAAAAAGGTCAGAATCATTAAAATAATACATAATTATAACAAAACAAAGTCGTAACCGATAGAATCATCATGTTCTTGCTTGTTAAGGTCAATTTTGGAACTTATTACCCCCACCGTCTTATATTTTAGCAACCAAAAGAACAAACTAATGACTAACGGGTTTAGACTTATTAAAATAAAAATATTAATCAAAATAATAAACCTTACAAAAGAAAATGCATTGAAGCCAAGGGATAACTAACCAAATATTCAAGAATCTCAAAATCGAAATACAGAAAAATTCAAAATTATAAAAAAACTATTTACAAAATAAAGAAAACAAAGTCTTCGCCGTTATAGTCATCATCTTTTTGTTTGTTAAGCTCAATTTTGAAAATGATTACCCTCGCCATCTTGTAGTTTTCCCAACCAATTAAACAAAGTGATGACTAACAGGTTTAGAAACTTTAAAATGAAAATTCTAACAAAAATTGGAAATCATGGTAAAAATCAACATGTTTAATGAAAATGGAAAAAAGCTAAAAACGTTGGGCATGTAAACCAAATATTAAAATGAAAAAAGGTCAGAATCATTAAAATAATACATAATTATAACAAAACAAAGTCGTAACCGATAGAATCATCATGTTCTTGCTTGTTAAGGTCAATTTTGGAACTTATTACCCCCACCGTCTTATATTTTAGCAACCAAAAGAACAAACTAATGACTAACGGGTTTAGACTTATTAAAATAAAAATATTAATCAAAATAATAAACCTTACAAAAGAAAATGCATTGAAGCCAAGGGATAACTAACCAAATATTCAAGAATCTCAAAATCGAAATACAGAAAAATTCAAAATTATAAAAAAACTATTTACAAAATAAAGAAAACAAAGTCTTCGCCGTTATAGTCATCATCTTTTTGTTTGTTAAGCTCAATTTTGAAAATGATTACCCTCGCCATCTTGTAGTTTTCCCAACCAATTAAACAAAGTGATGACTAACAGGTTTAGACACTTTAAAATGAAAATTCTAACAAAAATTGGAAATCATGGTAAAAATCAACATGTTTAATGAAAATGGAAAAAAGCTATAAAGCGTTGCGCATGTAAACCAAATATTAAAATGAAAAAAGGTCAGAATCATTAAAATAATACATAATTATAACAAAACAAAGTCTTAACCGATAGAATCATCATGTTCATGCTTGTTAAGGTCAATTCCGGAACTTATTACCCCCACCGTCTTATATTTTAGCAACCAAAAGAACAAACTAATGACTAACGGGTTTAGACTTATTAAAATAAAACTATTAATCAAAATAATAAAACTTACAAAAAAAATTGCATTGAAGCCTAGGGCTAACTAACCAAATATTAAAGAATCTCAAAATCGAAAAACAGAAAAATTCAAAATTATATAAAACTATTTACAAAATAAAGAAAACAAAATCTTCGCCGTTATAGTCATCATGTTTTTGTTTGTTAAGCTCAATTCTGAAAATGATTACCCTCGCCATCTTGTAGTTTTCCCAACCAATTAAACAAAGTGATGACTAACAGGTTTAGACTCTTTAAAATGAAAATTCTATCAAAAATAGGAAAACATGGTAGAAATCAACATGTTTAATAAAAATGGAAAAAAGCTATAAAGCGTTGCGCATGTAAACGAAATATTAAAATGAAAAAAGGTCACAATCATTAAAATAATACATAATTATAACAAAACAAAGTCGTAACCGATAGAATCATCATGTTCTTGCTTGTTAAGCTCAATTCAGGAATTTATTACCCCCACCGTCTTATATTTTAGCAACCAAAATAACAAACTAATGACTAACGGGTTTAGACTTATTAAAATAAAAATATTAATCAAAATAATAAAACTTACAAAAAAAATTGCATTGAAGCCTAGGGCTAACTAACCAAATATTAAAGAATCTCAAAATCGAAAAACAGAAAAATTCAAAATTATATAAAACTATTTACAAAATAAAGAAAACAAAATCTTCGCCGTTATAGTCATCATGTTTTTGTTTGTTAAGCTCAATTCTGAAAATGATTACCGTCGCCATCTTGTAGTTTTCCCAACCAATTAAACAAAGTGATGACTAACAGGTTTAGACTCTTTAAAATGAAATTTCTAATAAAAATCGGAAAACATGGTAAAAATCAACATGTTTAATAAAAATGGAAAAAAGCTATAAAGCGTTGGGCATGTAAACCAAATATTAAAATGAAAAAAGGTCAGAATCATTAAAATAATACATAATTATAACAAAACAAAGTCGTAACCGATAGAATCATCATGTTCTTGCTTGTTAAGGTCAATTCCGGAACTTATTACCCCCACCGTCTTATATTTTAGCAACCAAAAGAACAAACTAATGACTAACGGGTTTAGACTTATTAAAATGAAAATATTAATCAAAATAATAAAACTTACAAAGAAATTGCATTGAAGCCTAGGGTAACTAACCAAATATTCAAGAATCTCAAAATCGAAATACAGAAAAATTCAAAATTATAAAAAACTATTTACAAAATAAAGAAAACAAAGTCTTCGCCGTTATAGTCATCATGTTTTTGTTTGTTAAGCTCAATTTTGAAAATGATTACCCTCGCCATCTTGTAGTTTTCCCAACCAATTAAACAAAGTGATGACTAACAGGTTTAGACACTTTAAAATGAAAATTCTAACAAAAATTGGAAATCATGGTAAAAATCAACATGTTTAATGAAAATGGAAAAAAGCTAAAAACGTTGGGCATGTAAACCAAATATTAAAATGAAAAAAGGTCAGAATCATTAAAATAATACATAATTATAACAAAACAAAGTCGTAACCGATAGAATCATCATGTTCTTGCTTGTTAAGGTCAATTTTGGAACTTATTACCCCCACCGTCTTATATTTTAGCAACCAAAAGAACAAACTAATGACTAACGGGTTTAGACTTATTAAAATAAAAATATTAATCAAAATAATAAACCTTACAAAAGAAAATGCATTGAAGCCAAGGGATAACTAACCAAATATTCAAGAATCTCAAAATCGAAATACAGAAAAATTCAAAATTATAAAAAAACTATTTACAAAATAAAGAAAACAAAGTCTTCGCCGTTATAGTCATCATCTTTTTGTTTGTTAAGCTCAATTTTGAAAATGATTACCCTCGCCATCTTGTAGTTTTCCCAACCAATTAAACAAAGTGATGACTAACAGGTTTAGAAACTTTAAAATGAAAATTCTAACAAAAATTGGAAATCATGGTAAAAATCAACATGTTTAATGAAAATGGAAAAAAGCTAAAAACGTTGGGCATGTAAACCAAATATTAAAATGAAAAAAGGTCAGAATCATTAAAATAATACATAATTATAACAAAACAAAGTCGTAACCGATAGAATCATCATGTTCTTGCTTGTTAAGGTCAATTCCGGAACTTATTACCCCCACCGTCTTATATTTTAGCAATCAAAAGAACAAACTAATGACTAAAGGGTTTAGACTTCTTAAAATAAAAATATTAATCAAAATAATAAACCTTACAAAAGAAAATGCATTGAAGCCAAGGGATAACTAACCAAATATTCAAGAATCTCAAAATCAAAATACAGAAAAATTCAAAATTATAAAAAAACTATTTACAAAATAAAGAAAACAAAGTCTTCGCCGTTATAGTCATCATCTTTTTGTTTGTTAAGCTCAATTTTGAAAATGATTACCCTCGCCATCTTGTAGTTTTCCCAACCAATTAAACAAAGTGATGACTAACAGGTTTAGACACTTTAAAATGAAAATTCTAACAAAAATTGGAAATCATGGTAAAAATCAACATGTTTAATGAAAATGGAAAAAAGCTAAAAACGTTGGGCATGTAAACCAAATATTAAAATGAAAAAAGGTCAGAATCATTAAAATAATACATAATTATAACAAAACAAAGTCGTAACCGATAGAATCATCATGTTCTTGCTTGTTAAGGTCAATTTTGGAACTTATTACCCCCACCGTCTTATATTTTAGCAACCAAAAGAACAAACTAATGACTAACGGGTTTAGACTTATTAAAATAAAAATATTAATCAAAATAATAAACCTTACAAAAGAAAATGCATTGAAGCCAAGGGATAACTAACCAAATATTCAAGAATCTCAAAATCGAAATACAGAAAAATTCAAAATTATAAAAAAACTATTTACAAAATAAAGAAAACAAAGTCTTCGCCGTTATAGTCATCATCTTTTTGTTTGTTAAGCTCAATTTTGAAAATGATTACCCTCGCCATCTTGTAGTTTTCCCAACCAATTAAACAAAGTGATGACTAACAGGTTTAGACACTTTAAAATGAAAATTCTAACAAAAATTGGAAATCATGGTAAAAATCAACATGTTTAATGAAAATGGAAAAAAGCTAAAAACGTTGGGCATGTAAACCAAATATTAAAATGAAAAAAGGTCAGAATCATTAAAATAATACATAATTATAACAAAACAAAGTCGTAACCGATAGAATCATCATGTTCTTGCTTGTTAAGGTCAATTCCGGAACTTATTACCCCCACCGTCTTATATTTTAGCAATCAAAAGAACAAACTAATGACTAAAGGGTTTAGACTTCTTAAAATAAAAATATTAATCAAAATAATAAACCTTACAAAAGAAAATGCATTGAAGCCAAGGGATAACTAACCAAATATTCAAGAATCTCAAAATCAAAATACAGAAAAATTCAAAATTATAAAAAAACTATTTACAAAATAAAGAAAACAAAGTCTTCGCCGTTATAGTCATCATCTTTTTGTTTGTTAAGCTCAATTTTGAAAATGATTACCCTCGCCATCTTGTAGTTTTCCCAACCAATTAAACAAAGTGATGACTAACAGGTTTAGACACTTTAAAATGAAAATTCTAACAAAAATTGGAAATCATGGTAAAAATCAACATGTTTAATGAAAATGGAAAAAAGCTAAAAACGTTGGGCATGTAAACCAAATATTAAAATGAAAAAAGGTCAGAATCATTAAAATAATACATAATTATAACAAAACAAAGTCGTAACCGATAGAATCATCATGTTCTTGCTTGTTAAGGTCAATTTTGGAACTTATTACCCCCACCGTCTTATATTTTAGCAACCAAAAGAACAAACTAATGACTAACGGGTTTAGACTTATTAAAATAAAAATATTAATCAAAATAATAAACCTTACAAAAGAAAATGCATTGAAGCCAAGGGATAACTAACCAAATATTCAAGAATCTCAAAATCGAAATACAGAAAAATTCAAAATTATAAAAAAACTATTTACAAAATAAAGAAAACAAAGTCTTCGCCGTTATAGTCATCATCTTTTTGTTTGTTAAGCTCAATTTTGAAAATGATTACCCTCGCCATCTTGTAGTTTTCCCAACCAATTAAACAAAGTGATGACTAACAGGTTTAGACACTTTAAAATGAAAATTCTAACAAAAATTGGAAATCATGGTAAAAATCAACATGTTTAATGAAAATGGAAAAAAGCTAAAAACGTTGGGCATGTAAACCAAATATTAAAATGAAAAAAGGTCAGAATCATTAAAATAATACATAATTATAACAAAACAAAGTCGTAACCGATAGAATCATCATGTTCTTGCTTGTTAAGGTCAATTTTGGAACTTATTACCCCCACCGTCTTATATTTTAGCAACCAAAAGAACAAACTAATGACTAACGGGTTTAGACTTATTAAAATAAAAATATTAATCAAAATTAATAAAACTTACAAAAAAAATTGCATTGAAGCCTAGGGCTAACTAACCAAATATTAAAGAATCTCAAAATCGAAAAACAGAAAAATTCAAAATTATAAAAAACTATTTACAAAATAAAGAAAACAAAGTCTTCGCCGTTATAGTCATCATGTTTTTGTTTGTTAAGCTCAATTCTGAAAATGATTACCGTCGCCATCTTGTAGTTTTCCCAACCAATTAAACAAAGTGATGACTAACAGGTTTAGACACTTTAAAATGAAATTTCTAACAAAAATCGGAAAACATGGTAAAAATCAACATGTTTAATGAAAATGGAAAAAAGCTAAAAACGTTGGGCATGTAAACCAAATATTAAAATGAAAAAAGGTCAGAATCATTAAAATAATACATAATTATAACAAAACAAAGTCGTAACCGATAGAATCATCATGTTCTTGCTTGTTAAGGTCAATTTTGGAACTTATTACCCCCACCGTCTTATATTTTAGCAACCAAAAGAACAAACTAATGACTAACGGGTTTAGACTTATTAAAATAAAAATATTAATCAAAATAATAAACCTTACAAAAGAAAATGCATTGAAGCCAAGGGATAACTAACCAAATATTCAAGAATCTCAAAATCGAAATACAGAAAAATTCAAAATTATAAAAAAACTATTTACAAAATAAAGAAAACAAAGTCTTCGCCGTTATAGTCATCATCTTTTTGTTTGTTAAGCTCAATTTTGAAAATGATTACCCTCGCCATCTTGTAGTTTTCCCAACCAATTAAACAAAGTGATGACTAACAGGTTTAGACACTTTAAAATGAAAATTCTAACAAAAATTGGAAATCATGGTAAAAATCAACATGTTTAATGAAAATGGAAAAAAGCTAAAAACGTTGGGCATGTAAACCAAATATTAAAATGAAAAAAGGTCAGAATCATTAAAATAATACATAATTATAACAAAACAAAGTCGTAACCGATAGAATCATCATGTTCTTGCTTGTTAAGGTCAATTTTGGAACTTATTACCCCCACCGTCTTATATTTTAGCAACCAAAAGAACAAACTAATGACTAACGGGTTTAGACTTATTAAAATAAAAATATTAATCAAAATAATAAACCTTACAAAAGAAAATGCATTGAAGCCAAGGGATAACTAACCAAATATTCAAGAATCTCAAAATCGAAATACAGAAAAATTCAAAATTATAAAAAAACTATTTACAAAATAAAGAAAACAAAGTCTTCGCCGTTATAGTCATCATCTTTTTGTTTGTTAAGCTCAATTTTGAAAATGATTACCCTCGCCATCTTGTAGTTTTCCCAACCAATTAAACAAAGTGATGACTAACAGGTTTAGACACTTTAAAATGAAAATTCTAACAAAAATTGGAAATCATGGTAAAAATCAACATGTTTAATGAAAATGGAAAAAAGCTAAAAACGTTGGGCATGTAAACCAAATATTAAAATGAAAAAAGGTCAGAATCATTAAAATAATACATAATTATAACAAAACAAAGTCGTAACCGATAGAATCATCATGTTCTTGCTTGTTAAGGTCAATTTTGGAACTTATTACCCCCACCGTCTTATATTTTAGCAATCAAAAGAACAAACTAATGACTAAAGGGTTTAGACTTCTTAAAATAAAAATATTAATCAAAATAATAAACCTTACAAAAGAAAATGCATTGAAGCCAAGGGATAACTAACCAAATATTCAAGAATCTCAAAATCAAAATACAGAAAAATTCAAAATTATAAAAAAACTATTTACAAAATAAAGAAAACAAAGTCTTCGCCGTTATAGTCATCATCTTTTTGTTTGTTAAGCTCAATTTTGAAAATGATTACCCTCGCCATCTTGTAGTTTTCCCAACCAATTAAACAAAGTGATGACTAACAGGTTTAGACACTTTAAAATGAAAATTCTAACAAAAATTGGAAATCATGGTAAAAATCAACATGTTTAATGAAAATGGAAAAAAGCTAAAAACGTTGGGCATGTAAACCAAATATTAAAATGAAAAAAGGTCAGAATCATTAAAATAATACATAATTATAACAAAACAAAGTCGTAACCGATAGAATCATCATGTTCTTGCTTGTTAAGGTCAATTCCGGAACTTATTACCCCCACCGTCTTATATTTTAGCAATCAAAAGAACAAACTAATGACTAAAGGGTTTAGACTTCTTAAAATAAAAATATTAATCAAAATAATAAACCTTACAAAAGAAAATGCATTGAAGCCAAGGGATAACTAACCAAATATTCAAGAATCTCAAAATCGAAATACAGAAAAATTCAAAATTATAAAAAAACTATTTACAAAATAAAGAAAACAAAGTCTTCGCCGTTATAGTCATCATCTTTTTGTTTGTTAAGCTCAATTTTGAAAATGATTACCCTCGCCATCTTGTAGTTTTCCCAACCAATTAAACAAAGTGATGACTAACAGGTTTAGACACTTTAAAATGAAAATTCTAACAAAAATTGGAAATCATGGTAAAAATCAACATGTTTAATGAAAATGGAAAAAAGCTAAAAACGTTGGGCATGTAAACCAAATATTAAAATGAAAAAAGGTCAGAATCATTAAAATAATACATAATTATAACAAAACAAAGTCGTAACCGATAGAATCATCATGTTCTTGCTTGTTAAGGTCAATTCCGGAACTTATTACCCCCACCGTCTTATATTTTAGCAATCAAAAGAACAAACTAATGACTAAAGGGTTTAGACTTCTTAAAATAAAAATATTAATCAAAATAATAAACCTTACAAAAGAAAATGCATTGAAGCCAAGGGATAACTAACCAAATATTCAAGAATCTCAAAATCAAAATACAGAAAAATTCAAAATTATAAAAAAACTATTTACAAAATAAAGAAAACAAAGTCTTCGCCGTTATAGTCATCATCTTTTTGTTTGTTAAGCTCAATTTTGAAAATGATTACCCTCGCCATCTTGTAGTTTTCCCAACCAATTAAACAAAGTGATGACTAACAGGTTTAGACACTTTAAAATGAAAATTCTAACAAAAATTGGAAATCATGGTAAAAATCAACATGTTTAATGAAAATGGAAAAAAGCTAAAAACGTTGGGCATGTAAACCAAATATTAAAATGAAAAAAGGTCAGAATCATTAAAATAATACATAATTATAACAAAACAAAGTCGTAACCGATAGAATCATCATGTTCTTGCTTGTTAAGGTCAATTCCGGAACTTATTACCCCCACCGTCTTATATTTTAGCAATCAAAAGAACAAACTAATGACTAAAGGGTTTAGACTTCTTAAAATAAAAATATTAATCAAAATAATAAACCTTACAAAAGAAAATGCATTGAAGCCAAGGGATAACTAACCAAATATTCAAGAATCTCAAAATCAAAATACAGAAAAATTCAAAATTATAAAAAAACTATTTACAAAATAAAGAAAACAAAGTCTTCGCCGTTATAGTCATCATCTTTTTGTTTGTTAAGCTCAATTTTGAAAATGATTACCCTCGCCATCTTGTAGTTTTCCCAACCAATTAAACAAAGTGATGACTAACAGGTTTAGACACTTTAAAATGAAAATTCTAACAAAAATTGGAAATCATGGTAAAAATCAACATGTTTAATGAAAATGGAAAAAAGCTAAAAACGTTGGGCATGTAAACCAAATATTAAAATGAAAAAAGGTCAGAATCATTAAAATAATACATAATTATAACAAAACAAAGTCGTAACCGATAGAATCATCATGTTCTTGCTTGTTAAGGTCAATTTTGGAACTTATTACCCCCACCGTCTTATATTTTAGCAACCAAAAGAACAAACTAATGACTAACGGGTTTAGACTTATTAAAATAAAAATATTAATCAAAATAATAAACCTTACAAAAGAAAATGCATTGAAGCCAAGGGATAACTAACCAAATATTCAAGAATCTCAAAATCGAAATACAGAAAAATTCAAAATTATAAAAAAACTATTTACAAAATAAAGAAAACAAAGTCTTCGCCGTTATAGTCATCATCTTTTTGTTTGTTAAGCTCAATTTTGAAAATGATTACCCTCGCCATCTTGTAGTTTTCCCAACCAATTAAACAAAGTGATGACTAACAGGTTTAGACACTTTAAAATGAAAATTCTAACAAAAATTGGAAATCATGGTAAAAATCAACATGTTTAATGAAAATGGAAAAAAGCTAAAAACGTTGGGCATGTAAACCAAATATTAAAATGAAAAAAGGTCAGAATCATTAAAATAATACATAATTATAACAAAACAAAGTCTTAACCGATAGAATCATCATGTTCTTGTTTGTTAAGGTCAATTCTGGAACTTATTACCCCCACCGTCTTATATTTTAGCAACCAAAAGAACAAACTAATGACTAACGGGTTTAGACTTATTAAAATGAAAATATTAATCAAAATAATAAAACTTACAAAGAAATTTGCATTGAAGCCTAGGGCTAACTAACCAAATATTAAAGAATCTCAAAATCGAAATACATAAAAATTCAAAATTATAAAAAACTATTTACAAAATAAAGAAAACAAAGTCTTCGCCGTTATAGTCATCATCTTTTTGTTTGTTAAGCTCAATTTTGAAAATGATTACCCTCGCCATCTTGTAGTTTTCCCAACCAATTAAACAAAGTGATGACTAACAGGTTTAGACTCTTTAAAATGAAAATTCTAACAAAAATAGGAAAACATGGTAAAAATCAACATGTTTAATAAAAATGGAAAAAAGCTAAAAACGTTGGGCATGTAAACCAAATATTAAAATGAAAAAAGGTCAGAATCATTAAAATAATACATAATTATAACAAAACAAAGTCGTAACCGATAGAATCATCATGTTCTTGCTTGTTAAGGTCAATTTTGGAACTTATTACCCCCACCGTCTTATATTTTAGCAACCAAAAGAACAAACTAATGACTAACGGGTTTAGACTTATTAAAATGAAAATATTAATCAAAATAATAAAACTTACAAAAAAAATTGCATTGAAGCCTAGGGCTAACTAACCAAATATTAAAGAATCTCAAAATCGAAAAACAGAAAAATTCAAAATTATATAAAACTATTTACAAAATAAAGAAAACAAAATCTTCGCCGTTATAGTCATCATGTTTTTGTTTGTTAAGCTCAATTCTGAAAATGATTACCCTCGCCATCTTGTAGTTTTCCCAACCAATTAAACAAAGTGATGACTAACAGGTTTAGACTCTTTAAAATGAAAATTCTAACAAAAATAGGAAAACATGGTAAAAATCAACATGTTTAATAAAAATGGAAAAAAAGCTATAAAGCGTTGTGCATGTAAACCAAATATTAAAATGAAAAAAAGTCAGAATCATTAAAATAATACATAATTATAACAAAACAAAGTCTTAACCGATAGAATCATCATGTTCTTGCTTGTTAAGCTCAATTCTGAAATTTATTACCCCACCGTCTTATATTTTAGCAACCAAAAGAACAAATTAATGACTAACGGGTTTAGACTTATTAAAATAAAAATATTAATCAAAATAATAAAACTTACAAAAAAAATTGCATTGAAGCCTAGGGCTAACTAACCAAATATTAAAGAATCTCAAAATCGAAAAACAGAAAAATTCAAAATTATATAAAACTATTTACAAAATAAAGAAAACAAAATCTTCGCCGTTATAGTCATCATGTTTTTGTTTGTTAAGCTCAATTCTGAAAATGATTACCCTCGCCATCTTGTAGTTTTCCCAACCAATTAAACAAAGTGATGACTAACAGGTTTAGACTCTTTAAAATGAAATTTCTAACAAAAATAGGAAAACATGGTAAAAATCAACATGTTTAATAAAAATGGAAAAAAGCTATAAAGCGTTGGGCATGTAAACCAAATAATAAAATGAAAAAAGGTCAGAATCATTAAAATAATACATAATTATAACAAAACAAAATCTTATCCGATAGATTCATCATGTTCTTGCTTGTTAAGCTCAATTCTGGAACTTATTACCCCCACCCTCTTATATTTTAGCAACCAAAAGAAGAAACTAACGACTAACGGGTTTAGACTTGTTAAACTGAAAATATTAATCAGAATAATAAAACTTAAAAAAAAAATAAAACAAATAATTCTGGGGCTAACAAACCAAATATTAAAAAACTTAAAAAAAAAATAAAACAAATAATTCTTGGGTTAACAAACAAAACATTAAAAAAATCTCAAATTCGAAAAACAATAAAACATATAACCCTGGGGCTAACAAACCAAATATTAAAAAATCTCAAAATCGAAAAACAAAAAAATTCAAAATTATAAAAAACTAACTACCAAATAAAGAAAACAAAGTCTAAGCCGTTATAGTCATCATGTTTTTGTTTGTTAAGCTCAATTCTGAATCTGATTACCTTGCCTTCTTGTATTTTTCGCAACCAAAAAAACAAAGTGATGACTAATAGGTTTAGACTTCCACAACACAAAGAACAAACTAATGAACAATGGAGTCAAACTTTTTAAAAAGAAAATCATCAAATTTGGTATAAAACAATCTGGTTGAGTAGAATGAAAAAACTAAAAAAACAAAAAAAAAAAAATAATAATAACCAAGTTCTTAAGAAGTTCTAAAGTCATTTCAGCAGCTTCCCGTAGATGCCAATGTTCTTTTGAATTTCCAAACTAAACTCGAAAAATTTGTGAAGAAAAAAAAAAGTATTCCATAAAGTTGTCAAGAAGGTGCAAAATTAAATCAACCAAAAAACTCTTGCAATGAACCAAGCTCAGTAAAAATGTAAAATAAAATGAAGATTAAACTGTTCTCAAAAAGGGCCAAAATGAGTTTTAAACAAATCCATTAAATTGAAAGAAATAGATGTTAAGATTCTTTCCATTATCCCTAAAATCAATTTAACAAAATCACCGAATCCTAATCTGCTAACAAACAAATTAAATATTCCAAGAAATCAATGGCACATCAAAAAGGTAAATCTCTAATTTAAATGATGTTAAGAAATCGTTAGTATCAATAACTTCAAAATTCAAATTACCAGCATTTGGCACGATAAATGAAATCAATTAAACAAAAATGTATTGAAATAAAGATATAACGAAGGAGCTCTAGATATTTTTTGCATTAAATCCCTAACAGGAACTTCCTAAACCCTAAATTCTGGAATCCCATCAAGAATATTGTGGGGAAACATTAAATAATCAAACCTTTTCAAAAAATCATTTCAAGATATAAAGACTGTTATTTAATAGATAGTTCCAATTACTGCCATAACGAAGTAAGAGATTAGGAAGAACTTACCTGTTGTTTCCATAGCAACAAGAATGGAATCGCTTGATACAGCCATGGCCGTCGACTTCCTTCCTCCCTGCTTCCCACTCTTTTTTGAGTAAACTTTGTGAAGATTTTCCAAAATCACAAAAAGAAAATTGGGGGAATTAGCGTGACCCAAATGGCTATCTAGCAAACATATACTAAAATCACATAAAAACACCATTCCCATAAACTATTTCAACAACACTGGGTATTTAGTTCATGATCTGTATTCGACTATCGATTGTATCACACTAAAAATTAACTAAAATAACAGGAAAAAATTACCTCTAAAAACTCTGGGCTGTTTCGTTTGACAGAGGCAGGCGATGATACGAAGTCGGTGGGAAAACAGTTGGCCATTCAAATTTCAATGTGAAATTCTCGACGTGGGAGAAGAAACTGAACGTCACTGTGATGTCCAGGCGGAGGATGTTTTCGTTTGAGCCGGTGAACTGGTGAAGTTCTTGCCGGAGATGAAGGCGAGCGTTACGGGGGAGTGAGGGAGAGAGAGGAACGCTGAGGGTTTTTTTTGACGCCAAGTAACTTTTGAGTTTCCATTTAATAAAATAAAAATATTTGTCATTTATTGCGATATTGGTCAAATCTTTTAGCCAATGGTCAATGCTGAGACTTATTTAGAGTGTTATTTATTTATTTATTTATTTTTATTAAAAATAAAATATAATTGATTAAAGGCACATTAAAGAAGAAAAGAACAATTGTATATTCAATTTTCAGTGTAAGATTTTATTAACTTAATGTATAAAAGAATCATTTTATAAATCTAGAATCAAATAAGATATCATTTACGTAAAAGCAAAAATCGACTTGGCAATCAACTCAATATGATCTTATATTCGGTTCTCAAATTTCATCTTTAGATAAAATATTTAGTATAAATGTTTTAATGAATTAATGCAATGTCCTAACAAACATATAAGGTGCATTTAAATATTGCTTTTTAGTTGAAAATAATCAATTAAAATGTAACATTTTTTTATAAATAACATTAACTCCATCTCGAGTAATCCATACAATCAATGTAGTAGAACTCAGGCAAGTCAAACTAAGTACTCGACGAGTTAGTCGAACCTAGGCCCCGTTTATTAGACATCTTTTTAGGTCCAAGCAGATCTTTCAGGTTGAATGGACTGCAAAAACCGTTTGATATGCATAAAAAATAGGTTTTTCTCGATAAGATATGTCTTTCCCAGAAAGCTTCAAAATCATATATTTCTAGCTGAATAGGTTAGAAAGACAATTGTGCCATAAACTCTGTCTCTTTCTTTTTTGCATTATTAATTTCTTTTAAATAGTTTCTTAAATTTATTTTTTTATTGAATAATTATATATTAAAAAATATTATTTATAAATATATAATGTTTATATATTAATAAATATTACTTTATTAGATTATTAATTTCTTTTAGTTAATTTTTTAATTCATTTTTATTGGAATAATTCTTATTATTATTATTATTATTATTATTATTATTATTATTATTATTATTATTATTATTATTTTGACAACACTACAATCATTTTAATATATTTTGAAAAACAAATCCGTCCATTCCTCCACTATCGTACATAAACAGAGTCAATAATCACACGTTGAGTTTAGAAAATATTTAAATTTCTAGAAAGAATAACAGCGTAACATTAACTTGAAAAAAAAAACTAAAAAGAACTTAATTGACATTTTATTTGGAATTTAAATAATTATTATGTAATTTTGATTTTCTATGACAATTTGTATGTTTTTATAATTATTCAGCAACTTCATCCATCACAGTATAGAACAACAGGGTAAGCTTGTCATTTTTCATCATTCAACACGGTCAATTAGATGTACAATCAAACAATGTGGTTTCTTTTCCAGACAGAAAACTTTCTCATACAACACTTTCCCAGACATCACTTTACCCGAACAAAAACTATCAAACGTGGACCCCTTCATCTAGGCGAGTTCTATTAACTCGGCAAAAACTCAAAAATCATTCAAACTTAATCCAGTTCATATCAAATAATATTTTTATTAAATGACTACCTTAACCATCACTTAATCAATCTTGATTTTAACCAAGTATTTCAGGTTTTAGGTTTGATAAAGCTTGAAACCTAAATTTGCAGAGAGCAACCCATAAAACCAAACGGGGGCGGATGCTTTAAGGGGGCAAGGAGAGCATCTCCCCCCCCCCCCCCCCCCCCCCCGGTTTTTTAACCTTCTAATGACGAACACAATTTATTATGGTGAGAGCCAAATGGTGATACATATGAGGAGAAAAGAAGTTAGAATTTGGTAACATAAAGTGATATAAATAGGAAACTATTTGGTGCTGGAAAAAAATTGACAAATATAAGGATTAGTGATTTGCCATATTTACAAAAGGTAAATTGGAGATATTTTCAACACCGTTGGTAAAATTCACCGATTTTAAGAGACCCTTCAATCTGCATCCTTTCTTTGATCTTTTGCTCCCTCCATTCCCATGTACCAAAACAACAAAAAAAAATGACAGTTATGTATTTGTATTTTGTAGTGGGTTTGTATTACCGAGCTCTTTGGGCTAATTCAATTGATTCTAGTAGTGGGTTACCATTGCTTTATTAGATTTTGTTTTTAAAAAAGCTTTTTTTATGCTTAATTTAATAAGTTACCTTATTTTATTTTTATTTAAAGGAATAAAGGCTATTTGTTTTATGTTGGTTAATTTTTTTCGTTTATTGTTAGTTCCTTTGCTTTATTTTTAAAAAATTTAGGAGTTATTAAAAATAATTTGTTTACTATTGTAATTAGGAACACAACACATATAAATGTTTCTAGAAAGTTAAAATACACTTGCTCACCGTTAGAATAAAAAAATCTCCTTAAATCAAGTTTGGGTTTGTCTCTTGTTCTAACAATTGGTATTTATGGACGAAAAAATGCATAATATATATATATATATATATATATATATATATATATATATATATATATATATATATATATATATATATATATATATATATATATATAAGAGACGTCAGTTTTGCGGTTTATTTTAATTTTTTATTATTTTTTTTACGAGGAAGCCGGAACAATAACAAAGTATTTTGTGTGTTTGAGTCGTGGATTTTGACTAAAATAGAAATTGTAATTTATTAGATTATTCCAAATCAGATTTTATTTTGTAACATGCTATAGAGTCGAAATTACACATATTAGAAAATACATACACATAATTCTTGTTATATCTATTGATCTTCTAACATAAATTTGAAAAGTACTTTGAAGTCCTTTGTGTTAGCGTATGTTTTATGATCCATATGCTTTGTATGTATAGATTCGGTCCATCTCATGTTTGGCATGTTTTCTGTTTTGTATTGTACGTGTATATATACATGGGCTATATGGAATGAGAGGTTTTGAGGGGAAAATACGAAACATTACATGGTATCAGAGCATAATAAAGTCTGATTGCCATAAACCCTAGCCGACGTCTCTCTTCTCATCATCTTTACGTATCTGATCTTTCTTTCAACCTTTCCTCTTGACTTTTCTTTCTTCTCCCCCTCATCATGTCAATCACAGACAAACCCTCCTCTACAATTAATATCAAACATGCAGTCCCATTTGTTCTAGACTTGAATCAAATGAATTACGATATTTGGCGAGAACTATTCGAAATTCACTGTATCGGGTATGGTGTCGATGATCATCTCAAGTCCTCTGCTCAAATAACGACTGAAAAAGAAAAAGAAAAAGACAAAGCAACAGAAGAATCAATGTCTGCGAAGGATGCATGGGTTCGCAAGGACTCTATCGTAAAATCATGGCTATATGCCACTCTATCTATCCCTCTTCTCAATATGATCTTCAAGAAGCAAACAACAGCTTTTGAAATCTGGGAAAATCTTGAAAAAGTTTTTCGAGATAACAAAGCCTCGAAAATCATTCAGCTTGATCGAGAATTGAGAAACATCTCTCTTGGTAACTCTTCCATCACAAAATACTATAACAAAATCAAATCCCTTGGGTGTAGACCTACGCCCCTCAACCACATCACGTATTAAATCAGCAAGGCCTCTTGCCAAGCCCAGGTGTTTTTCAGCATCACGAAAATGGGCCCAGAACACATCCAGCCCAACAGAACAATAACCAACAACATCAGTTTTTTTCACAAGCCCAACAGCCTTTTTCTCACCAGCAAGCATATCAAGTTCAACAGCAAAATCCCGAGCACACTGCACTTCCACAAATGTTCAATATTATGACATTAAATGATCCGGGCTCAGCTGAATGGTACATGGACACTGGTGCAACCTCGCATCTTCACTCAAATGCAGGTATACTCAAGTCTGTCTCATATAAAATTAGTAATTCTTCTTCATTTGTATTAGTTGGTGATGGATCTTTAATACCTGTGACTAAAACTGGTCACACTACTCTTCTGCTTCTTAATCCTTATCGTACTTTGACTCTTCGGAATGTTTTAATTACCCCTATATAATTAAAATTTTACTTTTTGTTCGTGAAAATGATTGTTCCATTGAATTTGACACTTTTGATTTTTCTGTGAAGGATTTCCGCACCAAACAAATTCTAATCCGATGTGATAGCCACGGTGATCTATTTCCCGTCACTTCTCCAAAAAAATCAAGCCCTCGTTTCTGTTGCTCCATCCATTTGGCATCAACATCTTGGCCACCCCGGTCACCACATTTTCAAGCATTTAGTTCACAATCGCTATATTTCGTGTTCATCTAATAAAAACTATACTTTATGTTATGCATGTCAATTGGGCAAACATGTTAAATTGCCTTTTAGTTCATCTATTTCTGTTTCTCACTTTCCTTTTGAATTAATACACTCTGATGTTTGGACTTCTCCTATTGAAAGTTTGAGTGGTATTAAATATTATGTCATATTTTTAGATGATTTCTCTCATTATGTATGGGTCTACCCTATTCGTGTTGACAAATTTGTGCATTTTAGGAATTTTGTCAATAATCAATTTAAAACTGATATCAAGTCTTTTCAATGTGATAATGGAGGTGAATATGACAATCAAAAAATTCATCAACTTTTCTCTCAAACCGGTATCCAATTTCGGTTTTCATGTCCTTACACATCGTAACAAAAAGGAAAATCCGAACGCATGCTCCGTTCTTTAAATAACATCATTCGTACTCTTTTATTTCATGCTTGGCTTCCTCCAACTTATTGGACCGAAGCTCTTCATATGGCGACTCATCTTCTAAACATTCTTCCCTCTACCACCCTCAATAATGACACCCCTTTTTTTAGATTACACAATAAACACCCATCTTATGACCACCTTCGTGTGTTCGGTTGTCTCTGTTTCCTACATATTGATGCTCATCACAAACTTTCCCCAAGATCAACTCCATGTATTTTTCTTGGATACCCAACCAACCACAAAGGGTATTGTCGCCTCAATCTTGACACAAATCAAATCATCATATCTCGCCATGTAGTATTTAATGAAACTATTTTTCCATTCGGGTCAATGACACCAAACAAAGCTCCTTCCTACACATTTCTTGATGATCTTGACTCCTCTCACCCTCTCACTTCAACAACCGTTCCAACTCATATCAGTCCGACCATGGCCCCCCTATACTGTCACATATGAACCCACCACCCCAAAGCTCTCCTCACCTTCAATCCTCATACCCATCTCCTCCAACACCCACAAGCTCATATCAACCTACTTCACCTTTCTCTATCAGCCCTAACGATTATCATGACTCTCCTTATTCCCCTATATCGTCGACCATTCCTCAAACCTCTACTCACTCACAGCATCCAATGCTTACTTGTGCTAAACAAGGCATATTTAAACCCATTTGAAAACTAAACCTTCATGTTGACACCACTGCTCTCGTTCCCAAACATTATTTACAGGCTTTTAAGGATCCCAACTGGCTTAATGCAATGACTGATGAATATATTGCTCTTATCTCTAACAAAACTTGGGTACTTGTTCATAGAAACTATAAAATATAAAGGTTTAAATTAAAAGTTTGATATACTTTAAGGGGCAAGTAAGTAAGTAAATAGAATAATCAATTTTGATTTTAGACATCCACAATTGAAAAAGCTCCGGGTTTTGTGAAAAAAAAAAGTCTTGCCTATTTTGACTTTTAGGCAATTTAGGTTGCAATTAGAATTCCCTATATAAAATTGAACATCTATGCCATACTTAAGGTCTTTAATAAATTAGAAAACCAAACTTAAGGGCTTTTATAAACCGGAAAAATGATAAAACCGAACACTTTTGTTAAACATAAGGGCTTTAATGAACCAGAAATATACAAAAAGGTAAAATTTTAAATAAAGAAGTTGAAAACATCCAATTTTAGTGAAGCTAAAATCCACAAAAAGACAATTCTACATATTTATATCAAACTCAAGGGCTTTTATATCATTATCTCTTTTGTTATGTAAACATGTCTTTATGTTTGTATTTTTTTTCCTATATTTTTGTTTTGTTTTTTTTTTTCTTTCTAGCTTGAGTTTAGGGTGATGGATTCCCCTTGTCATGAACATCATTTTTTTATTGATGAAAATAAATTTGTTAAAGAGGTCAATTTGATAACTCTAATATACAAAATTGAATTACACTGTTGTTGTGGGTAAATTGCGTGTTTGGCAAAAGTAGCTGTTAGCTGGAAGCGGGTAGCAGTTAGCTGGTAGCGGGTAGTTGGTAGCGTGTAATAGGTAGTTGGTAGCGGGAAACTGTAACTTTTATTTATTATATGAATGTTTGGCAAAAATAGCCGGAAGCTTTTGAAATATATAAAATTACATAAAAGGACAATTGATTAAAAATAAATAAATATTTAAATATATTTTTAAGGGTAATTATGGAAATTGATTTCAAAAGCTCAAGAGCGTTTTGTTAAACGCGGCATGAAGTAGCTTACAGAATTGGAACGTTTTGTTAAAATTAAAAGCTAAACGCTTGTAGCACCTGGTTTCCGGTATGTGAATTTTATTTGAGTATTTCCCTATTTTAGCCTTGGACTCGGCGAGTCATAGGTCCGACTCGCCGAGTAGGGACGAGACTCAGGACACGTTTAAATTGGGGACTCAGCGAGTCACCGCTGCTGGATGAAACCCTAAATTTCAAGGGTTTGCACCCTATTTAAACCCTCATTCCGCCCCAAACTCGTCCCCATTCACCCCCAGAACTCCCAACATCGTTTATACCCTTATTTCCTTGAGAGATTGAAGTGTTTTGGAGTGTTCTTGAAGATTTTGAGGAGAAAGAAGAGTAGATCAAGAAGAGGAGAAGGAGACCAGGCATCTTTGTGTCATCTCAACGTTTTCCTTGAGGTATAGCTCGTTTCCCCTCTGTTTTCAAGCTTGTAATCTCTTTTAGCTTCATAGGAGTCCTTCTTGGGCTCTTCCCCAAGCTTGTTTGTGCTTTGTGGGTTGTAATAAGTTGTTAGCCTTTAGATCTAGGCATGATTTAGTCCCTGGAGCTTGGATCTAATGCCTTTATGGGGTCATATTGCATGAAAGCCCTAGATCTACCTCTTTTGGTGCACTTTGAGCCTTAATATCCATATTGGTGAATATCTACACGTAAAGTTGGAAACTTTACGTGTGATTTGTGTCCTAGAAGTCCATATCTGTGAATGGCATGGACTGGAATCGAGCAAATCGGTGTATTTGATGGATGCATGGCTACGACTCGGTGAGTCGTATATGTGACTCGACGAGTCTGGTCGCGAGTCACTGAATTGGTCCCTTTATGATGTATCGAGTTGAGCCGTGAGTCACAGGGGGTGACTCGGTGAGTTAGAAGCTGAACTCACTCATGATAGGACTCGGCGAGTCAATGCCCTGACTCGGCGAGTCCAAGGCAATCTTCATAGATCAAGAACAGACTCGGCGAGTTGTTCATACAACTCGGCGAGTCTTAGCATAAGTGTTCTTCGGATGAAGATGAACTCGACGAGTTGTTCATACAACTCGGCGAGTAGGATGAAGAGGTTGAACGTCAGTCTAGAAAATGAACTCGTCGAGTCATAGCCTAACTCGACGAGTAGAAACAGGGACTCAGGACAATCGTCTGATAGGGACTCGACGAGTTGGAGAGCCAACTCGGCGAGTCGGGTCAACTGAAAGTTGACTCTGACTTTGACTTAGAGCTAGACCAGGGGTAAAATGGTCATTTTACCAAAGGACAGTTAACAGTGTTTGATTGAGTATGTTGTGGGAATTGCAGCCGGAGGATTTCCGGAGCAGCAGCAGTCAGTTAGTTCCCGATCAGTTCAGCAGCTACTTTGAGGTGAGTTACCTTCCAGTAGTGGTGGGTCTTGTTGGATTAATGTCTAAGTCCATAACTATAATTGGTAAGACTTGACCCGACCCGGCATGGTCCATTTGGGTTGCATGGCATCATGCACTTGGATAGACTATAATGAGAGAAATAAGACACTTATGGTTATTAATATATTATAAGTTCTAGTATATTAATAATAAGAATAATGAGATTATTTAATTAGTATTGATCAAGAATTAATCTAGAATTAATTAAGTGATCAAAAGAAGACTAATTAAATATATGGGTTGATTGTGTAAATCATTCATTCTTATATATGTGGGCTTGTGATCCAAGATTCCTTATGTTGGACTAAGTCCATGGGGTGACCCATGGATACTCCATGGAGGTTAAAACCCATGGAGCATAAGGAATGGGTAAAGTCATGAGTTACATGGTGTAACCCTAATAGCCACCATATAAAAGAAACCCATGGCTCAAGAAATCGTGACTATGACTAACACTATGTGTATGTATGAGGGCTACACGGGTTCATGAAGTGTTCTTATTTCTCTCTAAGTTATTCCAAGTGCTTATGGTGTTGTGTGAACCATTTGAGGTGTCACACTTGGGGCACTAAGCACTCAAGCTTCATGAAGACAAGCACTATCAAAGAGGTATGTATTCTATCTTGTTATATCCATTATTTTGTATGCTAGATTAGGATAATACCTTGGATGTTCATATTTGCATGTATAATAGAGAAAACATAGATCCAAGGTATTTAGGGTTGCATGTACACTTAGGAGTGTTAGAATGCTCATAACCCAACAGTGGTATCAGAGCCTAGGCTTGTTTTCTTGTTATACCTGCAATAGAAGCTGAAAAATCGAGTTTTGATGCTGTCAGCCCAGCTGACTCGCCGAGTCCAAGGCAAAATGCATCCAACTCGCCGAGTTGTGTTCATGCACTCAACGAGTTGGACCCCAGACAACATATTTTCGAGGTTTTTGGCTAGAAATGGACTAGGAACATTACCCTAAGTTGTTTTTTGAACTTATAAACTTGTTTTTAAATGTGGTAATGTTCATGCTAATCCATTTTCAAGATAATTGTCAATAGATTCATGTTTTGTATTAGTTTAAAGGTTAGACTAATTACATGAAAAAGTTTGATTTGAATTATCTTGTTCTTATGAGTTGCTTAGATTAATAGAAAAGTTGAGTGAAAAAAGTTGTTTTCAATCCAAATTAATCTAAGAGTTGAGTATAAAATGTGTTTGTGTAATTTATCCTTAAGTTACATGAAGAGTCACATTAAAGACTCATAAAACTCATAAAGTTGGCAAAGGTTACAAAAAGATGAAGAGTCTTGTCCTTAAGTTATGGAGGTTCAAGAGTCACTTCATTAATAAATAAATAAATAAAATATGTAACCTTAATTAATTCCATAAGTTATAAAATAAAGAAAAAATTAATTCTTTATTAGTTTAAAGTCTTCCATAATTTGTCCACAAGTTATGGAACTTGAAGAGTTTTTGGATTAAAACTACTTTAAATACATAAGTTATGGAATTAATTAGTTTTGAATAGTTTCAAAACTTGTCCTCAAGTTTTGGAATTTGTAAAGTTTTCTCTTATGAATACTTTAATTCCAAGTTAGCCCTTAGAATTTTAAAAGTTAAAATTCAACCCTTATACTTTATAATATTATAAGTTAATAATATATACATGTATAAGAGTAAAGTCGGTCTTACCGCTAGTACGCCTCATTCACGAAGCCGGTCTATAAGGTGGGTATAAGGTTGTTGCCTATAAAATGGCAACTTAATGGGTGTCCACTCTCACCCACCGCTTGCTTGACTGGTGGAGGGTCGTTAGCCGAACGGGTTTGACAGGACTATAATTCTCCCTTCATTAAAAGTATTAATGATAAATACTAAGTAACTAAACTCTTAATAATTCCCAATCTTAGTTACTTAGGAAAATGTGAATAAGGTGCTAATCCATGAAATTACACTTTGCACTTTGTTTAAGTCGGTTAGTGGAGCGTGTGTGGTTAACCGGCACACTAACTCGTATTTAACAAGGTAGGCAAAGGGTAACTTAATGTTTATCATAGTATCGATGGAGCGTGTGTGGTTAACCGGCACATCGATTGAGGGGTAAACACTTAAGGGTACCAAGTAATTTGCATGGTTACTTCACACCTTGTTTTGTGATCCTCGGCATCCCAATCACAAAACTTGAAGGGCACACTCGAGATTGAAACATGCCATTGAACAGTTCAATGAATCTCAAAAGATCTAGGAGTTTCAAAAACCAATTAAAACCTAATAATACATTTCGTTTATCTTGGTGGAAATTGGTGAATCGTCATTCACCTACCTTCAAATTGTTTTATAGCTTGGATTATGGCATACCTCTTCTAAGTTATAAAATAGTTTGTTGGGTCCTAGCCTTAATATTTTCATATTGGGTGTCATATTAAGGACTTTAAGATCAACTATCTTGAATATCTCCCATAACATGTCTGGTTTAGACATTTATGATCTTCCCAAATCTTTTGGAACAAGCATTCCTAATGAAGATGATGTCCCATGGATATCATACTTCTCTCTCCTCTTCCAATTATTCTCCCTAACCCACAAGTTCTTGAAAAGTAAAAGGTCACTCAAGCCCTAATGGCAAGGCAAGGTCTAGGTGTGATCACATCTTGGAGATGTAGTCACATATTGACAAGCCGGGAGAGTTGGGTGTCAAAGTCTTGAGAAAGTTGGTGGTTCAATCACTTTCTAAGTCACATAGTGAGTTCCTTTGGGACACCTATGAAATAGACTATGACAAGACCCTTAATGATCTTATCTATCGTTAAGATCAACTTCCTGAAACTTTATGGACATTGACAATGGTGACACTGGAAATACAGAAAAAGCATTCTCTTCCCAATGGAAAGGGATCGGCCATAGTCAACTCGGTTGAACAAATGGTAAAGAGAAAAGCTACGTCTGTGATAGTCCCGTGTACCATTATCAAAGGGTCCATATGTTTATATTGCCAAAGTAAGGGTCATTATTTGCGAAGCTGCCAAATTTACCTAAGGATGTTAAAGTCAATAAGATTGACTCTACTTCAGGTAAAAGTCCACTAATCTAACTCTGTTAAGTTTCTATTCTGAGATTCCTGATACATGTTGTGACTGGGTCACATGGTAATGTTTTAAGAATCAAAGAAAAGTAAAGGAACTTAAAGAAAGAATATGCTGAATCTGATCGCATAGATGGATTTCTATCGCGTAGTTTGAAGATTGGATTCTTGAGCTACTTCTTAGGAGTTATGAGATATTGCTAAGGAATAGACAACAACAAGTTTTCGTATGGATTGTAAGGATAAGTTTTTCCGCATAGTTTTAAAATAAAAAGAAAATTTTGATTTTATTTATTTTAAAATATCCTTACAATGGCATTTGAGGAAAAATTGTTGCTTATACGATTCCATTAATAGCAAGAGTGGAAATATGAAATTGATTCTTTCATTTGTGGTAATGTCTAAATTTACCAAACAAGGAAAGACTCTCATCATCCAAAGTCTCAATTGGACCGGGACTTGGAATCATGCAAGTTGTATAGCATGATGAATGAGAACTTTCAAGCATTGGAAAAATTAAGACTAATTACTTGTTCACATGGATGTGTGAGTCAAGTAATGGACTAAGGGATCGAGCACATAGTCATGTGCACTGATTAAGTCCACCACAAAAGATGTAAGGCTATTTGTCATAGTTTACTAAAGCTCAGTAAATATGATTATACTTACAAGCTTAAGTGTAACTCTGAGACATTGGAAAAAGGTTCCAATGTAAGGCAGAGCGAATAAGAAGAATCAAATTAGGCAGAAGGATAAAAGTTTCTCAAATCTAAAAAGATGGGAGAGTACTTTAGTATCAGTTTTGTGATCATCTTAATGATTAAGAAACCATATCAAAATTAGTTCTCTAAGGAAGTCTTAGTGCATTCTTATGACTAAGAAGAAGGGATCTTGAATTGTTGAAATGGTTAAATCAAGAAGATGAGTCATACTTCGTTTCAATACAAGTCTTAAAGTCATACTCCAAGATTGTAATTTGAGTGACATGTCTTTAAGAAGGTTTAAAACACTTATCAAATGTAAGAGTAAAAGTTTTCTACTCTTGTACATTTGAAATTGGTAAGTTGTGATGTTTTGGATAAAACAAAGACCAACTAAGGCCAATTGTGTGAAGTGTTTGTCTTGATTAGAATCCGCACTATCTCTTGGATGTTTGACAAGGGAGTCTTATAGGTCAAGAGGACAGTGGGAGTCTTAAAGGTCTTGAAATTCTCAAGAACTAATCAAGAATGAAACCTGAAGTTCTTCACTAGCACACGACTTGAGGTTTATAACCTATCGTGTTGACATATTCTGTGCCCATTCTAGTTAAAGTTGGCTTTGCATATGAGTTCTTAGAGTTCTCAATGTGTTGCACAACAACTTGGAAGCAATGGTAGGCCCTTGAGCTGCCAGGTGGCAAGAAATTAAGATTGAGTTCAATCCATATGGTTTTGGATTTGTCATTATCCTTGTCTTGTGATTATGGTTTTGACAAATTCATATGGGTAGGAACTCATACACCATTAAATCTAAGTGTCATAAGGTTTCTCTCCGATTCATGAAAATGATGGTGAGGAAACACTTCCACTAAGTAGATTTTAGCTAGATAGCAATTGTGATCTCAAAGTCGTTAGTGGAGCGTGTGTGGTTTACCGGCACACTAACTTGGACTTGTGAGAAATGGCAAAGGTCAAAACGATCAAGACTATGATTACGGCATCCCTTTTCATAGTTCTTAAAATTGTTTTGACACACCCATGAGCTATCTAAGGGAAGGTGTATGTTTTTGATAAAGTCTTATCAAAACAATCTAGTATCAGAAATCTGAACTTTGGTAAGAAAGTCAATAAAGTATTGATTTCTAGAAGTCGAGCTTCCTGAGTATATGTCAAAGCTAGTGGGAGCGTAAGTGTTATGCTAATAATCATCATGTTAGTGGGAGCATGATAATTACGATAAGTATTGCAAGCTAGCAATGTTAATTATAGAAAACAAAAGGTTTCAATTGGGAAAAAGTTGTTTTGCTATAATTAAGGGAGAGGAAATTATACTTCATCTCAAATCTATAAGCTTAGATCGTGAGGTTTTAATCATTTAGTCAAGGATATATATGAATTTCATGTTGGAATGGCTCAACATAAGGAAATTCTGTATATGGGTCCATTATTTGCGTTCTTAAATTCGATTATGATTACGACATCCCTTTTCATAATCTGAATTATGAGAACTTGGCAAATTGAAATGGAAATGTTATAGCAAAAGACTGGTTTAGTCTTTATGTGAGACATCATGAATCGTGTCCCATATGCTTCGGATATAGGATCGATTACATGTGCTATATTCATCCTTTCTAAAATTTTCCAAATGTCTAGGGCATTAAGAAGGGAAAAGGTTTAGAACTGGATATGACTAAAAGGATTAAACAATTGTCGAGGACAATCTAAGGTTTACAAAAGATTGGTTGCTCAAGGACAATTGGAAGTATAGTGATAATTCTGGAAGGACCATATTGACATAATCTGTAAGGAGGCAACTCTTGTTCAGAAGTGATAGTCGAAATGGAATCTGGAAATGTTTCAAAGTTAGAATTTTCAATCTGTGTAAGATTATGGAAACTTAATGCAAGAAGGATGTTTCCAAGGAATTGATCTCCTTTGGAATACTCTGTAATGATTGTTGCAAAGTCTTTCTGACTTTGTGCATAATCATTACAAGAGAATCGTTGCATATAAGTTTAGAATCTAACAGATTTCAGTAAATGACATGAATTTGGAATTCTTGCATTTGCAGTAAGGATTTGGGAGTGTGAAAAGAGAATCATTGATGTTATGTTCATTTGATTTAGTTCACAAAATAAAGATCATAGTCAAACATATTATGCATACTTGGTGTATGGCATGACTATTGTTTAGAAAACATAGTGTGCATGCTTGGAGCATGGGACAACTATTGTTTTTAAATTCAAGAATAATGTTGATAGCTGAAACAATATACAATGAATAATGTGTAATCATATGGTGATAAATAAAAGGAGTTTTATCTATATTCATAAGTTCTGAGACCATATTGGATTCAATTATTATTGTGTTTCACTTTGCATGTTTTGACTTCCCGAATAAACTAGGTTATTCTTCCGGAATGACTAAGTTATTCAAACCATCCACAGTCGGTCATATGTTGGAAGTAGATATGAATTAAGACTGTCATGGGTTGGCTTGTAGAGGTCTAAGTTGTTGGACAAATGGCTACAACACTCATGAGTGCTCATAAGTTCTGAGTATTGAATTCAACCCGCGCTCATTGGAATCACTTCATGGGTTTTATCACGAGTGATCATGAGATGATAATATCTTATATTCTTCAAACCTAGAGATATGAGTTGTTACTATGAGTTGATAGTACATTGATTACACGAAACCGCATTGGTAACTCGATGTTATAAAACGTGTCTTTGTGTATGATTCAACAAGTAGTAGAACAAGCCATATGAGTCGAAGTTTATCCATTCCTTTTACCTTCGGGATGAAAGCGATATCTGTGGGCCCCTCGATGATTTGATGATGACAAATGGAAGTGCTCGGCCGGGCCAGGACTGATTTGATTTGTTCAATTAGTCAGTCGTCATAAATCGGAAATCGGGAAACAACTAATGGACAGAGAGAATGATTATAATCCATGTCTCAGTCCATATGATATCTAGAATGGAGGAATATATGATCCCTTATCTAATGGACAAGTCGTTGACAAAGATCAGAGTTCATCTACAAGGTCAGAGTTCGACAGAAGCTTTTGAGAGCTACGATTGCTAGTTGGTTCCTGAAGTCATACGCAATAATAGTTTTAGACTTATCCAAGTGGGAGACTGTTGGATTAATGTCTAAGTCCATAACTATAATTGGTAAGACTTGACCCGACCCGGCATGGTCCATTTGGGTTGCATGGCATCATGCACTTGGATAGACTATAATGAGAGAAATAAGACACTTAGGGTTATTAATATATTATAAGTTCTAGTATATTAATAATAAGAATAATGAGATTATTTAATTAGTATTGATCAAGAATTAATCTAGAATTAATTAAGTGATCAAAAGAAGACTAATTAAATATATGGGTTGATTGTGTAAATCATTCATTCTTATATATGTGGGCTTGTGATCCAAGATTCCTTATGTTGGACTAAGTCCATGGGGTGACCCATGGATACTCCATGGAGGTTAAAACCCATGGAGCATAAGGAATGGGTAAAGTCATGAGTTACATGGTGTAACCCTAATAGCCACCATATAAAAGAAACCCATGGCTCAAGAAATCGTGACTATGACTAACACTATGTGTATGTATGAGGGCTACACGATTTCATGAAGTGTTCTTATTTCTCTCTAAGTTATTCCAAGTGCTTATGGTGTTGTGTGAACCATTTGAGGTGTCACACTTGGGGCACTAAGCACTCAAGCTTCATGAAGACAAGCACTATCAAAGAGGTATGTATTCTATCTTGTTATATCCATTATTTTGTATGCTAGATTAGGATAATACCTTGGATGTTCATATTTGCATGTATAATAGAGAAAACATAGATCCAAGGTATTTAGGGTTGCATGTACACTTAGGAGTGTTAGAATGCTCATAACCCAACAGGTCTAAGGCCACAATGCAGGCCCACCAGTAGGAGACGTATGATAGATGATTGTCTTTGTGATATCATCTAGGTTTGCTATTACCTGATATGTTATATGCTATCATGATACGTTATATGCGATAGTAGTAGAGTTCGGTTGTTAGGACCGCAGGGCAGTCAGACACCCCAGAAACGTCTGACAGTATGTGATGATATGTTTGTATGTTGGCCTGTTATGTTATGCGATAGGGGTAGCGGGAGGGGACCAGTCCCCGAGGATCGGTTGTTAGGACCGATGGGTAGTCAGCACCCCAGAATGGCTCGACATGGGTAGTCAGCACCCCAGAATGGCTTGACACGGGTAGGAAGGCACCCCAGAATGGCCGTATGGGTAGGTCGGCACCCCAGAATGGCCGTACCGGGTAGTCAGGCACCCCAGAATGGCCTGGCAGTACGTATGTTATGTGTTTGTACGGTATGTGGTACGTTGGGGAAACTCACTACGCTTTGTGCTTACGTTTACAGTTTTGTTTTCAGGTACCTCTTCACCGAAGGGGAAGGAGTCGGCGCGGTAGCGGCACATCATGCACACACTCTGGTTTCCGCATTTACGAGATTCACTGGGATTGTACTCTGATATTTTGATGGGATGTATGGTTTAACTTTTTAAAACATGGTTTGCGATGTGTTATGGTGTGATCAAACAATGTTTTTATTTATTAATGTTTTCTAAAGTAATATTTTAAAATGAAATTTTCGGACATGAAAATTGGGTCGTTACAAGTTGGTATCAGAGCCCTGGTTTGAGGGATTCGGACTCACCTTCGGGGGTGTCTGAACTCAAATCTAGGGATTTAAAGAATTTTTTTTTTAGAAAATGATTTCAAACAACGAGAAAAGAGTTTAAGAAAGAACAAAAGTGTGTGTGATGTGCGCGACCGGCCGAGCTCAAGTAAGTACTCCCCAAAGTACCCATACCAGTTTATGTTATGTTTATCAGCTTTTGTAGAACAGCATGCTAGAATAGGGCTAAGGATCTAGGAATGATGCCTTATGTGCCTGCCTTATGTGTTCCACCTATATGTGAATTGCATGCTTGTATAGTGTAGACAGCGGTAGGGTAGCCTGTTAGGGTTTGCCTGGTAGTATAAGCTAACACGGTGTGCTAGTTCAGTTCCTCTCTATGAGAGCGGAATTGTTTGAAGTCGTTTTCCCTTGTCCGAATGCTGCTTTCTTTGTGCTACGTGGGACTCCGAATAATGGGAATTAGCCATTAGGCGAATACGTCACACCACATGTGATCAGAGTTGAATAATCTTAGAGTACCGGATTTAATCCTACTGCGCAGCTCTTGTTTGAGTCCAACCGTTGTAGGGACGAGTTGGGTACTCGAAGGATTATCTGAGTCTCGCCGCATGTGATGTTGTTCAGGTGATGGCTAATTGGCATTACAAGGAGGCCTGCAGCAGCTGAGGATTGAATCGAGTAGAGCCGGAGGTTTCCCTAGGGCGAGCCGGGAATGAGTATAGTAGTAACTAGCCTTAGTGTAAGGGATCCGGTGGAGTCGAGGCAGTCCTTGAAGAAGGTACGGATATATGTGGAAGGTAGTATGGGCCCGTACTACTGAAAGCAGAGGATCCGTACCCGAACCAAGGAAGGTCAAGACAAGACCAGGGAACTTGTAAGTAGTTATGATTCCTCAGGGAGCACCAGTATATCTAATGATTGTTGTGATGTATTGCAGAATGGTGGTACTTCGATCGAGGCCGGTGGACGGCGGTTCTGGAGAGGGGTCAGGCTCGGGATCAGGGTCCGAGCCGATAGATGAGGGACTACGCGAGTTCATCGCGTCAGAGATCACCAGGGGCATCCTTGAGTCGACTCCCATTATCTTCGGGTCGATCAAGGAAGGGATCATGGAGTTGATGGAGGATCACCTACGGGCATTCAGGAGCGATTTGGCATCTGGCCAGTCGGGGTCACGCACACTGTCCTTCAAGGACTTCAGGGGCAGTGGTGCGCTGGATTTCCATGGGGTCTAAAGGACCCCATTGCTGCCAGGCGATGGATTGCAGACATCGAGTCTGCACAGCTGACTAGCTTCTGCCCCGAGGGGTCGAAGGTGAGATACGCAGCGGGGTGTTTACGGGACCAAGCCCGGGATTGGTGGGAGTCAGTGGGTGACTCGTTGGGAGCCTCAGCTATCGAGGCTATGACCTGGTCGGACTTTGTGACCAGGTTCAGGGTAGAGTTTGCGCCAGCTGTCGAGCTTCAGCAGCTTGCCAGGGAGTTTCTGGATATGAGACAGACAACGAAGACTGTGGCGGAGATCACCGCCAAGTTCCGGGAGAGGGCTTTGTTGGTGCCCCAGTATGCTGGTGACGAGGATATAAGGAGGACTCGTTATCACGATATGCTTCGAGCTGACATCCGAGAGCATGTTAGCTTTTCGGCTTGCCCTACCTTGGACTCTATGATCGCCAGGGCGAGGGAGAGGGAGATAGATTTGGAGCACATCCGGAAACGGAAATCTGAGGAGGGACAGGCAGGAGGGGCTTCGGGGAAGAAGCCCAAGGGATCAGATGGGAGGCCGAAAGGCCAGTCAGGACCGAGCCGCTGCAGGAAGTGCGGCAGGCCGCACGAGGGGGCATGCAGGATGGGATCGTCAGGCTGCTACAAGTGCGGCAAGTTTGGGCACATCAGCAGGGATTGCACTGCTCCTGCGACAGTTATTCAGACATCGGAGTTGCTGTGTTTCCACTGCAACCAGAGGGGCCACAAGAAGGCCAATTGCCCCATGTTGACAGTTTCAGCGCCAGTGAAGGCGCCAGCACTAGCGACCCTGCGGATCACGGATGGCCGTCAGGGCAAGGCAGAGGCTCCGGTGGTGAGGAGCCAAGCATTCCAGCTGACTACAGAGGAGGCACGCGCTGCGCTCGATGCGGTGACGGGTATGATTCTTTCCTTCTATCTTATGTTTTATGTTGTTATGATATTGATATGTGCTTCGTGTGTATATATATGTATTAGGATCGTTCCATGTGAACGGCATCCCAGTTTAGGTATTGTTCGACTCGGGTGCATCCCGATCGTTCGTTTCTCTTGCGCTTAGCAAGAGGTTTCATGAGACTTCAGGCGAGTTAGATTGCCCGTTAGAGGTAGAGATTACTGACGATCGATCGGTGCAAGCATCGATGGTGTTTCGAGATTGCGTTATGCGACTGTTTGAGGAGCGTTACCTGGTAGACTTGGTTCCCATTCCATTGCGTGGGAACAAGGTGATTATTGGCATGGATTGGTTGAGCCCTAATGGGGCAGTGATAGATTGCGTGCAGCAGCTAGTGCGAGTCAGGACCCTAAGCGGGGGAGAGTTAGTGATTCATGGCGAACGGCCACAGTGTGGACCCACTGTATGTTCAGCAGCGAGGGCTAGGCGTTATCTTCAGCAGGGATGTGCGGGATATGTCGCGTATGTGATGGATACCCGGGAGGCGGGTAAGGCGACCGTGAGCGAGGTCCCGGTGGTTCGAGATTTTGCAGATGTTTTCCCGGAGGAACTACCTGGGATACCTCCGGAGCGACAGGTAGAGTTCGGGATCGATCTTATTCCCGGTGCAGCTCCGATAGCCAAAGCACCGTATCGGTTGGCCCCTTCCGAGATGCAGGAGTTGTCTACGCAGCTGCAGGAGCTGCTGGACAAGGGATTTATTCGTCCGAGCAGTTCGCCTTGGGGAGCCCCGATTCTATTTGTGAAGAAGAAGGATGGGTCGCATCGGATGTGTATATATTACCGGGAGTTGAATAAGGTGACGGTGAAGAACCGTTACCTACTCCCGAGGATTGATGACCTCTTTGACCAGCTTCAAGGAGCATCTTGGTTCTCCAAGATTGACTTGCGTTCGGGTTATCATCAGATGAGGGTCAGGGAGGAGGATACGCAGAAGACCGCGTTTCGGACACGTTATGGCCACTATGAGTTTGTGGTGATGCCATTTGGGCTCACCAATGCTCCTGCCGCGTTCATGGATCTCATGAACCGCGTTTAAAGACCGATCCTGGATCGGTCTGTGATAGTCTTTATCGATGACATCCTGGTTTATTCCAAAACCCAGGAGGAGCATGAGGAGCATCTGAGGGAGGTGTTGGAGACCCTGAGGAGGGAGAGCTTGTATGCCAAGTTCTCCAAGTGCGAGTTCTGGTTGCGCGAGGTGCAGTTTCTTGGGCACCTCGTCAACCAGAACGAGATTCTGGTCGATCCGGCCAAGGTTGAGGCCGTGATGAGATGGGAGGTTCCGAAGTCTCCATCTGAGATTCGGAGTTTCCTAGGATTAGCGGGCTACTATCGGAGATTTATCCAAGATTTATCCAAGATAGCCGTACCCCTTACACGACTGACGAAGAAAGCCGTGGTCTTTCGGTGGGGACCCGAGCAGCAGGCTGCGTTTGAGATGCTGAGACAGAAATTGTGTGAGGCGCCGATCCTACCCCTGCCTGAGGGCGTAGAGGATTTTGTGGTTTATTGTGATGCGTCCATTTCGGGGTTGGGCGCAGTTCTGATGCAGAGGGGGCATGTCATTGGCTACGCTTCGAGGCAGCTCAAGCCCCACGAGGCGAACTACCCGACGCACGATTTGGAGTTAGGGGCCGTGGTCTTCGCCCTCAAGATTTGGCGACATTACCTCTACGGGGTTCGTTGTACCATCTACACGGACCACAAGAGTCTGAGGTATCTCATGGACCAGCCGAATCTAAACATGAGGCAGCGTCGGTGGTTGGATGTGGTGAAGGATTATGATTGCGAGATCCTTTACCACCCGGGGAAGGCCAACGTGGTGGCCGATGCGTTTAGCCACAAGGCGGCGCCGATCAGGGACGTATGCCTGAGGATAACCGTAGTGACTCCCCTATTGGAGCAAATTCGGGAGGCTCAGCAGGAGTCTATCAAGGAGGAGCATCGGAAGAGCGAGCGCGTGGTGGGTCAGGTATCCTCTTTTGATTATGATAGCCGGGGTCTATTGACACTACACCATAGGGTGTGGGTGCCGTATCACAGGGGCGTCCGCCAGATTTTGATGGATGAGGCGCACAAGTCCCGATTCTCTATCCATCCCGGGGAGACGAAGATGTATAGGGATCTTCGTCTGAACTATTGGTGGCCCTGCATGAAGCGGGATGTGGCATGGTACGTAGAGCGGTGCTTGACCTGCAGGAAGGTCAAGGCCGAACATCAGAGACCGCATGGTAGGATGCAGCCGTTAGACATTCCACTGTGGAAATGGGAAGATATCACCATGGATTTTATTACAAAGCTTCCCAGAACCGCGCGTGGAGTGGATTCGATTTGGGTCATCGTGGACTGACCGACCAAGAGTGCTCACTTTATTCCGATTCAGGAGAGCATATCGGCCGAGAAGTTAGCCGATATCTATATCAGGGAAATCGTGGCGCGGCACGGGGTGCCGGTATCGGTGATCTCGGATAGGGATGTACGTTTCACTTCCAGATTTTGGAAGAAGTTTCATGACGAGTTGGGCACTCGATTGCATTTTAGCACCGCCTTTCACCCGCAGACAGATGGTTAGAGTGAGCGGACCATCCAGACTTTGGAGGACATGTTGCGGGCATGTGTGTTGGATATTGGTGGTAGCTGGGATACCTATCTTCCCTTGGCTGAGTTCTCCTACAACAACAGCTATCACGCGAGTATTGACCGACCACCGTTCGAGATGTTGTACGTGTTGGATTAATGTCTAAGTCCATAACTATAATTGGTAAGACTTGACCCGACCCGGCATGGTCAATTTGGGTTGCATACCATCATGCACTTGGATAGACTATAATGAGAGAAATAAGACACTTATGGTTATTAATATATTGTAAGTTCTAGTATATTAATAATAAGAATAATAAGGTTATTTAATTAGTATTGATCAAGAATTAATCTAGGGTTAATTAAGTGATCAAAAGAAGACTAATTAAATATATGGGTTGATTGTATAAATCATCCATACTTATATAGTGAGCTAATGCTCCATGGATAATCAAGTTGGGCTAAAACCCATAGGATGGTCCATGGATGCTCCATGGTGTATTTGAACCCATGGATCCAAGGAAATGGAAAGTCATGGCAATTAAGGATTTACCCTAATTGTAACACTATATAAAGATATTATTCTTGACAAAAATCGGCCACTAGAGAGAGTAACAAAGGGCTAGCCGATTTCATGAAGTTTAGAACTCTCTCAAGTTATTCTAAGTGTTTTGATGATTGTGATTCCATTTGAGGCTTCCACACTATTGGGGCTAGGCACTCAAGCTTCATGAAGACTTTCTACATCAAAAAGGTATGTATTCTATCTTGTTACACTCATTGTTTTGTATGCTAGATTAGGATAATACCTTGGATGTTCTTATTTGCATGTATAATAGAGAAAACATAGATCCAAGGTATTTAGGGTTGCATGTACACTTAGGAGTGTTAGAATGCTCAAAACTCAACAGTGGTATCAGAGCCATGAGTTGTTTTCTATTATATTTGATGCAAATGTTTTTTTTCCAAGTTAAAGGAAAAAAAAAGGAAAATGGAAAAAAAATTGATGTTTGTCAAATTTTAAAATAATTACTTGTTTTTGTGAAAAACTAATTATTTGTAAAATTTGAATCATTTGCTATATGAGTTAAATTAGTTCAAATTTAGTAAAAGATAAAATGATATGATTATTTTATTAGTTTTAAAAGTTTGATCTAAAGAGTTTTTTGAAACCTCCATAAGTTATGGATATCAAAAGGTTAAAAAAAAAAAAAAAAAAAATTGATTCAAAGTTTTTTATGGAGTTACAAAAATTGGTGTTAATGTTTTAAAGAATTCCATAATTTGTTCTTAAGTTATGGAACATGAAAACTTTCATCATTAAACAAACATTAAACTCCATAAGTTATGGGATCCAAAAGTTTTTTTTTGAATTATTTTGATCTTATGAGTTGATTTAGATTAATAGAAAATTATGTGATAATATGTTTTCAATCCATTTTAATCTAAGAGTTGATTCTAAAATGTGTTTTTGTAACTTGTCCTCAAGTTACTTGAAAAGTCAAATTTAAGTTTCTTAAAACTCATAAAAGTTGTAATAGGTTACAAAATGAAGAGTCTTTTTCCTCATTAAATTGTTTTATGACTCCATAACTTGTCCTCAAGTTATGGAGGTTCAAGAGTCTCTTCATTAAATAATTAATAAAAAAAGGTGTAACCTTAATTAATTCCATAAGTTATAAAATAAAGAAAAGTTAATTATTTTATTAGTTTAAAGTCTTCCATAAGTTATGGAACTTGAAGAGTTTTTTAGATTAAAACTACTTTAAACACATAAGTTATGGAATTAATTAGTTTTGAATAGTTTCAAAACTTGCCCTCATGTTTTGGAATTTGAAAAGTTTTCTCTTATGAATACTTTAATTCCAAGTTAGCCCTTAGAATTTTAAAAGAGTTAAAATTCAACACTTATACTATTTATAACATTAATGGTTAATTATTATATATATGTATAAGAACAAGTCGTTTTACCGTTAGCAGGCCTCATTCACGAAGCCGGTCTATAAGGTGGGTATAAGGTTGTTGCCTATAAAATGGCGACTTAATGGGTGTATACTCTCACCCACCGCTTGCTTGATCGGTGGAGGGTCGTTAGCCGAACGGGTAGGACAATGACTTTAAATTCTCCCTTCATTAAAAGTATTAATGATAAATACTAAGTAACTAAACTCTTAATAATTCCCAATCTTAGTTACTTTAGGAAAAATGTGAATTTGGTGCTAGCCCATGGAATTCACACTTTGTACCTTACCAAGTCGTTGGTGGAGCGTGTGTGGTTAACCGGCACACTAACTTGGACTAGTAAGGACCACGAAGGGTGACTTAATGTTTTTCATAGATCAATGGAGCGTGTGTGGTTAACCGGCACATTGATTAGGTGATAATATTAAGGGTACCAAGTGAATTGGTATGGTTATTCACACCTTGTTTTGTGATCCTCGGCATCCCAGACACAAAATTTGAGAGGGCACACTCGAGATTGAAACATGCCATTGAAAAGTTCAATGAATCTCAAAAGATCTAGGAATTTCAAATCCAATTAAAACCTAATAAATTATTTCGTTTTTCATGGTGGAAATTGGTGAATCGTCATTCGCCTACCTTCAAATATTTTATAGCTTGGATTACGGCATCCCTCTTCTAAGTTATAAAATAGTTTGTTGGGTCCTAGCCTTAGTATTTCATATTGGGTGTCATATTAAGGACTTTAAATCAACTATCTTGAATATCTCCCAAAACATGTCTGGTTTAGACATTTATGATCTTCCCAAATCTCTTGAAGATGATGTTCCTCAACATCATGCTTCACTTCCTCTATCTCCTCCAATTATTCTCCCTACCCCACAAGTTCTTGAAAAAGTTTAAGGTCACTCGAGCCCTATTGGCAAGTAAAGGTCTTGGTGTGGTTACATCTTGGAGATGTAGTCACATATTGACAAGCCGCGAGAGTTGGGTGTCAAAGTCTTGAGAAAGTTGGTGGTTCAATCACTTTCTAAGTCACATAGTGAGTTCTTTTGGAACACCTATGAAAAAGACTATGACAAGACCCTTAATGATTTTATCTATTTGTTAAGATCAACTTCCTCAAAACTTGATGGACATTGACAATAGTGACACAGTAAATCCAAAAAAGCATTCTCTTCCCAATGGAAAGGGATCGTCCATAGTCAACTCGGTTGACCAAATGGTAAAGAGAAAAACTAAGTCTGTGATAGTCCCGTGTACCATTATCAAAGGGTCCATATGTTTATATTGCCAAAGAAAGGGGCATTGGTTGCAAAGCTGCCATAATTTACCTAAGGATGTTAAAGTCGATAAGTTTGACTCTACTTCAGGTAAAGTCCACTATCTAACTCTGCTAAGTTTCTATTATGAGATTCTTGATACATGATGTGACTGGGTCACATGGTGATGTTTTAAGAATAAAAGAAAAGGTAAAGAAACTTAAAGAAAGAATATGCTGAATCTGATCGCGTAGATGGATTTCTATCGCGTAGTTTGAAGATCGGATTCTTGAGCTACTTCTTAAGAGTTATAATATATTGCTTGTGAATAGATAACAACAAGGTTTTCATGTAGATTGTAAGGATAAGTTTTTCCGCAAAGTTTTAAAATAAAAGAAAAAAAGGGGTTTTAATTTTATTTATTTTAAAAATATCCTTACAATGGCATCTGTGGAAAATTGTTGCTTATATGTTTCCAGTAATAGCAATATTGGAAAGTGGATTTGATTCTTTTATTTGTGGTAGTGTCTGAATTTATCAAATGAAGAAATTTTTTCATCACCCAAGTTTCAATCGGACAGAAACTTGGAATCATACAAGTTGTATTGTATGATGAATGAGAATTTTCATCTTTGAAAAATGAAGACTAATTCTTTGATCACATGTATATGTGAGTCAATTGAAGGACTAAGGAATTAGGTACACTGGGTGTGCACTGGTCAAGGTCCACCACAAAGATTGATTTGTCATGATTTACTAAAGATTAGTAAATATGATTATACTTATAAGGTTAAGTATAATTCTGTAACATTGGAAAGGATATAATGTATGACAAAACAAATGAGAAGAATCAAATTAGGTAGAAAGATAAAAGTTTCTCAAATCTGAAAAGATGGGAGAGTACTTTAGTATCATATTTCATGATCATCTTAATGATTTAGAAACCATATCACAAATTCATACTCTAAGGACATCTTAGTGCATTGTTATGGCTAAGAAGAGAAGTCATGAATTGTTGGATTGGTTAAGATCAAGGAGATGAGTCATACTTCGTTCCAAAACAATTCTTAGAGTCTTACTCCAAGATTGTAACCTTGAGTTACATAAAGTAAGGTTTAAAACACTTATCAAATGTAGTGTGAAATGTTTCTACTCTTGTACATTTGAGATTGGTAAGTTGTGATGTCTTGGATGAGACAAAGACCAACTAAGACCAATTGTGTGAAGTGTTAGTCTTGATAAGAATACGCACTATCCCTTGAATATTTGTTTTGTCAAGGAATGATTCTTGACTAGGAAAACTTATATGTCAAGGGGACAGTGGGAGCCTTAAAGATCCTGAAAGAGTTTCAAGATTTAATCAAGAGTGAAACCTGTAATTTATCACTAGCACACGACTTAAGGTTTGCAACCTATCGTGTTGACATAATTCTTATTTCTGTACCTACTTCAAATTGATGGGTTTTGGTCATAAGACATCCTATGTGCTCATACAAACCCTAATGCTTGGATCTAGGTTTCTCTATTGTACATGCTTTGAATCCAAGACTATAAACCCTAATTCTAGCATTCAAGAAATCATATTAATATGTAATTAGGTTTAAGATCATACCTTGATTGTTATGTAGCAATAACAATCCCAATTCCACCTTGGATTGACTTTGGAATGCTTAGAGTCACAAGTATCACTCCTCTAATGGCTCACAAACACCATAAGCAAATGGAGAAGGTATAAAGAGAGAGGTGAGAGGTTAGAATTCATATCTAGGACCTCTTAGGAAGGGATTCACGAATTCATGGCCCTAGGGGTGTTTATATAGGTGTAGAGATAGGGTTTCAGTCATTATCCTTATCTAGTTGATTATCCATTAAGCAACCAATAAGATAATCCTTGAATCCTTATCATACTCGAATTCTAAGGGATTTACACCTCAAATTCGTTCACCATATATATAAGATAATCCTTACCTTATTTTGTAACTATCACATAATTACAAATCAGCCCCTCTAGTTTAATTAATTACATTTGATCACAAAACTAATTCTTAATTAATTATTGACCAATATTAATTAAACAAATATGATTTCTCCTTTAATATATTATTCTTATAACATATTAATAAATCATATTATCCTCTCTCTCTTTATTCATTTCTCCAATCAAGTTGTTTTGGTGAAGGCAACCCAAAAGGACCATGCACCATCGGGTCAAGTACATACCAAAATAGTTATGGACTTAGACACTAATCCAACAGTCTCCCACTTGGATAAGTCTAACAACTATTCTGCGTATGACTTCAGATCCTGATCTGCAATCGTAGCTTTCCAAAGTCGCTGTCAACTTTGATCATATCAGATACGCGTGTCCTTAGATAAGGGATCATATATTCCTCCATTCTAGATATCGTATGAGATATGATTTCAAATCATTCTCTTTGTACTATATCTCGATTTCCGATTTATGACGACAAACTAATTGAACAAATCAAATTAGCCCTAGCCCGGCCGAGCATTTACGTATGTCATCACTAAACCATCGAGGGGCCCAAAGATATCGCTTTTATCCTTCTTTGGATAAAAGGAACGGATAAACTTTGATACAATGCTTGCTTGCACTCACTAACCAAATCGCACACAACAATATGTTTTATAACACCAAGTTACTAGTGCGTTTACATATTATCAATGTGCAACCGATTCGCAAGATACAACTCACACATCTCGGTTTCAAGAATATAAGATATTATCGTCTCACTAATCACTCGTAATACAATTCATGGAGTGATCCAAGTGAGCGTGGGTTTAATCCAATGCTCAAATCATATTCATAAGCACTCATGAATGTTGCAGCTAACATTTGCTTATGTCTAATACTCTTCTAGACAATCCACACACCAATTCACGACAGTCTTCATTCATATCTACTTCCAACATATGAACAATTGTGGCCCGTTTGAATAATTCGATTATTCTTAATAAACTCAATTATTCTGGAAGTCAAAACATGCAAGGTGAAACACAAGAATAATACTAATCCCATATGGCCTCAACCCTTTGAGTATAAACAAAACACGTTTTATTTATCACCATATCGATTACTCATTATTTGTCGTTTCAGGTAATCAACTTCTTACTTGAATTATTACACTTGTCCCATGCTCCTAGCATGCACACAATGTTTACCTATGGCTCTTACTTTTTTGAAATAGACAAATTGAACACATTTCCAATCATTTTCATTTTACAACTCCAAATCCATTTTCTTAAGTGTAAGAATATCAAATTCTTGTTACTTATAGAATATACTAGATTCTAACACTTTATGCAACGATCCTTTTGTTAGGTCATTGCGCCAAAGTCACAAAGACTATTGCCAATGATATTACAAAGTCCTCTATCGTAGATTGTTACAAGACAAGTCCTTAGATATGATGTCTCTCTCTCAAAGTACATTCCTTTGAATATCCTTTTGCATAAAGGTTTCTAATCTAGTCATAGATTTTCAATATTTACTTCCCAATATGGACACGCTTCCATATTTTCCATATGACAACTAATTTCTTAATAGAATCTTATCTATTCGTAATGATGTTGATATTGTCCATCCAATATGGAAACATTTCCATAATTTCCAATACTATACTTCCAACTACTCACAAGCGACCAATCCTCGTCAAACTTTGGATTGTCCTTTGATAGTTGTTTAGTTATTTTAGTCAAAACCGATTCTAGTCCCTTTTCCCTCTAAATGCGCTAGACATTTGGAAAATTTTAGAATGGTAAAACATTAAATCATTTGCAATCGATCCTATACTCGAAGCGTATGGGACATGACGCATAATGTTTTATTTGCTATGTTCTCAAAATTCGAATTGTGAAGAGGAATGCCGTAATCATAATCGAAATTTTAAGAACACACTATGTACCCTTGACTAAATTTATTAACATTCCACAACCTAATCCTTTAGATTTGAAATGAAGCATAATATTCTCTCCCTTAATTATAGCAAAACAACCTTTCAACTCTTACAACTTTGCAAAGTATGACTCTTGTTTTCTATAATTAATATTGCCAACTATGCAATACATGGCTTAATAATCATACAATCATAACATTTATGCTCCCACTATCATGATGATTATTATAAAACATAACACTTATGCTCCCACTAGCTTCGACATGTATTCATAAACATCTTAACTTTCAGAAAAACAATACCTATTGAATTTCTTAAGTCCATGTTTCTAATACTTAGTGCTTTGATAATCTTTTATCAAGGCTTCTTGAACTTATACACTTTTGCCTTAGATAGTTCATATGTGTGTCTTAACAATTAAGACTAATTGCCAAACCTCACAATTCAAATTTTGGAAAGGGATGCCGTAACCATGATCGAATTCGAGAATGCAATTTTACAATCACTATCTTTTAAAATCTTTCTTAGTGAAAGCATTTCCTCACAATCATTTTTATGAAGGAGGAAATCTTATGACACTTAGATTTAAATGGTGTATGTGTTCCTATCCATGTGAATTTTTTAAAACTAAAGTTTACGACAAATTAAAACTCATATGGATCGAACTTCCTTAATCTTGATTTCTTGCCTTATGGTAGCACAGCTGCCCACCACGTCTTCCAAGTAGTTAAGCAGCTCACCTTTTTCCTATCAATGTACTTTCCATTGATCAAGGTCCTTGCCTTTTATGAGAACTCATAGGACTCATATGCATAATTAACTCGATTGGATTGGCACAGAAACAAAATAATGTCTTCACGATAGGTTGTAAACCTCAACTCGTGTGCTAGTGATGATCGATAAGGCTTATTTGATTTGTTCTTGAAACTTTTCAAGACTATTAAGACTCCCACTGACTCCTTGACATATACGATTCTCTTATCAAAACATTTCTTGACAAACAAATATTCAAGAGTTAGTGTAGTTTTTATCAAAACTAAACACTTCATAATTTTGGTCTTAGTTGGTCTTTGTCTTATCCAAGACATCACAACTTTCCACAATTGATGAATGTTATAAACCTTCTTAATACTATTCACTCAATGTCACAATCTTGACTTTAAGACTTGTTTTGGAACGAAGTATGATTGACTTCTTGATTTGACCATTTCTTCAATCTTTGATTCCTCTTCTTGGACATACAATTGCACCAAGACTCATTAGAGGATCAACTGAGATATGGTTCTTAATCATTAAGACCTATCATAAAGCATAAAAGCTACTCTCCCTTCTTCTTAGAATGGAGAAACTCTTATCTTACAGCCTACTTGATTCTTCTTATTCGTTTTGCTATTGATCTAAACCCTTTAATCAATTCAAAATTACACTTAATCTTGTAAGTGTAATCATATTTACTAAGCCTTTAGTAAATCATGACGAATATCTTTGTTACTCTTATGGTGAACTTTATCAACACACAACTTTGTGTACTCGATCTCCTAGTTCTTCACTTGACACTTTGTCAATGAATTAGTCTAATTTCCAAATATGAAATTTCTCATTCATCGTGTATCCACGTTGCGTGATTTCAAGTTTCTGTCCAATTGAAACTTGGGCGATGAGAAACTCTCCCTATTTGGTAAATTCTTGACATTTCCATAAATAACATAACTAAGAATCATATCCATTCGTTGTAGAAATATGCAAACATCAATTTTCACATAACGATTTCATTGCAAGGAAGTAAACAAATAAATAGTCAAACAAAATTTGTTTTATTTATAAAAGCAGCGGAAAAATATTTGTCCTTACAATGCAAAATCTATTGAAAACTATGTAAACGAAAATTTCTAACAACTCTATCATAACTATCTAAGCTCAAAATCCAATCTTCAAGTCCATGAGATCGAGATCCATCTCTTGTGATTAGATTCATCTTGCTCTCTTATCAAGCTTCCTTTCTTTTCACCGATCCTACACAACATCCAAATGTAATCTTATCACATCATGTATTAAGAATCAATGAATAGGAACTTAATGGAGTTAGATAGTGGATTCTTACCTAAAGCGTAGTCATACTTTTGACTCTCCCATCTCTTAGATCTCTTAGGTAAGTAGGGTAACTTCGTCTCCAATGCCCCTTCTCTTGGCAATAAAAGCAAATTGACTCCTTTGGAACAACACATGGAACTACTTCAGACATCGCCTTTCACTTATGATCAAACTTTTTGATCATTGCATGTCTTTCATTGCCATTGTCTATATCCATAGAGGTCTTGAAGGCAGATTCACCAATCAACTTTGCTTTTCTATTGCGCCAAACCATTGTTGATTCAGCAGCAATAAGCATGTAGGTGAGATCTATAAGTGTCACGTCGTGGTTCATCATATAGTACTCTCTTACGAACTCACTATATGAGTTAGGAAGTGACTGAAGAACCCAATCAACAGCCATCGCTTCACCGACAACGGATCCCATCATTCTTAATCTATCAATGTGTGACTTCATCCCTAAGACGTGTGCACACACCGACTTGCCCTCTTTATGTTTACTTGCCAAAAGGGCTTGAGTGATATTGAAAAGTTCAAATCACACCCTTAGCCATTAGAGGAGTGACACTTGTGACTCTAAGCATTCCAAATTCAATCCAAGGTGGAATTGGGATTGTTATTGCTACATAACAATCAAGGTATGATCTTAAACCTAATTACATATTAATATGATTACTTGAATGCTAGAATTAGGGTTTATAGTATTGGATTCAAAGCATGTACAATAGAGAAACCTAGATCCAAGCATTAGGGTTTGTATGAGCACATAGGATGTCTTATGACCAAAACCCATCAGTGGTATCAGAGCCTTGATTGGTTTCTATTGTATTGATGCATATTTGATCGTAATAAGCACTGAAAATCGATTTTTTTTTGAGTTTTGAAGGTTTGACTCGCCGAGTCACTTGGTGAACTCGCCGAGTCAGCTGAACTCGACGAGTCCAAGCCCAGACTCGACGAGTCAAAGTGTCTGACAGCTCGTTTTCGCGATTTTCTTCCTGTTTTGGTTTTGGATAATTACCATAAACTCGTTTTTGTGATAAAATCCGAATTTTTTCATTATTATGTGATTATCCTTACCTAAATAGAAGATAATTGTCAAAATTTAGATAATCACTTGTTTTATTAGATAAAGTTTGATTATTTGTAATTTAGATTTGAATTATCTTGTGAAATAGTTTCAATTTATCCCTTTAGGTTTTATAGTTTAAATTTGAACCCCAAAAGTTTTGTTGTTTTGAAATTTAAATAGTTAAAACCCTAATGTTTTGAAATGTTTCAAAACTTGCCCTCAAGTTTTGGAATTTAAAGGTTGATTAAAAGGTTAATTAGAAATGTTAAATTCTAAAACTCTTGTATCGATTTGAAAAAGTTCAAATCGCACTCTTATGGTTTTATTAATTAATTAAGGTGTATAATTAAAAGAGATTTAATAAATCCATAGAAGTTTAGGTTAACCTTTTAATTGAATTAAAAGTGTAATTGTTAAAGTTAACCATATAGTATTTTAAAAGTATAAAATACACCCTATACTATATATAACATTAAAAGTCTAACATTATGTATATGTATGAGTAAAAGTCAGTCTTACCGTTAGTAGGCCTCATTCACGAAGCTGGTCTATAAGGGGTGTTTAAGGAAATTGCCTATAAAATGGCGATTGAATGGGTATCCACTCTTACCCACCGCACTCTTGACTAGTGGAGGGTCGTTAGCCGAACGGGTAGGATAGGACGAAACCTTCCATTATAAGTATAATGAAATACAAAGTAACTAAATGTTTTTCAAATTCCCAATCTTAGTTACTTAGGCAAAGTGAATTGATGCAATTCCATGAAATTACACTTTGTGCCCTTGCGAAGACGTTAGTGGAGCGTGTGTGGTTTACCGGCACACTAAATGGTTCTAAGCAAAGGTAGCAAAGGGTGACTCAATGTTTGTCATAGTTCGGTGGAGCGTGTGTGGTTTACCGGCACATCGAATAGGTGATTGTAACATGTGAGGGAACCATGTAGTTTGCATGGTTATTTACACCCGCTTTGTGATCCTCGGCATCCCAGTCACAAACTAGAGGGGCATATCGAGATTTAAACATGCCATTGAAATGTTCAATGAATCTCGTTTTTCATGGTGGAAACTAGTGAATCATCATTCACTTACCTTCAAATGTTCTGCAATTTGGGTTACGGCATCCCTCTCCCGAGTTGTAGGATATCGTGTTGGGTCCTAGCCTTGGAATTTCATTTGGGTGATTTACCAAGGACTCAATCAATCAACTAACTTGAATTCGTTTTTCTCCCGATGTCAAAGTTCGACAACTATGGTCTTCTCAAATCCCGTGGAACAAGCATTCCACGTGAAGATGATATTCCACGATTCGATTGAGGAACAAGAAATCATGCTTCACTTCCTCCTCCTCCTCCAATTATTCTCCCTAACCCACACAAATAAGTTGGATTTGCATGTGAGTTATCAGAGTTCAACTTGGAAGCATTGGTGGGCCTTGTGCTACCAAGGTGACAAGAAAGTAAGATTGAATAAATTTAATCCATGTAAGGCTGAATTTGTCACTAACCTTATCTTGTGATTATGGTTTTGACAAATTCACATGGGTAAGAACTCATACACTATAAAATCTAAGTGTCATAAGGTTTCTCTCTGATTCATGAAAATGATGGTGAGGAAACGCTTTCACTAAGTAGATTTTATGTAGATAGCGATTGTGTTATTTGCATTTTTCAAAAGTCGTTAGTGGAGCGCCTATGGTTAACCGGCACGCTAACATGGACTTGTGAGAAATGGAAAATGCCTAAGCAATTGAGACTATGATTACGACATCCCTTTTCATAGTTCTGAAAATTGTTTAAACACACATGTGAGCTATCTAAGAAAGGATGTATGAATCTAAATTTCAGAAGTCCAGCAGATTTCTGAAAATATGTCAGAGCTAGTGGGAGCATAAGTGTTATGCTGATAATCATCATGTTAGTGGGAGCATGATTATTATGATTAGTATTGCAAGCTAGCAATGTTAATTATAGAAAACAAAGTTTCAATCCGAGAAGTTGCAGGGGTTGAAAAGTTGTTTTGTTATAATTAAGGGAGAGGAAATTATACTTCATTTCAATTCTAAAGCTTAGATTGAGATTTTAATCATCTTTAGTCAAGAATATATATGAATTTTGTGTTGGAATGGTTCAACTTGAAGAAATTCTATATATATTGCGTTTTCAAAATTCGATTATGATTACGGCATCCCTTTTCATAGTTAAATTTTGAAAACATGGCAAATAAAAAAATATTGTAGCAAAAGACTTGTCTAGTATCATGTCTTTATGTCAAACATCATGAATCGTGTCCCATATGCTTCGGATATAGGATCGATTTCACGTGCTATAATATTCATCCTTTCTAAATTTTCCAAATGCTCATGGCATTTAGAAGGAAAAGTCTAGAACTGGATATGACTAAAGTGATTAAGCAATTGTCGAGGACAAAATGAGGTTTACCAAAGATTGGTTGTTCAGGGACATTTGGAAGTATAGTGTTAATTTTGGCAGGACCATATTGACATTTTCTGAAAAGAGGTAACTCTTGTTCAGAAGTGATAGTCAAAATGGGGCTATGGAAATGTCTCCATAGGTGGAAGTTATTCAATCTATGTAAGATTAGAAAACCTTAATGCAAAAAGGATGTTCAAAGCAATGTACTTTGAATATGAGACTTTCGTTCCATAGAAGTTGACCTTCTTTGGAATACTCTGTAATGACTGGTAACAAGGTTTTTGGTGACTTTGTGGATAATCATTACAAGAGGAACATTGCATAAAAGTTTAAAACCTAACAGTTTTTAGTAAATGATAGGAATCGGGGATTCTCACATTTACAATAAGGATTTGGGATTGTGAAATGAGTATCATTGGAATCATGTTCAATTGATCTACATCACAATGTAAGGATCATAGACAAACATAGTGTGCATACTTGGGGTATGGCATAACTATTGTTTAGAAAAACAAAGTGTACATGCTAGGAGCATGGGACGACTATTGTTTTTATTCAAGTCTTAAGTTGATTATTTGAAACATTGAATAATGTGTAATCAATATGGTGATAAATAAAAAGTGGTTTTATTTATATTCAAAAGGGTTCTGAGACCATATTAGATTCGATTATTATTGTGTTTCACTTTGCATGTTTTGACTTCCAAAATAGCTAGGTTATTCTTTCTGAATGACTAAGTTATTTAAACACTCCACAGTCGTTCATATGTTGGAAGTAGGTATGAATCCAGACTGTCATGAATCGGGTTTGTAGATGGCTAAATGGGTTTAGTCATGGCAATGGTTGCTACAACATTCATGAGTGCTCATAAGTTATGAGTATTGGAATAAACCCACGCTCACTTGTATCACTTCATGGAATTTATCTCGAGTGATCGTGAGACGGTAATATCATATAAATCTTCAAACCTAGAGATATGAGTTGTTACCTATGAGTTGGTTGTGCATTGATTGCACGTAAACGCATCAGTAACTTGATCTTATAAAACGTGCCTTTGTGTACAATTCAACAAGTAGTAGAACAAGCATATGAGTCGAAGTTTATCTGTTCCTTCTAGAAATAGAAGCGATATCTGGGCCCCTCGATGATTTTGTTGTGACCTATGTACCGGCCGGTCAGAACTGAATTGATGTGTTCGATTAAGTTCTTTGTCAAACAAATCGAAAATCGGGAAACAAACTGCTGGACAATAAGTACGACGTTGTTCCATGTATTTGTCCGGCTGATATCATGAGAACAGAGGATTATATGATCCCTTATCTAATGGACAAGTCATTGACAAGATCAGAGTTCATCTACAAGGTCAGAGTTCGACAGAAGCTTTTGAGAGCTACGATTGCCAGTTGGTTCCTGAAGTCATACACAATAATAGTTTTAGACTTATCCAAGTGGGAGACTGTTGGATTAATGTCTAAGTCCATAACTATAATTGGTAAGACTTGACCCGACCCGACATGGTCCATTTGGGTTGCACACCATCATGCACTTGGATAGACTATAATGAGAGAAATAAGACACTTATGGTTATTAATATATTGTAAGTTCTAGTATATTAATAATAAGAGTAATAAGATTATTTAATTAGTATTGATCAAGAATTAATCTAGGATTAATTAAGTGATCAAAAGAAGACTAATTAAATATATGGGTTGATTGTGTAAATCATCCATACTTATATAGTGGGCTAATGCTCCATGGATAATCAAGTTGGGCTAAAACCCATAGGATGGTCCATGGATGCTCCATAGTGTATTTGAACCCATGGATCCAAGGAAATGGAAAGCCATGGCAATTAAGGATTTACCCTAATTGTAACACTATATAAAGATATTATTCTTGACAAAAATCGGCCACTAGAGAGAGTAACAAAGGGCTAGCCGATTTCATGAAGTGTAGAACTCTCTCAAGTTATTCTAAGTGTTTTGATGATTGTGATTCCATTTGAGGCTTCCACACTATTGGGGCTAGGCACTCAAGCTTCATGAAGACTTTCTACATCAAAAAGGTATGTATTCTATCTTGTTACACTCATTGTTTTGTATGCTAGATTAGGATAATACCTTGGATGTTCTTATTTGCATATATAATAGAGAAAACATATATCCAAGGTATTTAGGGTTGCATGTACACTTAGGAGTGTTAGAATGCTCAAAACCCAAAAGTACGGGCGGAGGTGCAGAACCCCGATATGTTGGGGTGAAGTTGGCCAGAGAGTCATGGGAAGCACCAAGGTGGTGCTAGAGACGACCGAGAGGATCCAGCAGGTTCGGAGCAGACTTCAGACTGCTCAGAGTCGGCAGAAAAGTTACGCCAATAAGCGTCGATCCGACTTTGAGTTCCAAGTCGGGGATATGGTTCTCCTGAAAGTGTCGCCTTGGAAAGGCGTCATTCGATTCAGGAAGCGGGGCAAGTTGGGCCCAAGATTCATCGGGCCGTTCAGGGTTGTAGCCCGGGTGGGCAAGGTGGCGTATAAGCTGGATCTGCCAGCCGAGCTCAGTCAGATCCACAACACTTTCCATGTTTCGCAGCTGCGGAAGTGCCTAGTGGACGATTCAGCGGTAGTACCATTGGAGGATATTCAGGTTGATGACAGATTGAATTACATTGAGCGCCCAGTCGCAATACTCGACAGGAAGTCAAAGGCTTTGAGGAACAAGAGGGTAGAACTAGTGAAGGTGCAATGGCAGCACCGCAGGGGTTCGGAATGGACTTGGGAGCCTATGGACGAGATGATGGAGCATTACCCCGAGCTGTTTCAGGATCGAGCAGCAGACTTCGAGGACGAAGTCTAAAATAAGTGGGGGAGATTTGTAGCACCTGGTTTCTGGTATGTGAATTTTATTTGAGTATTTCCCTATTTTAGCCTTGGACTCGGCGAGTCATAGGTCCGACTCGCCGAGTAGGGACGAGACTCAGGACACGTTTAAGTTGGCGACTCGGCGAGTCCATATCCCAGACTCGGCGAGTCACCGCTGCTGGATGAAACCCTAAATTTCAAGGGTTTGCACCCTATTTAAACCCTCATTCCGCCCCAAACTCGTCCCCATTCACCCCCAGAACTCCCAACATCATTTATACCCTTATTTCCTTGAGAGATTGAAGTGTTTTGGAGTGTTCTTGAAGATTTTGAGGAGAAAGAAGAGTAGATCAAGAAGAGGAGAAGGAGACCAGGCATCTTTGTGTCATCTCAACGTTTTCCTTGAGGTATAGCTCGTTTCCCCTCTGTTTTCAAGCTTGTAATCTCTTTTAGCTTCATAGGAGTCCTTCTTGGGCTCTTCCCCAAGCTTGTTTGTGCTTTGTGGGTTGTAATAAGTTGTTAGCCTTTAGATCTAGGCATGATTTAGTCCCTGGAGCTTGGATCTAATGCCTTTATGGGGTCATATTGCATGAAAGCCCTAGATCTACCTCTTTTGGTGCACTTTGAGCCTTAATATCCATATTGGTGAATATCTACACGTAAAGTTGGAAACTTTACGTGTGATTTGTGTCCTAGAAGCCCATATCTGTGAATGGCATGGACTGGAATCGAGCAAATCGGTGTATTTGATGGATGCATGGCTACGACTCGGTGAGTCGTATATGTGACTCGACGAGTCTGGTCGCGAGTCACTGAATTGGTCCCTTTATGATGTATCGAGTTGAGCCGTGAGTCACAGGGGGTGACTCGGTGAGTTAGAAGCTGAACTCACTCATGATAGGACTCGGCGAGTCAATGCCCTGACTCGGCGAGTCCAAGGCAATCTTCATAGATCAAGAACAGACTCGGCGAGTTGTTCATACAACTCGGCGAATCTTAGCATAAGTGTTCTTCGGATGAAGATGAACTCGACGAGTTGTTCATACAACTCGGCGAGTAGGATGAAGAGGTTGAACGTCAGTCTAGAAAATGAACTCGTCGAGTCATAGCCTAACTCGACGAGTAGAAACAGGGACTCAGGACAATCGTCTGATAGGGACTCGACGAGTTGGAGAGCCAACTCGGCGAGTCGGGTCAACTGAAAGTTGACTCTGACTTTGACTTAGAGCTAGACCAGGGGTAAAATGGTCATTTTACCAAAGGACAGTTAACAGTGTTTGATTGAGTATGTTGTGGGAATTGCAGCCGGAGGATTTCCGGAGCAGCAGCAGTCAGTTAGTTCCCGATCAGTTCAGCAGCTACTTTGAGGTGAGTTACCTTCCAGTAGTGGTGGGTCTAAGGCCACAATGTCGGCCCACCAGTAGGAGACGTATGATAGATGATTGTCTTTGTGATATCATCTAGGTTTGCTATTACCTGATATGTTATATGCTATCATGATACGTTATATGCGATAGTAGTAGAGTTCGGTTGTTAGGACCGCAGGGCAGTCAGACACCCCAGAAACGTCTGACAGTATGTGATGATATGTTTGTATGTTGGCCTGTTATGTTATGCGATAGGGGTAGCGGGAGGGGACCAGTCCCCAAGGATCGGTTGTTAGGACCGATGGGTAGTCAGCACCCCAGAATGGCTTGACACGGGTAGGACGGCACCCCAGAATGGCCGTATGGGTAGGTCGGCACCCCAGAATGGCCGTACCGGGTAGTCAGGCACCCCAGAATGGCCTGGCAGTACGTATGTTATGTGTTTGTACGGTATGTGGTACGTTGGGGGAACTCACTAAGCTTTGTGCTTACGTTTACAGTTTTGTTTTCAGGTACCTCTTCACCGAAGGGGAAGGAGCCGGCGCGGTAGCGGCACATCATGCACACACTCTGGTTTCCGCATTTACGAGATTCACTGGGATTGTACTCTGATATTTTGATGGGATGTATGGTTTGACTTTTTAAAACATGGTTTGCGATGTGTTATGGTGTGATCAAACAATGTTTTTATTTATTAATGTTTTCTAAAGTAATATTTTAAAATGAAATTTTCGGACATGAAAATTGGGTCGTTACAACACTAGTACTGCCAAACGAAGCTTTTGTTTAAACTAGAGCGTTTTATCACAAGTTAAAAGCTAGAAGCTTCCAAACGCTTCCAGAAGCTCCGTGCCAAACACGTCCAAAATATTATAAGTTCATTGCTATATATATTTTTATTATGTGTGAAAAAGATTTAAAGCACATTGTTATTTTTTAGCTATGATTAATTTTTGAGATACGTTATATTTTCAACTATGTTTTACTACCACTTGAAAATACATGTATTACATGTAGTTAATTAAAAATATATTTCTGCCAAACATAAGGGCTTTAATGAACTAAAAATATACAAAGTGGTAAAATTGAAAAAAAAAAGTTGCAACCATCTAATTTTAGTGAAGCTAAAATCCACAAAAAGGTAAATATGTACATTTTCTATCAAACTTAAAGGCTTTTATATCGTTACCCATTTTTGTTATGTAAACATGTCTTTATCACTTTATGTTTATTTTTTTTCCTATATTTTTTCTTTTGTCTGGTTTGAGTTTAGAGTGATAGATTGTCCTTGTTATGAACATCATTTTTAGTTGATGACGATGAATTTGTTAAAAAGGTAAATTTGATAACTCTGATATACAAAATTGAATTACATTGTTGTTGCGGATAAAATATTATAAGTACATTGCTATATTTGTTTTATTATGGGTGAAAAAAGATTAAAAGTACATTGTTATTTTTTAGCTATGATTTATTTTTGAGATGCCTTATATTGTCAACTATTTTTTACTACCACTTAAAACTACATTTATTAAACCTACATATTCCTATCAAACTTAAAGGTTTTTATGTCATTATCTTTTTTTGTTAAGTAAGTATGTCTTTACTATCAAACTTAAAGGTTTTTATGTCATTATCTTTTTTTGTTAAGTAAGTATGTCTTTACAATTGTGTACTTTTCCTATCTTTTTTTTTTAGTTTGAGTGTGGGGATGATTGATTGCGCCTCCTATGCTATGAACATCATTTTTCAGTTGATGAAGATGAATTTGTTAAAGAGGTCAATTTGATAACTTTGATATACATCATAAAATAGAAGTATATTGTTGTTGTGATTAAAACATTATAAGTTCATTGCTATATTTGTTTTATTACATCTAAAAACGATTAAACACACGTTGTTATTTTTTAGTTATGATTAATTTTTGAGATACGTTATATTTTCAACTATGTTTTACTACCACTTTAAATTACATGCATTAAGTTTAGTTATTTGAATATACTTTTCTGATTTTTAAGGACCTCATATTTATTTTTCCATTGGCCTCAAATCCATTTGGACCTCTCAAGTGGTTATGCATTTAAATGTCTAATATGTGATGATCTATATACTAAGTGATAAGTGATAGCAAAATTTACAATACATTGACTGATCACACTGTTAATTTTAGTTTTAATTTGTTAACTCATATAACATTTGTATTGACGATTAGTCACAAAATGATTAAAATGGATTATATGACAAAATAATTACATATTTTCTAAAAGACTTAGCGAAATTAGTCACACTATTAATTTTAGTTTTAATTTGTTAACTTAGATAACATTTGTATTGACGATTAATCATAAAATGATTAAAATGGATAATATGACAAAATAATTATATATTTTGTAAAAGACTTATTGAAATTAATCTAATTTTCGTAATTGCTACAGTATATATTGTTATTTATATTCTTATAATAGCCCATTTGTATTGTGTAGCTCATTTCCATTGTACATGTATTTATATATTTACTCTAATGAGATTTGATTTATGAGAAAAGAGAAAACTTTCATATGGTATCAGGGTGGAAATCGGTCGATCGGAGTTGGGTTTGGGTTCGACCCATTTAATAATTAGGTTGAAAATTTTAACTCAACCAAACCTTTTTATTTAAATTGGTTGATATTTCTAGCCCCCAACCTTTTAGATAAATGGGTTGTCACCGGGTTGACCTGTTTATATAGTTTTTGATGCAACCTATTAAATAAATGGGTTAAACTTAGAGTAACCTATTTAAAATCAATTAAATAAATTATATAATTAAATATTATACCACTAAAATTATAAAACATAAATAAAACTTCATAATTATGACAAAAGCAGAATCCTAATTCATAAAAGAACATTAAAAATGTTTAGTTTACTATGATTTTAGAGAGAAACCAGTATTATCGACGCTAATAAAAAGGATGGAAATTAGGATTAAATTTTATTAAACATAGATGATAATAATAATGCAACATTATAATTTACAAATTAATACTTTGATTAATACATGATAATACTCAATATTAAATTTTATATATATATATATATATATATATATATATATATATATATATATATATATATATATATATATATATATATATATATATATATATATATATATATATATATATGGTAAGAATTTTTTTTTTGTAGGAAAGTAAAAAAAAAAAATTCTACATATTTTTTTTGACGAATAAAATAAATGAATCACTAGATGATTCATTTTTAAATAAATTAAGAAAAAATTCACTTTTATGTCAATTTTAGTGAATAACAACAAAATTATTGTATAAATGAATCATCGAGATGTTTTTTTTTAGAATTTTTTCTTGTGAATCATCTTACAAATGAATCATATAATGATTCATTTAATTTGTTCGCGGAAAAAATATATAGAAAAAAAACTTCTTATCTTCCTACTAAAAATTTTCTTCTTATTTGATCTTCACTCTCTCTCTCTCTCTCTCTCTCTCTCTATATATATATATATATATATATATATATATATATATATATATATATATGTATATATTAAATTTAAATAGGTTGACGGGTTGAAAACGGGTTGATAATTTTTATCCAACCCAACCTATTTAATTAAATGGGTTGGGTTGACCAATTTATGTTAAATGGGTTGAAGATCTCAATCCAACCCATTAATTTTGGGTTTGGTTCGGGTTGGCAGGTTGGGTCGATTTTTACCAGCTCTATATTAGAGTGTGTGTTTGCATCCACAATGCTTAATATCTCCTTATCCATCCTCATCGAAACTCCATCGCTAATCCCGCCTCTTAGAGGGAATTCTACTATATATATATATATATATATATATATATATATATATATATATATATATATATATATATATATATATATATATATATATATATATATATATATATATATATATATATATCCCAATTAGTGCAATATGGTCATATAAATAACTCTATATATATTGGAGTCTTCATTTATTATTATTTTTTTTTCATAAAAGTTAGATTTTTTGGAAAAACAATCTTGTACCCAAACATATATATTAAAATTACTGGGAAAATACGAAACCAGAATTGTTTTATGAATAATCATCACTATAAACCCTTTCCACAAAAAAGAATACCGTAAAAAGTAATAAACTTTTTTTTTTTTGAAAAAATAAATAAATTTCGTATAACAAGAATTTTACAATAAAAATTATCAAAAACACAGCAAACTTTGAAACATTACGCTACAGATTATAAAATAATTTTATAAATTAAAGTAATTTGATAAAATTCATTTTACAAAATTAGTGACTATTTTATGATACCCCTAAAAAGATATTCATTCTTTTTTTTATATATATTTTGTTTCATTCTTGATTTTAGTGATTATCCTTGATATGTGTAATACTAGGGAATATAGATGCACAAACCTAGGATCCGATCCGATCCGGTAAACAACCCGAACCGGCCAAATCCGATCCGGATCCGGTCAAAATCTTGTCCGAATTTGGTCAACAATCCTATTCCGATTTGAAACTGGTTTGATTCGGATTTTTTTTAGGTTTTACCATATTTTTCGACAGTTTAGGAACCGGTTTTTATAGAATCCGGTTTGTGATCCGAGGGTAAATCCGATTTCGAGTCCGAAAAGTCAAAGCGGTTTGAATCCGGTCACCGATTTAATCCTATTTGGTTGGGCAAAACCGGTTTGACCGAAACCGGTTTTCGGATCGGATTGGTCTCATTTCGAGGATTCGGTTTTTGTGTCCACCTCTAATGTGTATGGAATGAATATTTTAAAGTTTTAATAAATATCCAAAGTATAAATACTTTTGTTTAATTCATGACAATTTTACCACTAAGAAAAATCATCATTTTGGGTCTTATCTCTTATTTTAACAGCATCATTTTGGGCCTTAACTCCTAAATAAGAAGGCAAGAGCACTGGGCGGCTGGGCACAATCCAATATGCAAAGAAAACCAAAGCATTTTTTCAAAACTATGAAAAGAAATCAAATAATTAGGAGATAAACGTGTTTTTGAAGTTCTTTTAGGGAAAAAAATGAAAGATTTATAAGGGATTAAAAAGGATAATTTTAACAATTTTCCTCATTAAACTCATCCACCGAAAAAAATTATATATATATATATATATATATATATATATATATATATATATATATATATATATATATATATATATATATATATATATAGATCCGGTAAGAAATTTTTTTTGTTAGGAAGGTAATAAGTTTTTTTCTACATATTTTTTTGACGAACAAAATAAATGAATCACTAGATGATTCATTTGTAAGATGATTCACAAGAAAAAATTCCCAAAAAAACATCTTTATGATTCATTTTTAAGTAAATTAAGAAAAAATTCATTTTTATGACAATTTTAGTGAATAACAACAAAATCATTGTATAAATGAATAATCGGGATGTTTTTTTGAGAATTTTTTATTGTGAATCATCTTAAAATCGAATCATCTAATGATTTATTTAGTTTTTTCGCGAAAAAAATATGTAGAAAAAAAACTTCTTACTTTCTTACCAAAATTTCCTTCTTATTTGATCTTGACTATATATATATATATATATATATATATATATATATATATATATATATATATATATATATATATATATTCTAAGTACCACCGAAGTTATCACCACCTTTGCTTGACCCCTCTTAGTATCCTCCTATATTTTTCAGTTTCACCCTTGACCATTAAAAAATAATCAGTCCTAATGGGTTCAGGGCAAAAAGAGAAAATGGGCTCCTAAAATGAAAATAAGCAAACCGTTATAAAATTTATTATTAATATTAAAAAAGAAATATATGAGCACAACATTACAAAAACAACTAATTTAAAAAAAAAAAAAAATTCCTAGCATTTTTAGATAAGTTGATTCTCTCTCTCTCTCTCTCTGTATATATATATATATATATATATATATATATATATATATATATATATATATATATATATATATATATATATATATATATATATATATATATATATATATATATATACACCCTGAACGACCGTCCGGGTTGTCACTGTTTGTGATCCAGGCCTGAAAATAACGTTTTCAATCATTCTAATTTTTAAAATATGTTTTTATCTTTTTAATTGAAACTTTTAAAATATTATTTTCTTTTGTTCATTTTCTAATTTCTACTTTTTAAAATGTCTCTTCGAAGGGTATACATATGTCACTTTCACCCCCCCCCCCCCCCCCCTTTATTTTTTAAACTTTCATGTTTACCCCATAGTAAACATAATCTGATTGGCCTACAGTTATCACATCTCGACTTTGTAAAATGTGATTTTCACCCCTCGGCTTTGAACTTTGTAAAATTCGTTAAGTTATATACAAACTAATTTATGTGTTTACTTTTAGGTATCATCGGTCTTTATGAGAAGGTGAAGACATGACTGTACATATTCATCAACAACAATGAAGATTCTGATATTTAATATTACTCTGATTTTCAATAAATGAATTAGGAATAAAAGATTTTCTTCATAATGGATGTATAATTGGGAAGCTTTACTTTAATAAAATGAAAAAAAATGGTTGTAAAAATGGGATGTTACAAGTTGTTCTCAAAGTTCTGATTTGAGCGAATTGGAGGAACACTTGTGTGAAATCTAGTCTCAAACTAGGATCCGAGAGTTTTCACAAAACATTTTTAAAAAAATAATTTATAATAAAAGGTTGGGTTAAGAACATAGGCTCGGTCTCTTGTCATGTTCTTTTTTGATTATTGGCTTGGGATCAAGAACATGGACCTTGAGTTACCTTTGGATTTACAGGAAGATGCAGTGTGTACAGTCAGCCAGAGCCCGAACAAGAAAGTGGTTCTTAAAATACCCATACTTGTTATGTTTGCTAAGTTTTGATTTTGCTGGTATATGGATTGTTAGAAAAGCATGCTAGTGGATAAGGTTCTTTTAGAAACTATTGGATAGAAGTGTCTGAGTTTGTTATTGCTTTATGATACAGGGAATTGCTTATTGTATGTTACTTGATTTTGTGATTGTTACGTGTATCTTGATTAGTTGTATATGATCAGGATTGAATAGCCTTGGGTTGGTCGACTTAGCCTTACTTCCTCTTCCTTGTTTGGTTGTGAACTTAGGGTATAGTCGATTATTCGATTGATCTCATATTGTGTACAACAAGCATGCACAAAAGCAAATGGTGGTGCGGTAAAGAGGATAATCCTAGGAAGAGTGTCTAGGAAGTTAGTTGTGGGCTCGTAGGAGAAGTGGGTGTTAGCACACCTAGGAGTGGTCTGGTGCAGTAACTTAGGACCTTGGGATGAATTCTGAATTGATTATAGATATGTGTGAAAGGTAGTATGGGCTCGTACTACCGAAAGCACATAATCCGTATAAGGTTCGAGAGGAATCTTGAGGTTACTAAGGAACTAATAGGAGTGTGGCATGGTGTGTTGAGCACCGTGTTTTGATGTCTGATCTTTCTTTGGTATATTTTTAAATATGGTGGCTTTTGAAGGTTTAAGATCACAAGAACTGGTGGCACTAGGAGAGATGGTCTGGGTGAGGAGGATATCATTGGGATCCTTGCTGCTAAAGTGGTCGAGGCATTCATGGAGGCAATTCCAGAGTTGTTTGGGTCAGTCAAGACCGTGTTGATCGATAAGTTTGACTGACGCTATGCCGCCATCACGCAGATAGGTACTTCCACAACCACATTAGTCACCATTACAAGATCTCAGAGAATCGAGGTGATGCAATACTGGGAGTTCAGTTATATGAAGCCTCCATAGTTCAGAAGCAACAGGGACCCAATCATGGTTTCAAGGTGTATTTATGACATAAAGGGCTGTTTCTTCACGTGTTCATGTCCTGGGGGCAAGAGGTGAAGTTTGCATTGAATCTTCTTTGCTGGGGAGCGAAGGATTGGTAGGAGTTTGTGATCCAGGACATTTCATAGGCTGATTAAGCCACAGTGACTTGGGAGCAGTTTCTGGACATGTTTTAAGCGGAGTATATTCCTCTTGTGGAGTGGAAGCGATAGGAGTACCTGGATCTGAGACAGACGACCGATTCGGTGATGGAGATCACTAAGATGTTCACTTTGAGGGATTTGTTTTGTCCTGAGTTCACTACTTCAGAGCAGGCTCAGATGACTTGATAGTTGAGCATGCTCAAGACGGATATTCGACAGTTTGTGTCTACCCAGTTATACAATACCCTCATTGAGCTTCAAGATGCTGCGAGGAGGTGAGAGATTGAGATAGAGACCTAGACGAGGGAGGAATGTCAGGCTTCGATTTAGTCCCAGCTTACAGCAAAGCGGTTAAAGTCTGCCGGCCGAAGTTCGGGATCAACTAAAGGGAGGTGCAGATCTTTTCTATGTCACAGGTGTGGCGAGGAGCGTCATTTTGGTAGAGATTGCAGGTGGAGTGTGTGGGTTTGTTTCCATTGCGGCCAGGATGGCCACATCAGAGCTCATTGTCCCTTTCTCGTTTTTAGTAAAGTGCTGGACCCTATACCCCTAGCTTGGCAGTAACCCGACGATAGTCATGGGACCTTAGGAGTTTCGGGGGTTGATGTTTGAGTTGTCAGTTCTTCTATTTCATCGGTTGTTGCAGTGTTGGTATTCATTTGTATATTCTGTTTATGTTTTGAAGTTTAGTTGTAACCTTGGATGATCAATCGAATAGAATTGCCTGATTAGCTCTATTCTAATTAAATTCTTATTATGAATGGATTAAGTATCTTTGTCCTCGATTGTATGTGTGTTGGAATTTGTGAATGTTGTGTGGGTTCAGATTCTCCGGTATATGTGGATACCAGTGGTTAGGATCAAATAGTAGAGTTCAAGTGGGTCTGGGTATCAAAGGATTGTGAATTTTTTAGATTCTAGCATATTTCAAGTGAGGGAGAGTGGAATCTCATAGCAAGAAGACCTTTTGCGAATGTTTAGTTCTCAGTCGAATTTCTCCAAGCTCAAGACTTCCGCATAACTATTGAATCTTTCAGTTTCGCATCAAGATCATCGTCAACTGTTGGATTTCCCTTCGAGTCGTATTAATTTTAGTTGTGATAGCATTTATAGCATATGCTTGTGCTTTAGATTCTAGGATGTTAGGAGCCCAGGTTGAGGGATGTGATGACGACTTCCTTGTATGTTCTGTTTCATTGGGGCTTGGAGGTCTGATCACAACCCGAAGACCTGGTATGGTCAGTTAAGTCTTGTTGGGATCAATTGTTGTCATCGGTTAGTGGATCGGGGGTAAGACCGAGTGTTTTCATCGGTTAGTAGATCAAGGGGTAAGCCCGAGTGTTGTCATCGGTTAGTGGATCGTGGGTAAGCCCGAGTGTTGTTGTCGATTAGTAGATCAGGGGTAAGCCTGAATGTTTTCAGTAGATAGCTAAGCAGGGTTCTCGAAGCCGAGTAAGAGCGTGGCCTAGTTTGGTATGTGACAAGTTGGTTCTCGTTGCTATGTTGAACTTATGATCAGGATTAGCATGACGACGATTGGCCGATGAGGTTTAGATCTTATCAAATTTTTGGGTTTTTGTTTAGGGGTTCCATCGTGAAGTGGAAGCGAAAGCTGATCTCGAGGACGAAACATAATTTAAGTGGGGGAGAATCGTAACAAAATTGTTTCCTGCCATTTCTGAATCATGGGTCGGAAGTCGATTGTGTAAGGCTTTGGGCCTCAAGGTGGAAAAGTTTAGTCCTTATGGAAGGAGATAATGATAGTTAAGATAGTTCACCCTTGATTTGTGTTTCGGGCTGAAGGGTAGAAAGGGAAAAGTCATAGATCGGGTTCTTGCATGAAATATGGATTTTTTTACGAGAAGTTGTTAGTTAAAGATATCTAGATAATATTGTGGGGCTCTTCAACACCTTTTCATGGATATAAAGAACGTTGAAAACAGATTTGGAACGATGAAGTTATGATTGTTTGAAGTTAGGATGATTTTGGGTTAGACGCCATCCTTGGTACACTGGGCGTACACGATCAAAACCCAAACCCCATTTTCATGGTTTAAGCTATTTAAGCTCCTTAACTTCCCCAAACCCATTCCATTCTTAGCCTCCACCCGTTCAACATCCTCCCTTGAAATCCTAACCCTAGTTTGAGCCTTGTGAGCAAAAATAAGGTGTTTTAAGTGCTTTGGACTGTTCTTTTTGCCTCTTGGAAAGAAGGAGTTCATTGGAGAAGCGTTGATTACATTGGAGCTTGTGGATCCAAACCTTTTTCACCTTGATCTTTCTTTTGGAGGTATAAAGTTTGAATCTTGATGATGTATTTGTTTGATCTAGCTAGTTTTAGGTGTTGTGAGCTTTTCGTAACTTTAGTGCATAAAGTTTAGATCTTGAAAGTTTGTGACCTTATTATGGATAAAGTTGGAATCTTTATCCATCTAAACATCATATCGATTCAGATCAGAAGGTTGGAGACTAGAACTTAATGGATTAAGTTGAAAAAGATGCACTTTTGGTCCCTTTGAGACTTTGTGACAACCCGATATTTCAACTACATGTAAACGACCTAAAAAGTCAAGTATCGTAACCACGTTAGTTGTAATAAAATTAACTTCGAAAATAAAATATCCAAAAATCACTAATTAAATTACCTATTATGTTAGAAATCATTAAACCGTGATCGTACGTAAAAAGAACGCCCAAATCCGACTTCGTATAAGAAAGTTAGGAATTTTTCAAGTTCGGCTTAACGGCAGATGGCTAAAAACTCGAATCAGAGATCGAGCGACTTTTGACCGGAATGACCTAAACGAGAATTGAAGGTCTCAACAATGGTATTTCAGCGGTAAAAAGTCTGGCAAAAACCGACGTCAGATAAAGAAGTTATGAATTTCTAAGGAAATTTTTTTACCGCGACCTTTTAAAAATATATAATAAAAATAATTTCAGAATTTGCCAACACGATCTAAACGAAAGTTGTAGATTATGGTCTCACCTTCGCGTGGATATAAAGAACGTCGAAAACGGAGTTCGTATGAAGAAGATATGAATTTTTGAAGTTTATTAAATTATTTATATATAAATTTAAATAAAAACCCTTGGTATTATCCGAAGGGGAGTCACCAGATAGGGCCGAGTTACGCCCAGCGTAACCCCCGTACGCCCAGCGTACGCGAGGCCTTGGCCTCAGTTCGTCCACGTCGCCCCTATGCGAGCCTACCCGTCCCATCCGAAGCCGAGGCAGTCGAGGACTCGGTCACGCATGACGCACGAGTACGCCCCGCGTACCGAGGCCTCTCAGCCCGCTATAAAAGGGTTGCGAGGGTTCCGGGAAAATCACACAATTTCTCTCATTTCTCTTACGTTCTTGCCTCGTTTTCCGTGCCCGTGCTACCCCGCAGCCCTGATCACTTTGCTCAAGTCCCGAAGGTCGTTTGTGCCCCCGAGATTTCCGAGAATCCCGAGGAAATCCACTTTCTCAAGCCGAAATTCTGTCCGGTTTTCATCCCGCAACCTCCAATCTTTTAAGTGAGTTCATACCCCTATAATTCACACTTTTAAATGTTTTATGAGTACTTTTACATGCTTTTAAAAGGGGGGGGGGGGGGGGAATACAAGTAAAACACTCAATTATTATCGTGTGTTATATAAACTTTCACTATACGCGTTTTATCAAAGGAATCATATGTGATTTAAAACTATTATAGAGAAACTTTCATATGCAAATTATTACACCACGACAACATTTTATCTTTTGAAATGAGAAACGATTTATGTATTTATATAAATCAGATACTTTGCTTATACTACATTTATGTGTGTCGGTTTTGGCACTACAAAAACTACACTTTTCATAACAAGTGAACATCTTCACTACGGATTTATTATACAAACGAAACACACTTTTAGGAAACTATAATAGGTATAGTTTTACGAGAATACTACGAACTTTTACATACATGGAAATACTATTTCAAGAAGCTACTTTCATATACAATAACGAACGAACGTTTTCACACGTAAATCTGTTTTATACTAAGTTTTGTGAGACATTAACTTCACGTACGTTCGAGTACACATTTCAAGTCCTGTATTATATACCAGAATCCCTTGGAGGGGGAGCATGGTGTTTGTGTATAGATCTATACGGGCTTGACAACCCGCGCCCTGACTGTTAGCTACAGTCCACCATTTGGGGTGACAAACTTCAGAACATTCCAACGCCTGAAGAACATTGTATATAGGCATTCCTGTTCAATAGTATGGTTATAAAACTCACATAGAGTATTAAAAACACAATGATTTACGGGGTTTTTCAGATGTATTGGAAAATTTATACGTACATACATTTATTAGAAACAAACATTGGTCTTGAAAGAAGGCTACATTTATACTAGTAGAAAATATAGGATTTTCTAGGAACAAACAAACAAGAACAAAAACATTTCATTTCATACAAACATTGTCATTAAATACTTATGAAACTCACTAGCTTAAATGCTGACCTACTCTTTCAAAACTACTTGTATATCCCAGGGATTCAGTAATCACAGGTAACAAACGGGTTTTGGAGAAGGGACGCTGCGGCGCCAGTTTAATTTCATATTTTGACATCATATTGTAATTGGTTTTGAACATGTACTCTTTTAAACAATGTAAACTTTCAATTATATATATGATGGTTGTATTGCTTTCTTTACTATGTATTCATTTGTTACGTTACCACATGAAGTCATCCGCCCCCGAACGTTTCTGTCGTTCCGGTTTGGGGGTGTGACAGACTTAAAGACTAGATCTTGTTTGTTGGGACCATTCTAATGGGTAAAGTTGGAAATTTAATCCATTATGAAGCTATTAGGAACCATAAAAACATGTGATCTTGATCCATCTATCCCTTCCATGCAATAGTTATGATGTCTTAATGGATTAATAAGTTAGGGTTTTGGATTTTGGACCTTTTCTAGCATTGAAAGTCATGAAAGTGGAAACTTTATGACTTAAGTCGATGTTTTGAGTCTAAATCTGAGCTCTAGATAAAAGGTCTTAAGTGATAAAGTACTTAATGGAGAAATAAGATCGGGTCGCGTACGTTGATCGTACGAGGAGTAAGTTGGGCGTCTGCAGCTGCCATGGACTTTGACTTTGTTGACTTTCGTTGACCGTTGATTTTTGACCAAGTTTGACCTCAAACTTGAGAGTTTTGGACTGTTGATTAAGGTTTTACTTGGTTTTGGTGATTAGCAGATTCACGGGAGCACGTAGTGCATAAAGAGAAACGTGTCTCTGTTTTTTGGGTTTCTTCATTTTAGATGAGTTTTGCCTCATTGTACCCATGGGTTAAAGGCACCAATGTAGGCCTACTATTTTTGGTTATCTTTTACTAGAGGGATGCCATAGAGATTGTATATAGTCATGTAGGATAGTCTGAGGACTCTTGATCTACGCTTTTTTAGTTGTTCCTTGTTTGATTGTGGCCCTAGAGTAGGAGCACCTGTCCGAGTGTCTATCTGACTTCTAAGTATATATGGTTATGTATTCCTTGGACTGTTGGTATTTAATATGTTGCTATGCTGTACTGATCTATTAGATATGTATCCTGGTATATATGATGTTGTTATGCAGTAGTGATCTATAGACATGTATGTCTACCTGTACTTGTTGGTTATCATCTAGTGGAGTGCCCTAGAGACTGTATGTAGTCACATAGGATAACCCGAGAACTCTTGATCTAGGCTTTCTTTCATGTTCCTTATTTGGTTGTGGCTCTAGAGTAAGATCATCTATTTGTGTGGCTATCTCACATCTGGTTACTTATGGTTATGCATTTCATGGAGGTTAGCTGGTAGCGGGACAGTGTGTTGAGAGAGGACTAGTAGGCGGTAGTGAGCTGTATGATTGATGTTTGCATGTATTAGGTGCCTACTTGATGCTTGATTGTTTATATGTCCACATATGATGGTAGTGAGTTGAGGCGGTTCTGCTTTGTGTTGTAGGCCAAGATACCCTGTACGAGCCGACCGTAAGCCGTAGGCATGGAGACTCGGGAAAAGCGGTTGGGTTGAGACAATAGGCCAACAAACCCTGGGTATTCCAACCCGATGGGGGAATTCACTAAGCTTTGTGCTTACCCAGTTGTTTTTTGTTTCAGGTATCATCGGTCAAAATGGGAAGACGAATGCGTAACTATACACATTCATCAACATCAATGAAGATTCCACACTAGGGATGTGCTTCGGGCCGGAACTGACCCGAACCCGAATAACCCGAAACCCGAATTGGACGAAAAGTGAGAACCGAAACCCGGACCGATTATACTGATATGGGATCGGTTCGGTTCGGGTAATACGGGTTTCGGTTCGGTTATTAACCTGAAAGGACCGAAATAACCCAAATAAACATTTACACTATGCTTTTGAACCGAATAACTCGAATAAACCGAAATGACCCGAATAACCCAAATAAACCGAAAAGAACCGAATAACCCAAATAAGGAATTTCTATATTTAGTTCAAGAAAAAAATATTAAAATTAATATTTTTTTTCTTGAACTAAATATAGATTTCCTTATTTGGGTTATTCGGGTCATTTCAGTTTATTTGAGTTATTTGGGTCATTTCGGTTTATTGGGGTTATTCGGTTCAAGTGACTATTCACTTTTCTGGTCGGTCTTTTTGGCCCGATTAAACCTTTATTCGGGTAACCTGGACCGAAAACCCGAAACCCGAATCGGGCAAAAATAGATACCCGAGAACCCACCCAAATAATTTATTCGGTTCTAATTCGGGTCGGTCCGGTTCGGGTTTCAGTTTCGGTTCGAGTTTTCGGTCCAAACGCACATCCCTATTCCACACTTTAATATTACTCTGATTTTCAATAAATTTATTTGGAATAACCAGTTTTCTTCATAATGGATTTATAATTGGGAAGTTTTAACTTTAATAAAATGAAATTTTTTTGGTTGTGAAAATGGGATGTTATAAAGTGAATGGTTACCTCATCTCCTTAAGGATGTTATAATACCATACAATGATCTCCAACTATGGTTGCCACCTACTCTTTCGACGATGGTAAACTGATTAACCTTCATATATCTCTCTTCTAGACATGTTATTCCACAAAAAATAGAGTAAATTACACGAATGGTCCCTATGGTTTAGGGTAATTTGCGCATTTGATCCCTAATTTATATTTTTAACTTGGAAGGTCCCTATTGTTTGTTTTTGTTACGCGCTTGGTCCTTGTCATACATAAAAAGACTATTTTGCCCTTGATTTTTTAATCTATTTAAATAAACACACCCCAACCCCACCCCTCTCACCTTACCTTATCTACGTCATCATTTTTTTGTATTTAAATAATAGTCGTTTTGGGTAAAATGGGGACCAAACGTGTAACAAAAACAAACAGTAGGGACCAAACGCGTAACAAAATCAAACAGTAGGGACCTTCCGAATTAAAAAAATAAGTTGGGAATCAAACGCGTAAATTACCCCAAACCATAGGGACCATTCGTATAATTTACTCCAAAAAAATACTTCCTAATAATTTCAAATTCCCATTCAGTAACTCTAATCCATCAATGATAATGTGGTCTCAAGTCTCAACGTCATTTTAATGCGATTCTCAATTTCTCTACAAGGAAACCTTCCTATACGATGTATAAACTGGCACACATACATAAAATTACACATAGATTTACATTTCACCAAAAAGTTGACATGAACTCATTATTTATTTACCTTATTCCTAATCTATAAAATATTTTCAAGTAAAAATCTCCATTTGACTCCATCCTTGAAAAAACAAAGGCTTTTGTCTATTTTTAGGTTGTGTTGATCGCTATATATGTTGGAAAAGGAGCCGATGTAATTGTGATATTTGTTACCTATTTCATATTCCAAAAAAACATAGTGACCTCACGTAAGCTCAATGACGATTCAAAGTATCAAGTTCATAAAAACATACATCGTTACAACCTTTGGGATAGGGTCATATTGGAACCTATCTTAAGAATCATTACATCATTATTGAAAAACTTCATTAAACGTCATCATATATCTCTTTTTCCTCTTGATATTTTTCCTTTATCTCTCTCTCTCTCTCTCTCTCTCTCTCTCTCCACACACACACACACACACTCTCTCTCTCTATCTCTTATGTTTTAGCAAGGTTTTAAATAACGCTCGACGTTAGCTAGTCGGTGGACTGGGGTTAAAGGATTAAGCGAGTATGCGAGGATTATCAGGGGATTACAGGAGGACCTAATTGCTAATTCGTTGAAATTTAAAAAATTAAATATGACTAATATCATAACAAAATTCGTAAATATCACTAATATTATAACAAAATAGGTTAATAAGATTAATACAACATTAATCATTCCTCAACTAGTTTCTATTGAGATAGAAGTTCTTCAAAGTATTAAAATTGCATTGTTTGTTACTGCTTCACTCATATTTTAGATAGTGATTAATTGCTAGATGTCTTTTAATTGGTCGGGTAGCGTCTAAGGACTAATTAGAGATTATTCGTGACATAGTCGAGATTTTTAGAACACTGTTTTTGGTTAATATACTTATAACCTGAAAAAACACCACAGAAGAACAAATGGCACGATCTCATAGGATTTTAGAACTAATCAAATAATAGGCTTCCTTGATTTCCTTTATATAGAAGTTACATTAAAGGAAACACTTTGAATCGTACAACATATCAACATTATTACTCAATAAGATGTTATCTTGATAAAGAAAAAGTATAGAAAAAACATTTCTCCAACTCATCTTGAGGTACATGCATTGATTATATATGTCAATGTGGGGTAGAAGTTAAAAACTTTAAGCGGGGTTTCATAGAAAATAATAATAAATAAATAAATAAACAAATAAATAGATTAAAGCTGATAGTTTCATTTTATTTACTTATTTTTTTAGTTTATTTTGGCACAATTAATCTCATTTTAGTTAATCCTCATGCATATTTTCTCTTTTTGTTATTTTTCATCTTCATTGTGTTCTTTCTAGTTTATTGAGCTTATTTTTAGATTTATCAAAGACTATTCAATACAGAGCGGTTACGAGAGTGTGAAGCCTTGAAACATGGAGCTTGCGGTGCATTTTCGGATTATCTGACGGACACGATTGGGCTAATGGTCTAAGAAGAGATGTGATGATTTGGGCTTGAGAAGATCAAAGGAAGATATAGGCTAATTTGGAGGCATTTTATTGGCAATCAACAAGGGTTGGTCTTAAAAGAAAATGGAAAAAGATAATTGAAGTTGTGGAATTGATTGATTGAGTGAGAGTGTTCGAGCTTTGGATGGTTTAGAGTAGATGAATCGGGCCGGAGTTGAAGAAATAATGAAGAATCATGGGCTATGAGCTAATGGAATTCAAACTGGGCTAGTAGGATAATGCAATTTAGGCCCAAGAAATGAAAATGGCCCATTCATGACCAGCTCATACGACCAGCGTAAGAAATAGGCTAAAACCCATGCGGCTCACGTGACTTCCTGCATGTGCATTTTCGTGATTTTGTTTTTGGCTTCTATTTGAGGAAGTTTGGTGGGAGTCTTTTAACACTTCTTCACATCCGAAAATTGGTTATTTCTCTGGAGTTTTGGGAGCTTTTGGAGCACTTGAAGAACATCAAGACATCATCTTTTTGCTCTTAATTCTTGCTAAATGTTTGGTACTTTAAACTTTTACCTTGTTTTCTTGAGCTTAACCATGCTAGGCTAGCTAAACTAATCTTGGTTGACTTTGGTGAAATCACTTGAATATTTGGTTGAATATTGCAGATCACCATGAACTTGTTCTTGAATCTTTATGATAATGTTTTATGTTTTAACATCTTCTTGTTACTTATATGTTTTTATTCATGAGTTTAAATATTTGTAATGCCCAGTTGGCTAATTTCTTGATTAAGTAATGGATCCTCAATTTAGTAAGCAACAAGTGGTTCTTGTGTTAGTTTTCACTTCATACAATCATAAAAACATTTTCTCCAACATGGTAGTGAAAGCATTTGACTCCTCTTGGATTTGGTGACTTTTGGTTCTTAATGCTAGTTAATTTTCACTAATTACATGCTTAATGGAAATTGTGACTTTAACTAAGAAAATATGTTATGATCTTCTCTAACTATTTTAACAATTAAGAAAAGTTTAGGTAATCTCAAACTTTTTGGATTACTATAGCCAAATTAGAGATTTAAAACAAGTATTGCACCTTGGAATCTAGTAATATGCTCATCAAATGTTCAAGTGAGGAAACCTTATGTCAACCATATTTCTCTTATTGATTTTACATTAAACTCTTGCTCTTGTTGAATTGTCTTTTTAAATCTTAGTTTAACTCTAGTTTACTTTTAAATATTTCAAAAGATAAAAAAAACCCTTTTTTATTTTTAATTTAGTTTTATAAGTATTTGTATGACAAGATTTTCATAGAAATAACTAATTGAACCAATCACCATGGATACGATCCCTTTACCACTATACACTATTTTAGTGTACACGATTTAGGGTTATTTAATAATAATAATAATAATAATAATAATAAATAAATAAATAAATAAATAAATAAATAAATAAATAGATTAAAGCTAATTAAATAAAAAAACTAATAAATTTAAAGAGCTTCAAAATGTATAATATAAAAATTAACTAAATTGAAATTTAATTAAAATATCTTAGGTGAAAGTTAAGCAAATCCATTATAATTAGGATATGGATTTGGTTATAATTTTTTTCATTTAAGATTAGATTACAAGATATAAAACTATAAGTTTGAATTATAAGGTCAAACTGAGTTAAATATAACATTTAAAGATGGGGAGGCAATAGGCGCCAGGGGGTGTTAAAATTTTGGTGTCTTTTTTATTCTCTACAAAAGCTATAAAGGAGTCACAACCCTCCACACCAACATCCCTCCATGACATAGGGTGGCGGTGTGCACTCCACCTATTCAAAACCTCAACACCATGCCTATACAATGGATGGTATTTCGCATAACCTAACAACAAATCAATAAGTAAATTGTTTTCACAGAAGTTGTTCTAGTTGACAATCTCAACTAGGGATGTCAAAAACTTTCGTAGGACCCATATACCGTATATGATTAATTTTTTAAAACATTCGAGGGCGGGGGTAGGATTAAACCCCATTTTATTTTCGGGATTGGGGTCGAGAGTGGGTATTTCCATCTTGTACTCCTACGAGGCCCGTTTGTGTGTGTGTGTGTGTGTGTATATATATATATATATATATATATATATATATATATATATATATATATATATATATATATATATATATATATAAGTTTGTTGGATTTGTGTTTTTTAATGTCGGGTTTGTAATTTTTTAGTTGCTGAAAAACTAAATTTTAAGCTTTTAAAGTGATGTAAAATAGTTTTTAGCCCAAAATATAACAGTTTTTTTAGCAACAAAGTCAATTTTAAGCCAATAAAACAGGGGGAACGGGGGTGGGATTGAGGGTGACGAATGTTTTCGAGGGCGGGATCGGGAACAATGTAAACGAGAGATTCGAAGGCAGGAACGGGGGCAACTATTTACACTTCCGTTTGATCTCGTTGACATCTCTAATCTTAACAAATGTAGTTTTGGACTAACAAAAAAAAGCTACATTTTCAAGACATTCTTTTTAGTTTTGGATTCAACTGGTAGTTTTTTAATGTTTATATTTATTTTATTATGTATGTAAAATACTCTTTATTTTCTTGTTTTAAATAGGTTTAAGTGGATAGTAGTTTTGGTTACGAAATTCCTTTATTTAACTAAGCAATTGTTTACAAAAATGAGTTATAAGAAGTTATGTCTAGAATAGATTAAAATAGTTTTTCACAAAAAAAATGTAAATCAAAGACAAATACTTGTGTCTTATAGTTACTTTTCGTCATCACTCACCTGATGCGATTTATAAACACTCTCTGTCTATTCAAAATTTAAAATCATCTACTCATCAAAAAGCCTAACCCTTATCGGAAATCTCATCCTTGTCGCCAGAGTCGGAAACCCTTTTCCGACTGGAAAACCTTCAACAAAAATAATGAAGTTTCTAGATATATATCGTGGAGATTTCTAGCAAATATGACGGTTTTGAAGAATCTTAGTTCATGAAAAACATCATGACAACTATAACTGATAGATAATCAATTCTACAATAACAAACCCTTATCAGTGATTATGGCTTTTATGCCCCTCGTAGTTGTGGTCTCCGCCGAGCATATCCAACCGATTCCACCTCATATTTTGTTAAGTGATTTTTCAAAATCCAACATTAATGATGCCTACCACATGGATATGTTGGTGGGTGGGAAGATTATTAAGAAAAAAAAATCAAATTATTTTCTATTTTTTCCAGTATCGAAAGGAAGAGTTATTATTCCCATTGGAACAATTAAGGGTTAATCAAAGTTCTTTGATGAAGTATGTATTTATGCAAAAAAATAAGATAACTTAAGTTCTTAGACATATGTGCATGGTTTGTGAAATGCTTAGATTATGTAATGTTTTTTTTGGAAGTATTTATGTGTTTTGATTTGAATTCGATTTACGATGGCTCATTTTTTATTCTTAGATCTGTTACATTTTGATGAAAAGTTTGAAAATGTTGGTTAAATGGAATTAAGTTGGGATACATCAAGATTATAGAATTAGACGATGAAAATATAGAAAAACTTGTTGATACTTGTAATAAACAAAATGATGTAGACAGTGTGATATGGTAGAGATAATGTTGCTATAAATTTACTTGTTTTTAAGACAAATTTCAGAAATGGTCCATATAACATGAATAATATAGCAATCAATATACAAAAATTCAACCCTTTGCTTTAATAGATTTATCCATAAGGACCGTTCACCAAAAAAATAAATCAAACTTAGGGATCACCTTTGCAAAAATTCTTAACGAATACCAAATCTAGTTGTTTTTGCTAAACACATCGACTATTTATGTAAATTTGTCTAAAAAATATTATTTATAATGGATGAAAGGAATTGCAAAATATATTTTTCTAAAGTTTTTTGTAACACCCCGATGATGAGGTATTTTCAATTTTAACCTTGAGTATGAAAGAACATTGAATTTTGACCCTTGGGTTTGAAAAGATTGCAAGAATGGCTTATAGTGACATTTTTGTAATTTTAGCCAGGAGGTAGTACGTTGAGCGTACGATATGTACGCTAGGCGTAGGTGTACTGGGGCGGACCCTAGCACCCTAGGCGTACACCGCATATGTCCTAATTTTTAGGGTTTTATCCATATTTAAGCATCGTTATCCCTCAGTTCTCATTCCCTCTCCAGCCTCCATCGGAGAAAAATGACTCCCAAGCTAATCCTAAGTGAGAAGAGTGCATCTTAAGCTTATCATTGTGTTTTGTGGCTTTCTTGAAGATGAAGAAGGCGGTAAGAAGAGCTTGGAGCTTGGAAGCAACTTGGATATGGGATTATCAACTTGCTAGCAACCTCCAGGAGGTAAAAAGTTCATAACCTGATCACTCCATCTTATAGATCTATCAATTTCTTCATTTAGGACACTTTTGGTCCAAATATGGTGACTCCTGAGCATCGCATGTTCTTAGCCAAATAAGTCGTCCTTTCAGACCTTATGAGGGGTCTTAAGTCATAAAAATGTGGTCTTGATGCTTAGTTTTCCTCCATGCATGATCTAGAAGGTATTAATGTTGGATTAATGTCTAAGTCCATAACTATAATTGGTAAGACTTGACCCGACCCGGCATGGTCCATTTGGGTTGCATGGCATCATGCACTTGGATAGACTATAATGAGAGAAATAAGACACTTACGGTTATTAATATATTATAAGTTCTAGTATATTAATAATAAGAATAATGAGATTATTTAATTAGTATTGATCAAGAATTAATCTAGTATTAATTAAGTGATCAAAAGAAGACTAATTAAATATATGGGTTGATTGTGTAAATCATTCATTCTTATATATGTGGGCTTGTGATCCAAGATTCCTTATGTTGGACTAAGTCCATGGGGTGACCCATGGATACTCCATGGACGTTAAAACCCATGGAGTATAAGGAATGGGTAAAGTTATGAGTTACATGGTGTAACCCTAATAGCCACCATATAAAAGAAACCCATGGCTCAAGAAATCGTGACTATGACTACACTATGTGTATGTATGAGGGCTACACGATTTCATGAAGTGTTCTAATTTCTCTCTAAGTTATTCCAAGTGCTTATGGTGTTGTGTGAACCATTTGAGGTGTCACACTTGGGGCACTAGGCACTCAAGCTTCATGAAGACAAGCACTATCAAAGAGGTATGTATTCTATCTTGTTATATTGATAATATTGTATGCTAGATTAGGATAATACCTTGGATGTTCATATTTGCATGTATAATAGAGAAAACATAGATCCAAGGTATTTAGGGTTGCATGTACACTTAGGAGTGTTAGAATGCTCATAACCCAACAGTGGTATCAGAGCCTAGGCTTGTTTTCTTGTTATACCTGCAATAGAAGCTGAAAAATCGAGTTTTGATGCTGTCAGCCCAGCTGACTCGCCGAGTCCATGAAGGGACTCGACGAGTCCAAGGCAAAATGCATCCAACTCGCCGAGTTGTGTTCATGCACTCGACGAGTTGGACCCCAGACAACATATCTTCGAGGTTTTTGGCTAGAAATGGACTAGGAACATTACCCTAAGTTGTTTTGAACTTATAAACTTGTTTTTAAATGTGGTAATGTTCATGCTAATCCATTTTCAAAGATAATTGTCAATAGATTCATGTTTTGTATTAGTTTAAAGGTTAGACTAATTACATGAAAAAGTTTGATTTGAATTATCTTGTTCTTATGAGTTGCTTAGATTAATAGAAAAGTTGAGTGAAAAAGTTGTTTTCAATCCAAATTAATCTAAGAGTTGAGTATAAAATGTGTTTGTGTAACTTATCCTTAAGTTACATGAAGAGTCACATTAAAGACTCATAAAACTCATAAAGTTGGCAAAGGTTACAAAAAAGATGAAGAGTCTTGTCCTTAAGTTATGGAGGTTCAAGAGTCACTTCATTAATAAATAAATAAATAAAATATGTAACCTTAATTAATTCCATAAGTTATAAAATAAAGAAAAGATTAATTCTTTATTAGTTTAAAGTCTTCCATAATTTGTCCACAAGTTATGGAACTTGAAGAGTTTTTGGATTAAAACTACTTTAAATACATAAGTTATGGAATTAATTAGTTTTGAATAGTTTCAAAACTTGCCCTCAAGTTTTGGAATTTGTAAAGTTTTCTCTTATGAATACTTTAATTCCAAGTTAGCCCTTAGAATTTTAAAAGTTAAAATTCAACCCTTATACTTTATAATATTATAAGTTAATAATATATATGTATAAGAGTAAAGTCGGTCTTACCGTTAGTACGCCTCATTCACGAAGCCGGTCTATAAGGTGGGTATAAGGTTGTTGCCTATAAAATGGCAACTTAATGGGTGTTCACTCTCACCCACCGCTCGCTTGACTGGTGGAGGGTCGTTAGCCGAACGGGTTTGACATGACTATAACTCTCCCTTCATTAAAAGTATTAATGATAAATACTAAGTAACTAAACTTTTAATAATACCCAATCTTAGTTACTTAGAAAAATGTGAATAAGGTGCTAATCCACGAAATTACACTTTGCACTTTGTTTGAGTCGGTTAGTGGAGCGTGTGTGGTTAACCGGCACACTAACTCGTATTTAACAAGGTAGGCAAAGGGTAACTTAATGTTTATCATAGTATCGATGGAGTGTGTGTGGTTAACCGGCACATCGATTGAGGGGTAAACACTTAAGGGTACCAAGTAATTTGCATGGTTACTTCACACCTTGTTTTGTGATCCTCGGCATCCCAGTCACAAAACCTGAAGGGCACACTCGAGATTGAAACATGCCATTGAACAGTTCAATGAATCTCAAAAGATCTAGGAGTTTCAAAACCAATTAAAACCTAATAATACATTTCGTTTATCTTGGTGGAAATTGGTGAATCGTCATTCACCTACCTTCAAATTGTTTTATAGCTTGGATTACGGCATACCTCTTCTAAGTTATAAAATAGTTTGTTGGGTCCTAGCCTTAATATTTTCATATTGGGTGTCATATTAAGGACTCAAAGATCAACTATCTTGAATATCTCCTAAAACATGTCTGGTTTAGACATTTATGATCTTCCCAAATATCTTGAAACAAGCTTTCCTAATGAAGATGATGTCCCATGGATATCATACTTCTTTCTCCTCCTCCGATTATTCTCCCTAACCCACAAGTTCTTGAAAAGTTTAAGGTCACTCAAGCCCTAATGGCAAGGCAAGGTCTAGGTGTGATCACATCTTGGAGATGTAGTCACATATTGACAAGCCGGGAGAGGTGGGTGTCAAAGTCTTGAGAAAGTTGGTGGTTCAATCACTTTCTAAGTCACATAGTGAGTTCTTTTGGGACACCTATGAAATAGACTATGACAAGACCCTTAATGATCTCATCTATTGTTAAGATCAACTTCCTGAAACTTTATGGACATTGACAATGGTGACACTGGAAATACAGAAAAAGCATTCTCTTCCCAATGGAAAGGGATTGACCATAGTCAACTAGGTTGACCAAATGGTAAAGAGAAAAAGGCTAAGTCTATAATAGTCCTGTGTACCATTATCAAAGGGTCCATATGTTTATATTGCCAAAGTAAGGGTCATTAGTTGCGAAGCTGCCAAATTTACCTAAGGACGTTAAAGTCAATAAGATTGACTCTACTTCAGGTAAAGTCCACTAATCTAACTCTGTTAAGTTTCTATTCTGAGATTCCTGATACATGATGTGACTGGGTCACATGGTAATGTTTTAAGAATCAAAGAAAAGTAAAGGAACTTAAAGAAAGAATATGCTGAATCTGATCGCATAGATGGATTTCTATCGCGTAGTTTGAAAATCGGATTCTTGAGCTACTTCTTAGGAGTTATGAGATATTGCTAAGGAATAGATAACAACAAGTTTTCATATGGATTGTAAGGATAAGTTTTCCGCATAGTTTTAAAATAAAAGAAAATTTTTGATTTTATTTATTTTAAAATATCCTTACAATGGCATTTGAGGAGAAATTGTTGCTTATATGATTCCATTAATAGCAAGAGTGGAAATATGAAATTGATTCCTTCATTTGTGGTAATGTCTAAATTTACCAAATAAGGAAAGATTCTCATCACCCAAGTCTCAATTGGACCGGAACTTGGAATCATGCAAGTTGTATAGCATGATGAATGAGAACTTTCAAGTATTGGAAAAATTAAGACTAATTACTTATTCACATGGATGTGTGAGTCAAGTAATGGACTAAGGGATCGAGTACATAGTCATGTGCACTGATTAAGTCTACCACAAAAGATATAAGGCTATTCGTCATATTTTACTAGAGTTCAGTAAATATGATTATACTTACAAGCTTAAGTGTAACTCTGAGACACTGGAAAAGGTTCCAATGTAAGGCAGAGCGAATAAGAAGAATCAAATTAGGCAGAAGGATAAAAGTTTCTCAAATCTGAAAAGATGGGAGAGTACTTTAGTATCAGCTTTGTGATTATCTTAATGATTAAGAAACCATATCAAAATTTGTTCTCTAAGGAAGTCTTAGTTCATTTTTATGACTAAGAAGAAGGGATCTTGAATTGTTGAAATGGTTAAATCAAGAAGACGAGTCATACTTCGTTTCAATACAAGTCTTAGAGTCATACTCCAAGATTGTAATATGAGTGACATGTCTTAAATAAGGTTTAAAACACTTGACAAATGTAAGAGTAAAAGTTTTCTACTCTTGTACATTTGAAATTGGTAAGTTGTGATGTTTTGGATAAAACAAAGACCAACTTCGGCCAATTATGTGAAGTGTTTGTCTTGATTAGAATCCACACTATCTCTTGGATGTTTGACAAGGAAGTCTTATAGGTCAAGAGGACAGTGGGAGTCTTAAAGGTCTTGAAAGTCTCAAGAACTAATCAAGAATAAAACCTAAAGTTCTTCACTAGCACACGACTTAAGGTTTATAACCTATCATGTTGACATATTCTGTGCCCATTCTAATCAAAGTTGGCTTTGCATATGAGTTATTAGAGTTCTCAATGTGTTGCACAACAACTTGGAAGCAATGGTAGGCCCTTGAGCTGCCAGGTGGCAAGAAATTAAGATTGAGTTCAATCCATATGGTTTTGGATTTGACATTATCCTTGTCTTGTGATTATGGTTTTGACAAATTCATATGGGTAGGAACTCATACACCATTAAATCTAAGTGTCATAAGGTTTCTCTCCGATTCATGAAAATGATGGTGAGGAAACACTTCCACTAAGTAGATTTTAGCTAGATAGCAATTGTGATCTCAAAGTCGTTAGTGGAGCGTGTGTGGTTTACCGGCACACTAACTTGGACTTGTGAGAAATGGCAAAGGTCAAAACGATCAAGACTATGATTACGGCATCCCTTTTCATAGTTCTTAAAATTGTTTTGACACACTCATGAGCTATCTAAGGGAAGGTGTATGTTTTTGATAAAGTCTTATCAAAACAATCTAGTATCAGAAATCTGAACTTTGGTAAGAAAGTCAATAAAGTATTGATTTCTAGAAGTCGAGCTTTCTGAGTACATGTCAAAGCAAGTGGGAGCATAAGTGTTATGCTAATAATCATCATGTTAGTGGGAGCATGATAATTACGATAAGTATTGCAAGATAGCAATGTTAATTATAGAAAAACAAAAAGGTTTCAACTAGGAAAAAGTTGTTTTGCTATAATTAATGGAGAGGAAATTATACTTCATCTCAAATCTATAAGCTTAGATCGTGAGGTTTTAATCATTTAGTCAAAGATATATATGAATTTCATGTTGGAATGGCTCAACATAAGGAAATTTTGTATATGGGTCCATTATTTGCGTTCTTAAATTCGATTATGATTACGGCATCCCTTTTCATAATCTGAATTATGAGAACTTGGCAAATAGAAATGGAAATGTTATAGCAAAAGACTGGTTTAGTCTTTATGTGAGACATCATGAATCGTGTCCCATATGCTTCGGATATAGGACCGGTTACATGTGCTATATTCATCCTTTCTAAAATTTTCCAAATGCCTGGGGCGTTAAGAATGGAAAAGGTTTAGAACTGGATATGACTAAAAAGGATTAAACAATTGTCGAGGACAATCTAAGGTTTACCAAAGATTGGTTTCTCAAGGACAATTGGAAGTATAGTGATAATTCTGGAAGGACCATATTGACATAATCTGTAAGGAGGCAACTCTTGTTCAGAGGTGATAGTCAAAATGGAATCTGGAAATGTTTCAAAGTTAGAATTTTCAATCTGTGTAAGATTAAGGAAACTTAATGCAAGAAGGATGGTTCCAAGGACTTGATCTCCTTTGGAATGCTCTGTAATGATTGTTGTTAAGTCTTTCTGACTTTGTGCATAATCATTACAAGAGGATCGATGCATATAAGTTTAGAATCTAACAGATTTCAGTAAATGACATGAATTTGGAATTCTTGCATTTGCAGTAAGGATTTGGGAGTGTGAAAAGAGAATCATTGAAGTTATGTTCATTTGATCTAGTTCACAAAATAAAGATCATAGACAAACATATTATGCATACTTGGTGTATGGCATGACTATTGTTTAGAAAAACATAGTGTGCATGCTTGGAGCATGGGACAATTATTGTTTCAAATTCAAGAATAATGTTGATAGCTGAAACAATATACAATGAATAATGTGTAATCGTATGGTGATAAATAAAAGGAGTTTTATTTATATTCATAAGTTCTGAGACCATATTGGATTCAATTATTATTGTGTTTCACTTTGCATGTTTTGACTTCCTGAATAAACTAGGTTATTCTTTCGGAATGACTAAGTTATTCAAACCATCCACAGTCGGTCATATGTTGGAAGTAGATATGAATTAAGACTGTCATGGGTTGGCTTGTAGAGGTCTAAGTTGTTGGACAAATGGCTACAACACTCATGAGTGCTCATAAGTTCTGAGTATTGGATTCAACCCGCGCTCATTGGAATCACTTCATGGATTTTATCACGAGTGATCATGAGACGATAATATCTTATATTCTTCAAACCTAGAGATATGAGTTGTTACTATGAGTTGATAGTACATTGATTACACGAAACGCATTGGTAACTCGATGTTATAAAACGTGTCTTTATGTATGATTCAACAAGTAGTAGAACAAGCCATATGAGTCGAAGTTTATCCATTCCTTTTACCTTCGGGATGAAAGCGATATCTGTGGGCCCCTCGATGATTTGATGATGACAAATGGAAGTGCTCGGCCGGGCCAGGATTGATTTGATTTGTTCAATTAGTCAGTCGTGATAAATCGGAAATCGGGAAACAACAAATGGACAGAGAGAATGATTATAATCCATGTCTCAGTCCATATGATATCTAGAATGGAGGAATATATGATCCCTTATCTAATGGACAAGTCGTTGACAAAGATCAGAGTTCATCTACAAGGTCAGAGTTCGACAGAAGCTTTTGAGAGCTACGATTGCCAGTTGGTTCCTGAAGTCATACGCAATAATAGTTTTAGACTTATCCAAGTGGGAGACTGTTGGATTAATGTCTAAGTCCATAACTATAATTGGTAAGACTTGACCCGACCCGGCATGGTCCATTTGGGTTGCATGGCATCATGCACTTGGATAGACTATAATGAGAGAAATAAGACACTTACGGTTATTAATATATTATAAGTTCTAGTATATTAATAATAAGAATAATGAGATTATTTAATTAGTATTGATCAAGAATTAATCTAGTATTAATTAAGTGATCAAAAGAAGACTAATTAAATATATGGGTTGATTGTGTAAATCATTCATTCTTATATATGTGGGCTTGTGATCCAAGATTCCTTATGTTGGACTAAGTCCATGGGGTGACCCATGGATACTCCATGGACGTTAAAACCCATGGAGTATAAGGAATGGGTAAAGTTATGAGTTACATGGTGTAACCCTAATAGCCACCATATAAAAGAAACCCATGGCTCAAGAAATCGTGACTATGACTACACTATGTGTATGTATGAGGGCTACACGATTTCATGAAGTGTTCTAATTTCTCTATAAGTTATTCCAAGTGCTTATGGTGTTGTGTGAACCATTTGAGGTGTCACACTTGGGGCACTAGGCACTCAAGCTTCATGAAGACAAGCACTATCAAAGAGGTATGTATTCTATCTTGTTATATTGATAATATTGTATGCTAGATTAGGATAATACCTTGGATGTTCATATTTGCATGTATAATAGAGAAAACATAGATCCAAGGTATTTAGGGTTGCATGTACACTTAGGAGTGTTAGAATGCTCATAAGCCAACAATTAAGGCATTAAGAAGTTGGGGTTTTGTGTATTATGTACTTAATGGACATGCAAAGTCATAAAGTTGGAAACTTTATGACTCTTAGTGGTTTTTAGCCTTGGATCTGAAGTTTGGACGTAAGAGCTCAATGCATTAAGCTCTTATTGAGAAAAGAAGATTTTGGGCGTATGTTATGTGTACCCCAACATACGCCGCACATACGCAGTCAAAATCCGACTCCAGTCAAGTCATGAGTATGCCCAGTATAGGAGCTGAGTACGCCCTGCGTACTCAGCCGAGTGGACCAAGTGGACTTCTTGACTCGTTGACTTTGACTTTGACTTGACATGGGTTGATCAAGTTTAACTTAAGGGTATTTTTGGTATTTTTGAGCTATAGTTGAGCCTTGGTCTCTGACCGTTGAATATGTGACATGTAGAGTCGATATTTCGATCCATATCTTGTTCAACTATTCCTCAGACTGTGAGGTGAGTATCCTCACCTTCTTCGGTCTGGAGCGAAGGATTAGTGGAGATTGGGGACTAGATCGTACACTCCGGAGCAGAGGGTTGTTGTGACTTGGGAGTAGTTCTCTGAGATGTTCTGCTCGAGATATGTTCTATTGGTGGAGCACGAGAGGCTAGCTCAGGAGCATTTGGATCTGAGGTAGGGGAGTGAGTCGGTGACTGAGGTCACCAAGATATTTACAGAGAGAGCTATGTTTTGTCCTGAGTTTGCTGCTTCTGAGCAATCTCAGATGACCCGGTACTTGAGCATGATCAAGACGAATATCCACCAGTTCATATCCAAACAACACTATGGTACACTTGTGGAGTTGTAGGAGGCCGCTAGGAGGCGGAATATCAAGATGGAGCTCCATGTGAGAGAGTGTAGGCAGGTGCCGGTTCAGACACAGCCTGCGGCGAAGTGGTTCAAGCCCGCTGATTCGTGGTCCGGAGGTCAGCAGGGTCACATTTGTAGATAGTGGGGTAGGGTTCATGAGGGTATCTATCGATCTTCATTTGGTTGCCACAAATGTGGCAAGGAAGAGCATTATGCCAAGGATCATCGTCAGTAGACTCTAGTTCCGAGCACAAGGACTTGCTATCACTATGACCACGTGGACTATATGAAGGCCCAATGGCCTTTTCTTACTACTAGACAAGCATAAGCTCCAACGCCAGCTACTCTGAAGATCATAGATGGGAGCCAGGGCAGAACGGAGCCCCCGAGGGCTCGAGGTTGCGCTTTTCAGCTCACGGAAGAGGAGGAAAGGGCAGTGCCAAATGTCGTTACTGTTATGTTTCAATTTATTGTTTTGTCGATTATTTTATGGTATGCTTATGTTTATGTTTCTAATAAGTACATTTTTATTGAACTCTTTCCATCGTTTTGTGTTATTTGACTCGGGCGCGAGTCGGTCCTTTGTGTCTCGATCTTTTAGTAGGGATTTTGATACGAATCTTAGCTATTTGGAGTGTTCGTTGCGAGTTTCTATTGCCAACAAACACGAGATTTCTGCATCCCGAGTGTATTGGGGTTGTATTTTGGAGATTTTCGGGGTGCCTTATCCGATTGATTTGATCCCAATTCCTATGGGGGGATGTATGCGTAATAGTGGGGATGGATTGGGTGAGCAGGTTTGGTGCTATGATCGATTGCGAGGGTCAGCGAGTGATAGTTCGAACCCTAAGTAGGGGATAATTGGTCATCTACGGAGAGGGTACCGGGGTTGGATCTGGGTTTTGTTTGGCAGCCATGGCTCAGTTGTATATTCAACATGGGAGTATGGGTTATCTTGCCTATGTGGTTGATACACGGGTAGGGGAGCATAATTCAGTTTCAGAGGTGCCAGTCAGGGAGTTTATTGATGTGTTTCCTGAGGAGTTCCCGGGTGTGCCTCCCGAGAGACAGATTGAGTTCAGGATTGACCTAGTGCCAGTGCGGCTCCAATTGCCAATGCGTCGTACCGCTTGGCACCACACGAGATGCAGGAGTTGTCCTTTCAGCTTCAGGAGCTGTTAGTCAAGCAGTTCATCAGGCCGAGCAGTTCGCCGTGAGGAGCGCCAATACTGTTCGTCAAGAAGAAGGATGGTTCACACCGAATGTGCATTGATTACTGGGAGTTGAACAAGTCGACGGTGAAGAACCATTATCCCCTTCCGTGGATTGACGACCTCTTTAATCAGTTGCAGGGTGCATCTTGATTCTTTAAGATCGACTTGAGGTTAGGGTATCATCAGGTGATGGTGAGAGAGAAGGATGTGGAGAAGACACCCACATGTCGTTTTCCCATTCAATTGGTTACTAAAGAAGGATACAATCTCTATACTAATAAATAAAGATCTACTATGCCACATGTCATTTTCTCATTCAATTTGTCACATAAGATTTTTTCGTAATTTTGAAATATGTATTTTCCACTTGTCATTTACTTCATTTTTTTTTCCAATGTGTCATTAATTTAGTTTCCATGAATTAGATTTACCATAATGACTATATTATTTTCAAATTTCAAATTTCAATTACTTTTTAATTATAAGTTAAATTTGACGTTATAACTAACTTTTAAATTTTTGGTATATCTCTAAATTAATAATTTATTTAAAATTATTTATTTAAAATATTTGATTAGTAACTATGAATTTTTGCTATGAAAATTGAATTAATTTTATAACAGTGGTTCCCACGGGTTATAAACTAGTATTATTATAATTAACTCGTTTAGTACACGGGTCTCACAATTGGCTAGATGTCATTGGGCGTGTTTGGTAAAAGTAGCTGTTAGCTGGAAACGGGTAGCGGTTAGCTGGTAGCGGAAAGCTGTAACTTTTATTTGTTATATGAATGTTTGGCAAAAGTAGCTGGAAGCTTTTGAAATATATAAAATTACATAAAAGGACAATCGATTAAAAATAAAAAAATATATAAATATATTTTTAAGGGTAATTATGGAAATTGATTTCAAAAGTTTCGGAGCGTTTTGTTAAAAGCTACATGAAGTAGCTTTTAGAAATCGGAGCGTTTTGTTAAAACTATAAGCTAAACGCTCGTACTGTCAAACGAAACTTTTTGTTTAAACTAAAGCGTTTTGTAAAAAGCTAAAAAATAAAAACTATCAAACGCTTCCAAAAACTCCGTGCCAAACACGTCTATTTTATCATAATTTTGAGATATTTATTTTTCACTTGTCATTTCGTTAATTTTTATTTTTCTAATATATCATTAATTTAGTTTCCATAAATTAAACTTACCATAATAACTATATTAATATTAAATTTTGAATTTCAATTTTAATTTCAAATAAATTACAGTTTAAATCTTCGTATTTAATATATATATATTTTTTATATTTAACCAGTTTAGTAAACGAATTTCACAATAAAGTGCGTAATTTTAATTTTTTTTCGTATGTTTAATTTTAATTTTTTTTATTTATAATTTTCATTTTTCAAATTCAAATAAACTTTTATAATAAGCTCTTTCCCGTTTACCATTTTGTTTTCAAGTGTCACAGCGAAGACTAGTAATCCAATAAAGAGTCAATTTATAATTATCATTTCTAACTTTTGAAAAGCTAAGAAGAGATGAAACCGACATTTGAAGAATCCTCTAGCTTACTTGTAACTTAATAGCGTCAACTACGTGTCTCATGACCCTATAAATTCAACACCCTCACAATTCTTACAATCACACCAATCTCATTTCTCTATTTCATCCAAGAACAACCAATCAATCAAAGAGTATTTCCCTTCACATACTTAGTTTTTATTCTTAATTCAGATTCAGCTTTCATCATGTCTGACAAAAAAGAGTACAGCGAAGAGGTCGTCGAGAAGTCCGATCGTGGACTGTTCGATATTTTTGGGACGAAAGCCGAAGAGAAGAAAGGCGAAGAGGCCGCGATCTCATCGGAGTTTGAACAGAAAGTTCAAGTCTCTCACCCGGAACCGGAGGAGAAACTTCACAAATCCGATAGCAGTTCCGGTAGCGTAAGTTTTCTGTCTCCATTTCTAACTTTTGAATCAAATCGCTTACTTAATGACATGATCTCTGTTTGATTACGATATGTTTCCATACTAAAAAATGTTTCCTTTGTTGAAAATTGTTAACAGTCGAGTGACGAAGAGTGTGATGAAAACGGAGAGAAGAAGAAGAAGAAGAAGAAGAAGCCATTGAAGGAGAAGATCACGAAACCTGAGGAGAAGAAGGGTTTCATTGAAAAGATCAAGGAGAAGCTTCCTGGTGGCCATAAGAAGGAGGAGGAGGAGCATGCTGATGAAGGTGAACATAAGGAGAAAAAAGGTATTTTTGAGAAAATAAAAGAGAAAATCCCAGGGTATCATTCAAAGAGTGATGAAGAAAAGGAAAAAGAAAAGCCGAAGGAGAGTGATTAAGCATTATATTTTGCAGAAGCAAAAGAGAAAAGTGTTTGTGGGTTGGCTTGCTTTGAAATTTGTTGTTTGCTCTTAATGTGATTTGAGATATAAAGTTCATTTATTGTTATTCATGATTATTATTGTATCATATAGAATCTTGCTTGTTTGTACACTTCAAATATTTGATTAAGTTGGATTATATGGTTATATTTATCTTTGATTTGATTGAAGATCACCAAATTGTCTGAACAAATCACATAAATGGTTATATGAGGTTATAAAAGTCATGACTTGTACTCATAAACTATACCATGATTGATCGACATTATGCGTCACCATTGATATCTCACATATGCATCTTTATGATTTGCATTCCATAATAAAAAAGATGTTGATCACATTATATTATTCGTCTTTTTTTTAATCGTTTTGTATTCCATAATCAAAAGATGTTGATCACATTATATTATTCGTCTTTTTTTTTTTAATCGTTTTGTATTCCATAATCAAAAGATGTTGATCACATTATATTATTTGTCTATTTTGTTTGTTTGTTTGTTAATGTTAAGCGTTTAAATGTCTAATAAGTAATGATCTATGATAACACATTTTCAAACCATAAGCAATCTTCATGTTTCTCTTAATTATTTTAAGACTAAATTGCAGATATGTTCACTAGCTATGCAACACGTAGTTGACGTGATTAAGTTACAAGTAGGCGGCAAACTTTATGATAAGATCGGTTAACTTTTTCCTCATTTAATGTGTTTACTAACTAAAATGATTAAGAAAACATATTATATGATGAAGCGGCTAACTTTCAAATATGTATCACAAGTTAATTATCAATTTGTTAATTTATAGTACATTTGTTTAGAATTAGGGTTAATAACAAAATGATTAAAATGGATAGTATGAGGGAATAAGCACACCTTTTTTAAAATGGACTTAACGAAATTAGTCTAATTTTCGTAATTGCTTTATGAATAATCATCACTATAATAAACCCTTTTCAAAAATGAAAGAGAATAAACTTTTTCTTTTCTGCAAAAAAGAAATAATTTATGTATAACAAGAATTTCACAATAAAAATCATAAAAACATGGCAAACTTTAAAACATTACGCCATATTATAAAATAATTTTATAAATCAAAAGTAATTTTCTCAAAATTCATTTCACAAAATTAATAATTATTTTATGACACCCCTCAAAAGATGTTCATTCTGTGTTTTACCCTTTGTTTCGTTCGTCATTTTTGTGATTATCTTTATTGTGTGTATGTAATGATTATTTTAAAGTTTCAATAAATATGCAAGTATAAATATTTTTGTTAAAAGCATGACAATTTTACAACTAAAAAAATCATCATTTTGGGCCTTTACCTTTTAAATAAGGCAAAACAATAGGGCGGCTGGGTTCAATCCAATATCCAAAGAAGAGTTTATTTCTTTGAGGTATATATATATATATATATATATATATATATATATATATATATATATATATATATATATATATATATATATATATATATATATATATATATATATATATATATATATATATATATATATATATATATATATATAATATGAGGTTCAATAGAGAACAATAACTAATCAATGAATCATTTTTTTAAAAATTTTTAAAACTTATTTTTTATAAAAAAAAAAAAAAAAACACTAAATATATACAAATTCATAACTTTTTTTATCATTTTTCCAAAGATATCAAATTCGATAAATTTTTTTTTTCATCAAATTCACATTGTGAATCTAGATTCACACCGTGAATCCGGAAAATATATTTAATGCACAATGTTAAGTTATGAATTTAAATATTTTTTGTTTTCTTTTTCGATAAAGAATAAACTTTAAAACTTGTTAAAAAATTGGTTCCTTAAAGAACCAATAATTATAGTCTCTTGGGAGCCAAATGAAAGAATTGCTATGTAAAAAAGAAACGATTGTTATGTAATTTAATTTTCTTTTATTTCCTTTCAATTTGATAACATATTTTTTTTTTTCTGTTTTCTTTTATTTATTTAAACTCGAAAACAGATGTAATTAAACATTTTTTTTCCATTTTGTTTTCTTTTTTTCCTTCTATTCATTTCCCCTAATTTAAAAATCCAAAGTTAGATGAAAATGAACAACGATCAATATTCAGGGGGTGTTTTGTAAAAAGGATAAGAATCGATACCCTAAGGATAAGAAACGATAGCCTAATATTTTCAAATATTAGATATATATTTCTCTATAGATAGGATCATTTATCTTAGGATTTACAGTTGTAATTGTTTCCTATATATATTGAGATCAATACCGAAAGGGTTATTCATGCCAAATTATATTCTTCACTTAGTATCTGAGCGTGATCCACCTACTCCAAAACCCTAACCTCATATTCGATTATGTTTGTCTCTTTCCATAGAGTATCTCTCTCCTTCTATAATGTCTGCACTTGTAAAATCATCCACCATTACTACTGCCATATCATGCAAATTAACATGCACCAATTTTTTGTTATGGAAAGCACAGGTTATTCCTATTTTACGAGGAGTTCATCTTTTTGGCCATCTCAATGGCACAACACCTCCACCTCATGCTACCATAACCACAGGAACTGGTGCTGCTGCTAGAAAAGAAACTACATAACCTCCAAAAGAATCACCCAACCCAGACTATGAAACTTGGTTAATTCTAGATCAAGCCGTGATTGGAGGTCTCTTATCCTTCATGACTGAATAAGTTCTTCCCCATCTAATCCGTTGCATTGGCATAACTAAAGAGTTGTGGACAACACTCCACACAATGTTCTCAGCACAACATAGAGGAAATTCAATTCAAATTCGGACACAACTCTCAGCCACGAAGAAGGGAGACATGAGTGCAACCGAATACTACCAGAAAATGACCGGTTTCGCTATTACAACGGTGAATATTGGTCAACCGATGAATGATGAAGAGGTATGTCACGGTGATCTGTTCACCACAATTACTGTACTTAGCAACGAATGTAAGGTTACTCTCCTTGAATTTTATTCATATCTAATCGTTCATGAGGCCCAAGCTGCTGCAGTGGGAAGTACAATTGAGTTTTCATCTTCTGCTAATAATGTCTCTCGCCAAGAATCAAACAACAAAAGTGCCCCCCCCCCCCCCCCGCCACACACACACACATAAAAAAAAGCCACACTAATAATAATGGCTACAACAATTCTTATAGCCACCAACGAGGAAATTACCATGGCAGAGCCGGTTGTGGATGAGATCGCGGCCAAGTTCCAAATAGTGGTGGTGGACCACGTTGTCAAGTTTGTGGGATACCAGGTCATACTGCATTAATTTGCAGGAATCACTTCAACCATGCTTACCAATCGGAAGATTATCATAGTAAAAACAATGTGACATTAGGAGGTCACAATCCCAACACTAGTTGATACCTCGATACAGGAGCAACTAATCACTTGACTAGTAATCTTGATCGTCGCATTGTGCAAGATCACTACCACGGAAAAGACCAAGTCCAAGTTGCAAATGGTGCAGGTTTGTCTGTTTTACATATTGGTCATTCTATAATTTCGGGTTTAGGTCCACCTCTTGCGCTTACAATCATCTTACATGTCCCTCACATTAATAAACATCTCTTATCTGCCCAAAGACTTGTTTATGATAATAATGTGTTCATTGAGCTTTATCCTAATACTTTCTTTCTTAAGGACATTGCCACAAAGAAAACACTTCTACTCGATAGAAGCAAAGGAGGTCTATATCATGTGCCTGTCAGTCACTCCAGTAGTTAATCTCATCATGCTTTTTCAAGTGTCAAGGTCTCCATATCGCAGTGGCATCAACGTTTCGGTCACCCTAGTTTAACAATTGTCAAGACAATTTTAAATTCTAATAAATCATGTCGTTCTTTTAATAGTGAGTCGTCTATTTGTGATGCATGTCAACGTTCAAAAAGTCATCAACTTTCTTATGATAGTTATGTTCGTGTCACGTCTTCTCATCTCGAGCTTGTCCATACTGATGTTTGGGGACCTGCTCAAGTGTCTAGTGGAGGTTTTAAATATTATGTTAGTTTTGTGGATGAATTTAGTAGATACACTTAGATTTATCTTATTAAACACAAATATGATGTTGAACAAGTATTTTATGTGTTTCAACATTATGTTGAACGACTCTTGAATGCAAAAATTATTAGTGTTCAATCTGATTGGGGTGGGGAGTATCAAAGACTTCACAAATATTTTCAAATAAATGGAATTGCTCATCGTGTGTCTTGTCCCCACAAATCTCAACAGAACGGAATAGTTGAACGCAAACATCATCATATAGTTGAAACTGGTTTAGCCCTTCTTGCACAATCATCCCTTCCTCTTCGTTTTTAGGATGAGGCTTTTCTAACCGCGTGCTATCTCATAAATCGTATGCCCAGTCGTACCACATTCAATACTACACCCATAACACGTCTCTTAAATATAAATCCAGATTACTCATTTCTTTGTGTTTTTGGTTGTGCTTTTTGGCCAAGTCTTCGAAAATACAATACTCACAAACTCGCTTTTCAGTCTAAATTGTGTGTTTTGATTGGTTATAGTTCCATTTACAAGGGCTAAAAGTGTTTAGATAAATCTACCGGTCACACACACACACACACATACACACACACACACACACACACACACATATATATATATATATATATATATATATATATATATATCTCGAGATGTTATTTTTGATGAATCGCGTTTTCCGTTTGCAAAAACAAAGCGTTCAGCCACACCACCTCACATATTTAAAGTCATCTATTTTTCCAAAACAAAACTGGCAATTATCAATGATGATATGCGAAACTATGACTTATCTCTTCTGCTACCTAATAATTCTCATGCAGCTACAACATCTCTTCCATCAGTGCCATCATTGGCACCACTACCATCGGTGCATCAATACAATCCTAAACAAAGCACTCCTGCTCCAGTTCACACGCCAATGGTACTAGTTGCATCTATTCCGATTCATGACATACCTGCTCCATTTACACCATCGACATCATCACCTGTTGTGGTTCAATCTCTCTAGCATTCGGACTCAAGCACATGCTGGCAAAATGTTTCCTAAACAGTTCACCATGACACTATCCACTATGATCCCACCAAACGAGCTTTTGCTATTGTCACTACTCCCACGTCTTATCAACTGGCCTTAGCTAATCCGGCCTGGCGAGATGCCATGGAGTCTGAATTCGATGCCTTTTGGGAAAAATAATACATGGATGCTTGTGCCTCATCCTACTGGTGTCAATATTGCTGGGAGTAAATGGGTGTTTAAACTCATGCAGAACCTGTATGACTTTATTGATAAATACATGGCCCGATTGGTGGCTCGTGGTTCCACACAACAATATGGTGTGGATTATGAGGATACTTTCAGTCCTGTTGTGAAACCTGCAACCATTAGATTAGTTCTCTCCTTGGCTATTTCTTATGGTTGACATCTTCGACAAATTAATGTCAATAATGCTTTTCTACACGGTTTTCTGGACGAGGAGGTCTATATGCAGCAACCTCCCGATTTTGAAGACTCTCGAAATCCAATGTATGTCTGCAAACATCAAAAGGCACTTTATGGGCTCAAACAATCGCCACGTTCTTGGTTTTCTCGACTAAGTGATAAATTGCATCATCTTGGATTTTGTTCCTCGAAAGCCGACACGTCTCTTTTTATGCTTCACATTAATATTGTCACTATTTATATGCTTGTTTATGCTGACGACATTGTTATTGTTGGTTCCTCGCAACAAGCTTTTGATAAGTTAATTCATGCTCTATCCTCTTCTTTTCCCATTAAAGACCTTGGTCGGCTTAAATACTTTTTGGGGATTGAAGTTGTTCATAATTCAAGGGGAATCACCGTAAATGTATAATTCAAGGGGAATCACCTTAAATGTTGCACAAGTACGCTTCCTATTTGCTTCTTCATGCTAATATGGAGAATCGTAATAGTGTTTCAACCCCAATGCTATTCATAGAAAAGCTTGCTTGGAATTTTGGAACAACTCTTAATGATGAAGAAACTTTCAAATATAGAAGTATGGTGGGCGGTTTACAGTATCTTACACTAACAAGACTGGATATCTCTTTTCCTGTTAATAAGGTATGTCAATACCTTTCCAAATCTACCAATGTTCATTGGGAAGCTATAAAGCGAATATTGCGTTATGTCAAAGGCACATTATCTGAATGACTTCACATACGAAAATCAACCTTAACATTGTTAAGTGTATTTTTTTTTGATTTGGTGTATTTTTGGTGACCACCAGCCACCACCCAAGGATACCCATCAAAGTTGACAATTGGAATCCTGCCATCACAGCAAAAAGAAAAAAACAGGTTAGTATTTTTATTTATAATTTTTTTTTGATATTGTGATTGTATATATGTATAAGTTTATATGAAATTGGAATCATTGTATGACAACGGGATTGTTTGTTTGGTATGTGTTTGATTGTGCTGTTTGTTTGCTATGTATATGATTGTATTGTTTGTTTAGTATATGTATGTTTATTTGTTTAGGTTGATGTGAAATTGAAGTTGTATATTTGTATAAAATGTTAATTTAGTTGTTCATTGTTGTATGAAATTAAAATTGTGTTTAAAATATTATACGAAATTGAAATTTGTTTAGGTACATATGAAATTGAAATTGTATATATACAATGTTAATTTACTTGTTTAGGTTTAATATAAAATCAAAGATTTGGTATTATTGTGAAATGTTTTGCAATTATGAACTTTTCAAAAAGAAAATTAAGTTTAAGTTTATATAAAATCAAATATTTTGTATTTGTTTACTTTATTAGTTGAAGTGAATGAAGTGATAAAGTATTTAGTTTTTAAGTTAAAATGTTTTGTCATTAATAGCAACATGTTATAAAATATGATCAAATAACAAGATAAATTATAAAGTAAAGAAAGACATAAGAGTAGAGAGAACTTTTATTCCAATACTTGTGATGAATTCATCAAGTGCCTAATACATATGGCTCACTATTTATACTATCCAAATAAGATGAAAGATGAGCTATAATATGAATGCACATTATGATGGTGTATTATTACATTCATAAAACACATTGAAATGGTTGTTACTAATGCTAAATAATGATGGAGAGTTACGGGAGAAATGGAGAATCCAATGGTCATTCACAAACTAATATTTCATAACACTCCCCCTTGAATGACGATTGTATCATGCCTCGTAAAACCTTAATAGGTAAAACCTCATGGGAAAAACCATTTATTAAGTAAAAAGAGTACATGATTAATAATAGATATTTGGAACAATTGCCTCATTAAAAACCTTGCTAAGAAAACCCAGTGGGAAAAACAAAACTAAGGAAAAGAGTACAATATGTTTCCAACTCCCCCTGATCATCACATCACTTGATTTCCTTAAAGCGTCGCATTCCAATATTTCGTACCATGTTTTCAAATTTGGATGTAGGGAGCGCTTTAGTGAACAAATCTGCAAAGTTGTTACTTGATTGAATTTTCTGGATGTTGATGCCACGCTCTTTTTGAAGATCATGAGTAAAAAAAAAAACTTTGGTGATATATGTTTGGTTCTGTCTCCTTTGATAAAACCTTCCTTGAATTGGGCTATACAAGCCGCATTATCTTCATATAGTATGGTTGGAGCTTCCCTGTTAGAAGTTAGACCACAACTCTCACGAATGTGATGAGTTAAATTTCTTAACCAAATACATTCACGGCTTGCCTCATGAATTGCTATAATCTTTGCATGGTTAGAAGAAGAAGCAACTAAAGTTTGTTTAACATAACGCCAAGAGATTGCGGTACCTCCACAAGTGAATAAATAACCTGTTTGGGATCGAGCTTTGTGTGGATCAGACAAATATCCAGCATCTACATAACCAATTAACTCCGCATTTGATGAATTTGAATAATATAAGCCCATATCCATTGTACCTCGAAGATATCGAAGAATATGTTTGACTCCATTCCAATGTCTTCTTGTTGGCCAAGAACTATATCTTGCTAATAAATTTACAGCAAAAGATATATCAGGTCTCGTATTATTAGCAAGATACATCAGTGCACCAATAGCACTAAGATATGGTACTTCGGGACCAAGAAGTTTTTCATGTTTTTCACAAGGCCGAAACTGGTCCTTTAGCAAAAGATATATCAGGTCTCGTATTATTAGCAAGATACATCAGTGCACCAATAGCACTAAGATATGGTACTTCGGGACCAAAAAGTGTTTCATGTTTTTCACAAGGCCGAAACTGGTCCTTTTTGGCATCTAAATACCTTACTACCATCGGGGTACTCAATGGATGTGAGTTATCCATGTAAAACTTTTTAAGCACCTTTTCTAGATAACTAGATTGATGTACAAAAACTCCATTTTTGGAGTGCTCAATTTGAAGACCCAAACAAAATTTCGTTTTACCAAGATCTTTCATTTCAAAATTTTCTTTCAAACAAGAAGTGACATTTTCCAATTCTCCAGGAGTTCTAATTATGTTCAAATCATTTACGTAAACAACAATTATCACAAATTCTGATCCGGATCTTTTTATAAATACATATGGGCTTAATGGATCATTTTTATA